>NW_007360323.1:3441892-3449807 GCF_000271585.1 Trametes versicolor FP-101664 SS1
AACAAAAATGAAACATTGACACATCATACATTGACACAATGCATTCCCACGGTTGAACATGCATCTCAATGTGAGCCTGGGTGTGTGTAGTACATTATGCACCTTATGGATAAGCCACAGTATTGTGCACACACCAGTGATATAACTTGTTGATCAATATGTCTTTCAAAGCCTAGCTAATTTCTCTCTGTCAAATACCAGTATATAAAGACAATACAAATGCGACTCACATATAGAGGACATGATTCTCCCCTAGACAGAGCAATCTTGTCTGATCTCATCTAAGCAAGTACAGATATCAATGAGAGTTTGGATTATTTGGAATGGTAAGCATGTATACTTGGCTATTATCAGGTTCACTCAACAAATATATAGACAGTACCATTGAATAGAGATCAAAATTCTGAGCCTGGTGGTATATAACACTTGGGGGGAGGCAATGATGTCATCAGGTCATGTGCCTTGGGCGCTTTTTTCTGATTGTGGCACTAATAGGATTTTGTGTTGTGCATAGTGGCAGCAAAGGTGGCCACATCCAAATAATTTTTGGATATATGGACTCTGCTCATGCATAGCTTTCTGTTGATATATATTTCATGACATATAGCCAACTGGGGGCCAAGATATTGAGGCATTTGTGTTGGGAACCAAACAAGACCACAGTCTGTGGCAGGGGAACAAGGAGACCCCACCGGGACTCGTTGGCGCTCGGTCACCGGATTTCGGTGACCAGCGCCTGTCCCGCGCGGGGAGTCACAATCACTCGGTGACCACGGTGGAGGTCCAAACCGAGGGGCATGGGCGCTTCAGATTCGCCGACTTGTTACTCTCGTATATACTCCACAAGTGCCGTGCAAAGCAATTTCTTTGCGGAATATAATACTATAACATGTCCAGAACGTATTGGCATAGCTCATTCTCCTTAGTAAATTATGCCTCAAGCGTGCGGGCAGACTTCGCGAGCCTACACTTTTCGGGCGCCAATTCTGCAAACGAGCGCTGGACCGACGAGTTCAATGTTCAACCTTGTTCTTGCTCCTCCCACCTCCGCGATCCCTCTCTCCTGCCCTCCTCTCCTCTCTGGCTCTTGGCTTTACTTTATGCATCTCTAGTCTTCTATCCTATTCTCTCTTGTTATAAGCTATCCACGGTGGCTTCTGAAAGCCAGTCATAATCCATATGTTACCTCCATGCTTGCCGCACTCCGAGCCGGCTTCCTCTTCAACACTTCTCGACACGGCTTTCAATAATGCCTTGATTGATCCCAGTCTTCTGGGTCTCCAGGGGAACCCGGCATCTTGCACTGCAACCACACTGCTTGGCCAGGCAGTCCAACCTAGCGAGGAAGAGGGAGATGGGATCTGTCCGGTGATTGATGGCTCGGGGCGGCGCGTCTCGCGGGAAGCGTTCTTGGTCCACCTGTATGTATCATCACCATTGCTTGACATCCAGTGCTGACAGTCTGTCCAGGCAAACATACAAGCGCAAGGAACGGCTGCGAAGCGCATGCCATGCCTATGGCCTGTCAGCGCCGAAGTCTGCCAACCTAGAGGCCTTGCGCGCTCGGTTGCTCTCGTTCTGGTATGGGTTTCAAGCATCGGGCTGCAACGTGAGCATGCACTGAGGCTTCACAGGTACCCCAACAGTGCGCTTGAGGTCCCGGGTGCCTTCCCAAGTTCAACGCTAGCTTCCACGCTCAGTGACACCCCTCTCCCTCTGTCGAGTTCCACGACACTGGGCTCAGCACCGTCGACTTCCGCATCTGCTGACCAGAGCGGCTTTGACGATGAGGACACCCTCGTATCTCAGTTCGATGTTGAGGGTCATGGTACAGCCCTGCTCGGATACGACCGGGACGGTCTTGATGAAGAAGATGAGGACCTTGACGATCCAGAAGACACGGGCTCCGACGGTAGCTGCCAGCCGCTCATCACTACCATACCTGCCACTCACCTGCTCACCTGCTGACACAGAGGCCTTCCACCGGTTTCAAACAAAGACACGCGTCGACGCTGCCCAGCGTTTTGAAGACAACCGGCGTGCAGGAGGCAAGAAGACTCAGCAGGCAAACGTTAAGGCATGGAAGGTACAGTTTCAGTGTATTCTCAATGCCCTACTGCTACTGACGCACCTGTAGATATTCCTGAATGAAGCGCTTGCAAAAGGGCACATCCGCGATGATATTGTGGATGAGCATGCGCTCCTCCTGTACATAAACTGTACAGCAGATCGTTGCAAGCGGGATCGAAAGGGCGACGCGATCTTGGGTACGCGCGTAGGCGCAGTAAGTAACTATGCGACTGTGTCACCCATACCGACGCTGACATCCATTGTATGTACCTGCAGTCACAGATAAAGAAGGAATTCTTCGGTGCATTGCGTGTACGCAAGGCTCAAGAGGCGCACAATCCATCACTGGCTCGTAAGCGACCGGCAACTACAATGAGGGTGTACGATCTGGTCAAGGCGCGCATGGATGAAGCCCTGCGTCGTGCACGGCTGTAGGTTTCTATAAATGTTCTAGTTCTTATTGATTGCTCATCATTCCCCCTGGGTCACCCAGTGGCCTTATTCCAGCGCAGGATGCACCAGACATTATCGCCAATACGTTCCTTGAACAGGTGACCGATGACCAGCTGTTTAAGATCCGGCTTGGGTTCTTAGAGCATTGTGAACGTAAGGGTCCCCAGAGTACTAGGGTAACATTAGCCTGACACTCCATATGCAAAGTCCATAGCACCATCAAAGGGTTCCTTGCGTGGACCCTCTGTAGCGCAAGTGGGAAACGTGGTGATGATATCCGTGCATTGAAGTTATGTGAACTGCAGCCGTACGTCCTGGTACATCCCGACAAACTGACACATATCTCGGCGATCCTCGGACTGCAGGCTGAAGACAAGACGGGCCATCGTGGCATGAAAACGGTGCGAGACTATGGCATGTTTTCTGCACCTGTGATGGATTCTGAGTGCATACAACAGATGGTCAACCCGCGTTATACGTGCTGGATTGCCCACCGAGACCCGCATCAGTGTCCGCTTGGCGCGCTCACTTTTCTCCTACATTTCGTACATGATCAGTACGAACTCGGGCGGAAGCTCGACATCCAGTGGACAGTGAACAAGACCTGGCGACAAGTAGGCATTTAATCTACTCAATTCTGTAGCTTCTAACCGGCCTCTTTGCAGGTGCGGCTGATCTTCGGATCGTCTCCGAATACTCCGTACAACGAGCACAACCTGTACAATCTCTACTGCCAGGCATTCAAGAAGGCGGAGTTTGAGTCAGGAATCAAGGCACACCTTCCGCGGCATATCCTAGGGTACCAGCAAGAGCGGCTTGGGTACGTCCAACCTCCCGGCTTCACCGGTGCGATACTACTCCTAACCAACACAATATACAGTGTCGATAGTACGGAGACCATGCGGCTCGGGTGGGCGCGCGACACCTATACCGATGTGTATGCACCGTCGCTCCCAAAAAAGGTAGTGTGCCCTCTTAAATATGTTGATATTTCTGCTCATCATTATGTACACAACAGGCAATTCTTGCATGCCACAGGTACATGGATCATGAAGACTATGCTCCCACCCGTTTGCAGGTACCTGTACCGCCTGCTTTCCTTGTACGCATGTGTCCGATGGCAGAGGAGATTATCTCTTCCGTTGACGGCGTTGCCAACCTTGTCGGCACAACAAATCACTGGAAAATGGTGGTTGGGCTGCGGCCCCATTTATTCCTGGTACGTTTCTCTCACTCGCAGTGGACTAGAGCTGATTGTGTGTCTATGAAAGTGTGCAGCAGCGCTTTACCAGGTCAGGCCTGGATCGCCCATATTCCGTCTTCCCGCGCTTGCGCACGATGACGTGAAGCTCTGGATGAAGACGGAGTTCCCCTCGCAAATTCTCACGCTGGACGCCAGTGTGGGCGACCCAATCAGCGTAGAACGTCTTCAGAACGTACTCCTGCGTCAATCATTGCAGCACGTTGTTGTCTTGCTCCAGGGTCAACGTCGTGAAGTAGCCCACCTCCATGCGGTCATAGACCGGCGGACTGCAGCATTCTCACCGCCCAGGATTGACATTACGACAAGTCATGAACCTACCCGAACTCGGGGAATGGTGCTCCAATTTGATTTGTCCAGGCAGCTATCTCTGTAAACACGTCTAATATATTAGAACTAGACCAGGACCCAGGCGTAGAAGCATCGCACAGAGTGTCATCAGACATATCAGAGGACCTCACATGGTCGGCGCCAGCGCATGTCAGCCTGCAGCTTGAACCGTCCGTGTTTGTCGACGCGCAGACACGTACCCGCCAGGATAGCGGAGTATACGAAGCAGAAGACTCCACGTTGCGTGCGTTTGTAGCGCCATCTCCAGCGTCGCCAATCCTTGGACGGCAGAGGACTGAAGTCGACCTCGTGCTTCCTCCATCTGCCGCGTTCACATCCCCTGGTGCGTGACACAGCCATCTGTTATGACCTACTTATACATGTTACTTACAGGTCAGCCGTTGCGTCTACCCAACTTCGGAAAGGGGTCGGTTACATGGGAGGCTGTCTTTGGCAGCATCAGACAACCGTCCTACCTGTGGGATGTATGGAGGCCGTCGCGCACCCTTGACCGCTCAACAATCCAAGATTTGTGGGATTGTTATAACACTGGTGAGATCATGAGAGATGAAGGCGGTGCTCCGGTTGCCATGAAGCCGCCGCTCCGTCTGGTCGAACAGCGCTTCCTTTCAACGTGGTGGAAGACTGCAGCGGTAAGCCCAATATCATGACTAGATCTAGATTGCATGCAGGACTAACAGATTGACATAGGCTCGGAAGGCATGGCAGCGTCTCCGAGAGATCCCAGAGTGGATCGAGAACACCGCAAAGGTGCAATGTCTCACCCCCGAGGACGCCATCGCTCTGCTAGAAGAACGCCGCCATTCCAAAGGACCCGCTGGCTCTAAGGGTTTGAGCACGCTCGTGAGTGAGCTCGCAGAAGAGCGCAAGAGGCAAGTCATGCACACTCCAAACGCTCCGCAACCGAGCAACACTTCGCCGTCTCCTAGCCCACGGACATCTCCCGCTCCACCCGGAAGTTCACAGCCGTCATCCGCCAGCTCGGGAAGCACTGGGAAACGCAAACGCGCACCCGCTGTTGGCGCTAGGAGTAAGAAGAGGAAGCCCACGCTAGCCCTAGCACGTTAGAAGTGTTTTCTGTTCCAGCCGTGCACATTATCACCTACGCTCCATAGTTTTGTACATATCCTACATCCTACTTGAACGCGATACATGCCAGGTAACTCCGATTAGTGTCGGTCCGACGTGGTGGATATCCGACAAAATGGCCCGAAACCACAGTTGATCCGAATGGACACCCGCGGTTTGACACATCCGAGCCTCACAAGGCATAAGTATTCGACTGTCATGTCTGTAGCACACAAAATCACCCCTTCCGCATCCACTACACTCCTTGAACTACACACAAACCCGACGCTAGTATCAAGAAATGGCCCAACATTTTATTCGGGTCGCATTATGGACCGAGGTATGGACAGTTGACGGTCGATATCGCAATCGCCCTTGTCGTACTCACCCATTCTGGACAGGACCACTCTGCACCACATATCATCAATCTCCCCACCCGACGTGCTGTCACTATGCACATCACCCTCTCTTGTTACGGCCCAATCAGGGCACTCTGTACAGGCAATGGGCTCATCCCCCCTCGGGCTGTACTTCTCGAGGTGTGGGACCCAAGTAGCGGCGAGTGGAAGCTTGCCCGCCTCCGTGATAGGATACACAGTGCTGGCGGAATAAGGCACCTCGTGATGCGCATAGTCGGCGTAGAGGATATGGCCTTCCTTGGTTGCGAGATTGCCGCCCTCGAGGAGCAACATCCAGTCATGAATCTAGACAGCATGTAGGGATAGCTTGAATGGAGTTGTACAGTAGCGACATTCATAATGTACAGGTTGTCAGCAGCCACGATAGCGGTTGCACACATCAAAACAGTAGTCGATCCCGTCCGCAGCAGTCAATCCCACCTACAACCGTCCCATTCGCCGTCAGGAACCCGCCCTCGATGGGCCCCCAGAAGTTGAAGATGCCCGAGGGGCCATCCACGGACTGGACGCTGCACTGGTTGGGGCCGGGTGCTGTGACCGCGGCCGCATCCAAGGCGGCCGTGTCCAAGGAATCCGAAGACAGGCGGGCCGACGAACCAACTCGTGAAGGTGAGCCAGACAGCGGTCTTCCTCTGCCGGGGCCAGACGAGTGCGCGAACTGACCTTTCTTCATGTCGTCCAGGCGATTCACGTCGGAATCAGGGCAGCCGGGGTGAAGGGAGGCCGGCGGGAGGATGGAGGAGAGAAGAGGGTGGTTAGGGGCCCGTGGACGCCGCAGTGCTTGAACGAGATTGCGCACAACGCCCGGCTTGTAGCTCCTGTAGCACGTCTTGTGGCCATCGTATACCTAGCAATGATGTATGCCGTTGCTGAACGAACAGGAAGTGGGTGAGCAGGCATACAACACTGTGAGGGGGAGAGGAGGGCGTACTTGGGCCGAGTTTGCGAACTAGCGGCTAGCGACGCGCGGACACCGTGGACGAGGACTTGGTGGACATCCAGGAGTGTCTTGGGCGTGTGGGATGGGCGTCGTTGGTCGTGCGATGGCCGTGTGTACAGCCAGGGCGCGTCGATGGTCGCTGTATGCGCGTTCTTGAACCGGTTTGCCGGATCGTTGTGGCACCTTCGCAGATGCTACATACATGGTAAGTCTCATTCGATTCCGGAGTGTTTTACAGCGGGTTCATACGCACGTTCTGCTTCCCGCGAGAGGGCGTCGCGGACACGTCGACGCGGCGGGCGCTGTGTGCAGGCCCGTCGCGGCTTCAAGCTGCGATTCTGAGCTGGAATAGATGTCAGCATCAAATCCTGTATTATTAGCAAAGGCACAGATGTACCAGTTGAGGAGCTGCCCAAGGGAGCGAGAGTGGGCGCCTATATGAGGGGAGAGCGCCCGGTGTCCTGGATGAGCCGGCTGTGGGCGGAGGGAGTCGAGCGAAAGGGAGAGCGACCGTCGCAAACATTCGGCGGTTCCGTGATCGTATGGGTGAGCAAGGAGGAGTGCGAGCTGTCGAAGACTGCCTGTACAGAATGAATGTGTCTCGACGTAGGGCCAGGGTGCGATCCAGGCGTGCGAGCGACATTTCATTCTGCACAGGCCGTATCCCTCGTCGCATACCACCTTGAGGCTGCTTGAGGCTGTGCAGGCAGGCCAGGATTGACGGTGTGCAAGTAAGAACCGCCAGCGCCTAGAGGAGGAGTAGGGAGGAAGCAGAGAGCGAGACGGTGACCGCGCCAGCGAGAGCGGCGGTGACCAGGGCGTGACAAAACGCCCGCGCGCGCAGCCCAGGCGGGCGGGCTGACCCTCGCGGCGGGGTCACCGCCGCGGGCGCTTGCGCGACTCGCGCGGTGACTTTGGCGCCCGGTCACCGCAATCCGCCTGGGAACACTGAGCTGCGTTCCCCTGCCACCAAGTATGGTCTTGTTTGTTCTCAGCCACAGCTGCAACTCATTTTGCCCCCTGTTGGCTCATTCTTTACCACAACATAGGATAATTATATATCATTGGAAAGGTCTTTCTAATGTGGATCTAATGGTGGTACAATCATGGTTTTATATTGAATACACAAGCTTTAATGCACCAAACTCCAATTGTGGCTGAAGGTCATTGCCAGATTCTATGCACAATACCTGGTCTTTATGCTCACTAATCCATCTATCAAGCTTCATTATTATATTGCAGGACACTTTCATTATATAAGGCAGAAGATAATGGTAGCAGTGTATCAGATAAACTGCTTAATCTGGACCTGAACACCCTTTTACTCCAATTTATGCCTTCAATTGCATTCTA
>NW_007360323.1:3451834-3457890 GCF_000271585.1 Trametes versicolor FP-101664 SS1
CTTGAGCTACACTATATCATGTGTTAAAGTCATGTTTTGATACAGTGCATAGCCTATAGGCATATACAGTAGTGGGGCAGTGAGGGGCACATGTGCTGTGCAAGGTAGGGTTACACAAGCGCCCAGGGAGAGGCTTTACATGTGGTAAGAGTTGTGATTAGAACTGATCTAAGGCTAACCCTAAGCTGTGCTATTGGAATCCAACCCTAACCCTGTGAACATTACAAGATTTTGTATGTGGCGCCTATTTCAAAACTAACCTCTGATCAGCTGGGTTCCAAATTTTTTTCCCACGTACACGACTTGAGTTGGCAGGAAGCTCACCCCATAAGAAACGATTTCTTTGTTCCTCATCAATCGTAACTGCCATTGCAGCTGATACCTGTGGCGGTGTCGCTGGAACGCCAGAACAACCCCAGTTTTCGCGATTTTATGGCGGATCTTGGCCTTCTGTTGTCGAGGCAGGTCACAGGTAAGCCTAATTCTCATACAGCGCATTGTGTCACTGACCATAACCTTGTGTTGATTCTTCTGGTTCAACTCAACCCTCTCTGCCTGCTTCTTCAGTGTTGGATTCTGCGCAGTCCACTTCTTGATAAGTGTCTTCCACACGCTCTCCATGGCCTTCTTCATTTGATCGTGAGTTGTGATCCCAAAGTCGTGGTTACTGTACTCATAGCCACTTCGCTTGATCCGGTGGATGTCATCCAGGAGCCAGGCCGTCTTGTTCTTGCCCCAAGACTTGTCCCATTTCGGTCAAAGGCGACGTGAAGGTATCTCATCACCTGACCTTGGGTCTACCATAGTCATCGCCTCCCAGTAATGGCCGTTTTCCAGTGGCTGTGGCAATGCCTCGGAGTCCATGATCTCCATGAAGACCTTGAGACACAGCCGCACGGCGCCCTGGTAAAGGGATGAGCGATCAGACAGCATGCAAATGAATGTAGTACTGACCTGCAGGGCATTCTTCTGTGTGACAGTCTGCTTCGGTGGCGGAGCAGCGACCACGAGGCCCTCATTGTCACCCCCAATGGCAACACCTGCACCGAGCTGCTTGAGGCGCTGCTCTGCCAATGCAAGCCGCTCCAGGGCGATCTGCAAGGCACCCTTGACAATGTCGAACCACTCATTGTGCTCCTCGACGGCTATCGCCACTTCATTGATGTTCTGTATGGTCATTTCGTGTTCCTCAGTGCACTGTTCATTGTCAATCTCATGTGCTGCTGAGATATCTTGTACCTGGATCTTTAGGGCATCCATACGAGTACAAAGCGACATCAGCTGGTTGCCAACGCCCTTAGCAGACCCCTCTAAACACAAGTGGGTCAGCCATGTGCATGACACTGAGAGGCCTGTACTCATTACCAGCGCTCCCTTGGGGCCTACCCCCAAACCCTCCGGGGGTAGCAGCTCCTGATGGCAGTGCGCGTGCAGTGCGCACAGGGGGGGGGGACTAGGAGGGCGCAGCG
This sequence comes from Trametes versicolor FP-101664 SS1, assembly GCF_000271585.1. Taxonomy (NCBI): domain Eukaryota; kingdom Fungi; phylum Basidiomycota; class Agaricomycetes; order Polyporales; family Polyporaceae; genus Trametes; species Trametes versicolor. The sequence goes on from NW_007360323.1 coordinate 3,453,304, forward strand.
GGGGCATGGTTGCCCCGTCAATGGGTGAATATGTGATACATATGAGGCAATTAATTGGACAAAGCCCCAAATATTTACATCATTTTTCATGGGACGATCTGGAGAACATTTGGTCCCCATCTCGAATTGTCTCCCAATTTTCGGCGGGAATATGTGGCTTGACGCCCAGTGTGGGTCACACTGGCAGATAAGCAGAAAATCAAGCACCGTAAAAAGGATCCCAAGAAATCTGAAGAACATATTGATCAGCAAGCAGATGAGGACTCAGAGTTTGAGGATAACCATGATATCAGTGATGCAGAATTGAAGGGTGCTGGAGCCCAAGAAGAAGAAGAAGAAGAAGAATCCGAGGATGAACTCTTGCTGACAAAGACAGGACCTTCATTCAACATGGATAATGCCACACTAGATAACCTGGACACCCAGTATTATAATGATGCTGGGGAACTCAACATCAGCAAGATTAAGGAGGTACACAAGCTTTGACAGTTGTGAGCAATACAGTGGACAAGAAGTCAGTGAAACGTAAGCGAGAGGATGACTGTGATGAAGTGGGTGCCAAGAAGCCTCGTGGTGAACAGGTGCATGCTGAGGATTTCATTGGGTTCAAGTGGGACAATGCCAACTACAGCTGTGCTTATGACAGTCTTCTAACTATTTTGCTGTCAGTCTACACAGAGTGTAAGCAACAGTGGCAGACACAATGGTACCTGAGCAGAATGCATTATTGTCAAAGCTTACTGGTCACTTCAGCGGCAATTCTGATGACATAATCAGCTACACAGCCACTATCAGGCAGTCAGTCAGGGATATTCTCCATGCTCAGGATCCAGTCACATATCCCAATGGCCCAGTGGGTACTGATATCTATGCTCTTGTGCGTGAACTGCTGAAGGCTTCTGAAGACACTCAGTCCCAGTATTATTCCTGTCAGTCCTGCCATTATTCCAGTGAGTCTGAGGGTGCATGCAATATTCTGTGGGACACATCCAAGCAGATCTGGAAGAACAGCCTGTACAAGGGAGGGTCATACAAGGGTCAGAGTGCGACTGCCTGGATGGGTGCCATATTCAATCAGAAGACTTCTCAGATGTGTCCCCAGTGTGAGCGCGCACTCCATCAATGCATCAGATATGATGAGCCTCCAGCATTCATAGCACTGAATATTCACAACATCAAGGCAGACATTTGCACTGAAGTCACATTGCCTGATTATCCTGACCGGTATAGGCTGTGTGGTCTGATCTACTTTGGAAAATTCCACTTCACATGCTGTGTTGTGGACAGGCATGGTGATGTGTGGTTCTATGATGGGATGAAGAGCCAATGAATACATCTTGCCTCCCGCATAACCTGCTGACTGCGGTGAGTGAGTATGCAATGTACATATAAGTAGGGTGTAAAACAAATAAAGTATATAAGTGTGTGGTCCAACAGGCTGTGTCTGTCAAGATTGATGCACACATCTGCCTCTCCATTGGCTGCATAGTCCTATCAGGTCTGTGACATCTGCATTGACAATACTATGTTATCATAGTGCAGCACCTCTGAAAGAGAGACTGAGCATGGAATTGGTACCATGTGGTGAATGAACCCATACAGTCAATCCAGTCCTTAAATTTGTCGCTGTCCTTGGCTGGCTCGTCACCAGCATAAGCCCATGGGAGGTTCCAGGGATGTGTACAAGGTTGAAATGGAACATCAGGATCTCTAGTATCCACTGGTTGATGCTGCAAGGTCCAGATTTTGCAGCATCCCCTTGATGTAATGAGTACACTGCAGTGTGTACAAATATGCCATATCTGCCAGACACAACATTGATTGATCTTATCAACCTGTAGCAGATGTTGCCCACCCACAGGCTCCTATGGGTGGGTGACCCTTGTTCTTTGCAATGAATCATGTTCCAGCTGCTGCTGTAACTCTGATGCATCAAACCCAGATATTTCTCTAATGTGCATTGCATCAAGTTAGGATGTTAGGGAACAATGCTCACAGGCCCCTTTCTTTCCTGATATTTGGGTAAGCCAGAGTGACACAGAAGAATGGACGGCCTGAATTGGTACTTTGTAAAGGCAATGCTATTGATGCACGGAGCTGACCAGTAATGACAGACAAAAGAGATGATTGAGAACCCGGTGGGGTGCAAGAAAGAGCTACAGGACACTGCAAGTCAACCACACAGATATCTATGTTCATCCGTGCAGGACAAGCTACGCACAGCGCTCTCTCCGCTCCTGCCAAACCTACATACAGCATGTCTACTGGGCATCACCATGCCCAGCTACGCGTCACAGGCGCAATCCCGACACGCTGTCCACGACATATGACAGTTCTTTGATGAGTGCCAGGCATCACCACCCCCACCACCCCTTTCATGCTACCATGAGAACATAAACACAGCAATCCAAGCATCACTTGGCTAACAAGTGTCCCTTCTGTGTGTCTTTACATACACCTATACCATGCATGACCAGACCACCATCCATTTGCTACAAGGCCTGGTATACTCCACTGTCACAGGAACACCTCCTTCCAAGGCCGCACCAACTTACTGCACCACTGTGATGTGCACATTGCCCGTGCACATTTGTGCTCATGACCATCAGCTTCCTCTGTGAGAGTACATTGCCAAACTGGATTACGATTGATGAGGAACGAAGAAATCGTTTCTTATGGGGTGAGCTTCCTGCCAACTCAAGTCGTGTACGTGGGAAAAAAATTTGGAACCCAGCTGATCAGAGGTTAGTTTTGAAATAGGCGCCACATACAAAATCTTGTAATGTTCACAGGGTTAGGGTTGGATTCCAATAGCACAGCTTAGGGTTAGCCTTAGATCAGTTCTAATCACAACTCTTACCACATGTAAAGCCTCTCCCTGGGCGCTTGTGTAACCCTACCTTGCACAGCACATGTGCCCCTCACTGCCCACTACTGTATATGCCTATAGGCTATGCACTGTATCAAAACATGACTTTAACACATGATATAGTGTAGCTCAAGCACCACACCCTTAGTTTCCTTTCAGAGCTATAGTCTGGCAGTAGTAGTTATATGCCATATGCCACTACAAGAGGCTAGTCAGCTATCAGTTGAGGTGTTATGTACTAACATATAGGGTGAAATCTGTTTTTGCATTCCATCCATTATTACCAGTCACTGAACTGAGGCAATTGAGGAAATGAACTCATGCATGCATCCTGGCCTAGAATACATAAAACGGTAAAGATGAGGTATGTCTTGAATTTAGAGTCCAATTTGAAACAAATGGAAGCTATAATGGCACCATGATGCAGTGCTTGTAAAGAGCTTCTAGATGAGGTATAATATATGCTATATGGATGAGAAATGTTGAAATAGCAAAGGAAATATTGTCATTGTCAGGTTGAAATTGAGGTATTTCCTTTTTCTATTCTAGAAATTTGCGTCAATCAGGACCATAACAATACCATGTTGTAGAGCTTGTAAAGGGATTTCTAATGATATATAATATGTGCTTTATGGATGAGAACTGGTGAAAGTGCAAGGGAAATACTGCTAAGAAGCAGCTGCTTTTCATAAAATCGTTCTCAGGACCACGAGTGCTAGTAGATTGCACTGGCCCAGCGCAATCTACTAGCGCCCATCGGACTTCACCAAATCACGCTTTGGGCGCTTATTTGGCCGACAGGATCATGCCCTATCGACCCTTCTTTAAAATGCATTCATTGGCCATTTATACATTATGTAGGGTATATATGACCCGGAAAACACCTCCATTGTATAGATATTGGCGAGCAGGTTCTAATGATATATATATCAACATTTATTGATAAGCAGATCACTGCAATAAATCCAATTTCGCACATTTTATACCACTTTGTAGGCCAATACTGCTCCTGTGTTGTTTATAGAGCCCACAGTGTGCCCAGGAATTTATGATGTGTCTACATGACATTGCTGTCTTGGTACTAGGACGACTGCAGAAACAATAATGTATATATACCAAAAACGGACAGAGATATGGGTTTAATCATGCCCACTTACCTCTTTCTAGTGTTGTATTGAGGTATTACATTGCTTGTATAGCGGAATTTTCTGGGTACACTAGTATCATAGCATCACCATTGAATAGAGATAAATATTCTGAGCCCAATAGTATATAATACTTGACCATTTGATGAATATGCCAGGCCACTAGCGCTTATTGCCAATTGTGGCACTAATGGAAATATATCTAGTCCATATCTTATTCCACTGTCACCACATCCTTGATTTGTTTGCACAGATGGATTCTCCTTGTCAACAGCTTCCTGGCAATATGTTATATGTCCCATTTGGACAAGCAGAAGCCAAGATATTGACCCTTCTCTGTTTGGAGCCAAACAAGACCAAAGCCAATGGCACGCCGACGCGATTCCGCGTTGTCGTGCCACTAGCTTTGGCTTTGTTTGTTTTCAGCCACAGCTCAACATAATGTGCTCATTAATAGACAAGTGTATGGTGTAACATACCACTATTATATATCACCAGAAAGTGTTGATGAGGAGAATGCAATGGGGTGTTTGTATAGGATACTGAGCACATATGGGAGTGCTACAAGCCAAC
>NW_007360323.1:3460900-3786146 GCF_000271585.1 Trametes versicolor FP-101664 SS1
ACATGCAGTGATTTATTATGTATATCAAATCCAAATGCTCCTGATAACAGTCTCAAGCAGTTTTAAAAGTTGCTTGCATCAAAAATACTATAATATGTGTATGTAAATGCTTGTCAGATGTATAGATTGTATAACTATCACGATAAACTTAGTTTCACTTGATATATCAGATTTGTGAGTCAATGTGCAGTTTAAAAAGTCATTGAGCATGAAAATGATGGAAGTATTTGATGTGATTCAATAAACAGCATTGTCACAGAGAAAGAAGAGCATCTAATCATGTCAATTGTGTTTCACATGAACATATGCCAACTGTTTACTCACTGTCAAAACACTTAAATTATGTCTTTCATTTCAACTAAATGTGCTACTAACAAACTATCCTCTCATCAATCGTACCTGCCAGTCCATGGCCCTCTCCACCCAAGTATCTCTGACGTGAGCATTACCGATGATGAACTTGTAGAGGTATGTGAGGAAGAAAAAGGTCACAAGGGCAGCCTGAAACGTTTTCGCTTTGAACACAGGCATTTGAGCCTCACTAGCTTGACTTACAATGTACAGTGTTCCTTCAGCTACTGATATGACTTATCTGTTGATACCAGTGAACTACAGGTGTGCATGAAGACCTCCTGCAAGGGAAGCAGCTGGCCAATATCCTCTAGAATGAGGTATTAAAATGGACTGTAAACCCTCGCCATTATTTCTGACCATGTATCCCACCCACAACACCCTTTCCCTGTTCATCCCCTATCTGATGTGGAATCTTTACTTATTGAGGTTGAGTCATATGTGCAGGAACTGGCTCGAGCCATACCCGATCCCGATCCCTTGTACCCTCTTGCAGGTACTAGATCTAGGTACCTAGCCTATAGATCAGCCCTAGTTCCAGGTCATGACAGCCCAAAATGCATTGACCTAGCACAAAGATCTATGCAACCTATGTCTATATGAAGTTCATCATCCCATTGCACACCAGTGTATATTCAATCTGTAGGGTGTTTGGAGACTTTACAACATACTTTGCACCAAATCCATTGTGATTGACTAGTAGGGGTGTGCTAGCTTTGTGTCTACATTTTCGTCAATGATATCAGTGCTTCTCATGTTTCATTTGAACTTATCACTATGTGCTTGCTTGAGTCTGTTGATGCATTGCTCTGAGCCGGTGGAGAGGATTGGAGGTGGATTTAGATAGGGTGATGATGCTGAGGAGATCCTATCATTCATCCCTTTTTTAATGAAACACTGGCATGTAGCAGTGTGGCATAGATTGATGTGGTGGTGATTATTAGCCAGTGCTGATCGTTTTGGAGGTCCATGGACCTCACGAAGTGTGCAGTGGCAGCTGCAAGTGGGCAGTGATGCGGGCTAATGGCCTTATAAAAGCCGTCGAACCTGGAACCACTGATTGCACGTTGGTCACATATCCTTGCTCATCCCCCTCCAATAGTGCTTCTTGACTGCGCTAGCACCAGGCTGAGATACACCCAGGATAAGGATAGAGGACACCAGCTTTTGTACGCAGGCCTTTTGAAGGCTAAGGGGATGCCATTAGGGTTAGTTGGCCACTTCTTGCGTATAAAACCAAAGTGCACTATTTGTCTTCTTGTCCTGTGACACTGGGCATAATAAAGATACATTGTGTTAGATGACCTACACCTTCTCTCGCTTCAATCAGATGCCGTTCACTGCCTTCAACAGTTCATGGTGGCTGTCAGGTATGTTGAAATTGATGGATTATCCACAGTTCTCTGTGCACTTTGAGACAATTCCACCATTTGGGATTGTTGTCATTTTCAGTGTATATATGTCTTTGCACATCATGAGGATGTGCAAGGGCGTACTAGCAAAGAAGACAATAAGCAGTGTACAATGTGAGCGTTGGCGGGTGTGGGTGTGGATCATAACTGAGTTCACTTGATCTGTGCCCCCCCCCCTTTTGGGCATGGCCTCTCCTTCTACACGCTCGACTGACCATTCAGAATTCCCATTCTTCAGTGCTACACACATCTTTGCACATGTAGTATACATGCTTCCACAGTCAACCATGCTGATCTCATCAATGAACATGTACTCCACATTCTGCAGACGAGCACGCACTTGAAGCAGGGTAGCCACAGAATCTGAGGATGCATTTTGTCTGAGTCCAAGCATGGAATGGTATGTAGATCCTCCAGTAAGTGCTGCAGCAGATCCAGTGGGGGCCATGCACATGAACCGGTAGCTTTCCTGGCGAGCAGCAAAGATGGGTGTCAAAGCTTTGATGACCTGTGACTTTCCTGTGCCTGCCATGCCCCCGAGGTACATTTTGAGATGCTCGCCATTGGACTCTACAGCATGGTTTGCAACAATCTGGAAAGCTCTCTCCTGCGCTTCATTCAGACTGAATTCCTTGGCAGTGGTGTCAATGAGCGCCTGAGCCTCCTGGTCCTGTGCCTTGAATGCTTTGCTCATATAGTATGACCTGTCAATGACCTTGACCTCATTGACTTCATCATTGATTGGCAGAGTACTCGCATTGGCAGGTTTCTTCAATGCAGCCTGGGCATCTCTGGCATCCAGTATCTCTTGGCGCTTGGCAGCAAGTACATTCTTCCAGTCTGCAGAGCTCATATCTTCCTTGCTGTTGAACTTTGATGGCAGTTCAGAAGTGTTCTTCTCTTTCATGGGGTCTAGCCAGCCCGAAGCCTGGATGATCTGTTCTGCCTGCAGCATCTGTGTGCGTCTGCTTATTTCTGCATTGCTGAGCTCTGTCCAGTCATTGGTCCGCAGCACCATCTCCTCAATCTCACTGATGTTGAGTTCCCCATCATCATTATAATACTGGGTGTCCAGGTCATCCAGGGTGGCATTATCCATGTTGAATGGTGAAGGACCAGTTTTTCCTCCCTTTTTGCGAGCAGCTGAAAAGTCGTCCCTGGCATCATTGCACTCATATTTGATATGGAAGAATTTCATGACCTCCAGCTGCCGCTCTGTGAATGAATGGCCATTGAACACATCATCCCAGAGCACATCCTGGCTTGGTCTCAGATCCTGTCCGGTGCGCCAAGGCTTGAAGAGTGTGAGCATGGTCATTCAATACTGTTCACGGTTGCCTGCATCCCTCCTGGGAAGTGAGCCGCCAATGAAGTTGGGAACATATGCCTCTGACTCATCCAGCAGCTTCACATGATGGGTCTCATACTGTGGATGATTCTCATGGAACTGTACATATTTTGACCTAGCTTTCTTGGGCTTAGGTGCGCTATCAGCTTCAAGCTCCTGGTTTGATGTCTTTGTGAGCAAGAGTTCATCCTCAGATTCTTCTTCCTCTTCATTGACTCCAGCACCCTTCAATTCTGCATCACTGACATCATAGTTGTCCTCAAACTCCGAGTCCACGTCTGCTGGCTCATCAATATGCTCTTCAGATTTCTTGGGGCCCTTTTTACTGTGCTTGATCCGCTGCTTGTCTGCCAGTCTGACCCAATCATATAGTGACATGTGCTCGTACTCAGTGGGCCGCCATATATAGTCCTGCACAGGTGACAATGCTATGATCCGCTTGGATGTTCCTGAAAGTCCAAGCATGACTTTGGTGGTCCCTTCCTTGGCAATCTTGGCAGAGTCCTCCCATGCACGCATCACCTCATACACATATCCTCTCCAGAAGCAGGTGCGGAATTTGTGACTTTTGTAGTGGTCTGGATGCTTGAGCAAATACATGGCTGCCATGGGTCCACCAATTTCAGAGCATGCAGTGAGTGAGTTTACTATCTTGGTGATCAGGGACCGGGCCCTCTCTTTGGTAGACTTCTGACTGCCTAACAGCTCCACATTGCGCTCAAACACCTGCTGAATAGACTGGAACATCACATGGGTTTTCAGTGGGGTTTTAGTTATGTAATCAGCAACATAAGCTATGACAGACTTGATGGCAGTGCCTGACAGTAGACTGGTGACATCAGTGTTCCCGCGCATGAGATAGGTGACTGCGTGGGTGATGGTGTTGATCCATGCCTCTTCCTTCTTCATGATCAGCGCACCAGTGCTTGGGTCTACCACAGTCTCTGGATGGGTCTCTCTGGGGAACCGGGCTTTGCAATTTCCATTTTTGTCTGTGCAGCCTCGATTATCAAATTCAGGTTTGTCAGATTTATCCAGATCAGCCTTGTCTTTCTTTGAGGGCCCTGCTGTTCCACTGTCCCATAATATCCTGATGTTTGGCCATACAACCCTGGTCTGTCCAATCCCACCCCAAGAACATGCTTGATAGACAGATCCATCATCATTTTGAAGAAGCGTGCACCAGCCACTGGATTATTTGCAATCAACCGCAGACACTCATTCTTGTCTCTGAACTCAGGTACAAATTTCAGATTGGTGTCTGCAAAATATAGGGCCACAGGATGCTTGACATCAGCAGGAGCAAAGGTCACAAACCATGAAGGTGCACCGAGGTAGGAGACCAGGGACCATATTTCATTGCGCATATATTTCTTGCTTGTAATGGAGCCCTGCACCTTGTAATTGACATGATCCAGGTCATTCAATATTTTGAAGCAAGCCTTTTCATCTTCGGTCTCTGGTTTCATAGACCCAGTGCTAAGCCGCTGAATGATATCTGCCAAGGTTGAGTCTTTGATGTTCAGAAGCCTGTTAGCTATTTCACCAAACTTGTTTTTGTCTGCCAACAAATATCCTGCTGTGGTCGATTTTTTGATCTGCTCATGGTTTAATGCAACCAGTGGAAACAATGGTTCTAGTTGAAAGCGCTTATCATGGTACATCAGAAGCTGTTGCTTTCTCCGCTCTTCAGAGACAGGCCGACACCCGCTTGCAGAATTATTCAGTCCACCTAAGCCATATGGAAATAACCATGGGAACATCTGAGGATATAGCTGAGGATTGTGGTATAAACTCTCTGGCTCTGCAGATTGGGCTATACCAAGTACTTTGCCTCCTGATTTGAAGTGATAGCTCGTGCAGTGATCTCGTATGGTCTGACTTTTCCCATGTGTTCAAGGCTTGCTCCTGTCAATCCATGCACAACAAAAGGACAGGCTCCATCATCTGCACCTTCATCTTCTTCACTTGCATTTACAGCTGACGCTTCAGGATCTACATTGGACTCCATGCTCTTTGAGTAATTTACGATCACAGGTGGCTCATCCTCAGGATATAAATTGATGTTGTCATAAGATATCTTAAGATCAGCATAGTCAATGTGATTGAGTTTTAGCCATTCAAGTGCATCAGCCACTTTGTTACGCCGTACGAGCATGGGTGTGCGCTTATACTCTTTGGAGGTTGGCTGATTAGGTCCAAGATATAAGAATGCTAATACCTCACTCAATTCCTCACATCTAGGTGGAAGCACAGAATATATCTTGGGCATGGGAAGTGAATGGCTGACCACATTAGCACGTAGCTTGGACATGCCTGACATGTGGACCTTGACAATGCAGTGGTTATGCTTTACACGTGCTATCAGCATTTTCTCAGTAAAACTCAGGTTTTGTAGCTGGGGTGGGACTTCTCCAATCCACAAACCATTTGCCAGACTATCTGCAGGGGTACAACCTTCTTTGAGCTCAGATAAGCATGATTGACAAATATCCTTACAGCCAGGAAGAAGGATAGGGCCAGTGATGTCCAGTATTGGGTCTGCTAATTTCAACTGTTCACATCTAGTGATTGGATCATTATTGTGTAGAAGATTTTCATCATATTCTTCATCAGATATGGATGACAATAATTTTTGAGGCACTAACTGGGCACACACTGCACATGCTGACTCGATAAAATTGTTTGGAGAGATGTCTTTGGACAATCCATTGATTGCTTCTTCTATAAATTCACTAGATGCAGCCCTTGGTGGAAAGCATATATTACCACATTGCTCTGCAGCTTTTAACTCTCTCAACACTTGCATTCTTGTCTGCCTTCACTTGATTTTTGAATATGGCTTGAACACGGATACAAATGTTTCACACTTCAAGCAGCAATGACTAAGAAGTTGCTGTACTATATATTCACGTGATTTATGTTTTGAAATTTCGGGTAGCCAATGCTTACGAGCAATATCCAAGAGCAGGGGCTTGGAAAGCTTGGAAACAAGTACAGATATGGGCAGGTGTGCAATTACAGTATCTGACTGTGATATTTCCCAGGTATAAGCTATATTCTCTGGTAGATAATTCACAAAACGGTAAAAGTACTCTGTGTTCATATCTGACTTGCCATTATATTGAGACAATTCTGAATTTGCCCACACATTGCTATGTCTACCCATGTGCCCTTTTTTAGATAATACTGCACCACCTAACAGCTGACACCTTGCTTTTCTGAGAAGTATGCTAGGCTTGTAGCGCACTTCACATAGGATTCTATGACGATTATACTCACTACAGCTGTTCTGTATGGCTACTTTGAAGTCATGAGAATTACGATTGATGAGGAACGAAGAAATTGTTTCTTATGGGGTGAGCTTCCTGCCAACTCGCGTGACACCAATCCGACACCGTGGGAAAAATGTACTTACCCATCATTAGCTTTTCGATAGGCGCCATATACAAAAATTTGTAATGTTTACAGGGTTAGGGTTAGGTCCCAATAGCACAGCTTAGGGTTAGCCTTAGGTCAGTTCTGATGACAATCCTTACCACAGGTAAAGCCTCTCACTGGGCACGTGTGTAACCCTAAGTTGCACAGCACATGTGCCGCTCACTACCCACTATGCATATAGGCTATGCACTGTATCAAGAGAGATCTTTAACAAATGTTATAGTGTAGTTCAAGTACTATACCCTTAGTTTCCTTTTAAAGCAATAATTTGGTAGTAGTATATGTATGCCACATGCCAGTAAAAGAGGCTAGTCAGCTATCACCTAACATAAAGCATGATATCTGTTGTTGTATGTTATCTACCATTGCCAGTCACTGGAGTGATTGATGCATCAATAGGGTGCCAATTAAAGGCATAAATTGGAGTAAAAAGATGTTCAGGTCCAGATAATGTAGTTTCTTCAATGCCCTGCTAGTACTATCTTCTGAGAGTGTTCTGGAATGCTATAATGAAGCTAGGAAGATCAAGTAGTGAGCACAAACACTGAGTAATGTGCATGCAATCTGGCATGGACCTTCAGCCACAATTGGTGTTTGGTGCATTAGAGCTTGTGTATTTGATATAAAACCATGATTGTACCACCATTAGATGCACATTAGAAGGCCCTTTCCAATCATATATAAATGTCCTATGTTGTGGTGAGGAATAAGCCAACAGGGGGCAAAATGGGTTGCAGCTGTGGTCTTGTTTGGTTCCCAACACAAATGTCTAAATATCTTGGCCCCCAGTTGTCCATATGCCACAAAATATGTATCAACAGAGAGCTATGGATGAGCAGAGTCCATATATTTAAAAATGACAAGGATGTGACTCATGCAGCTGCCACTACACACAGTACAAAATCCTATTAGTGCCACCATTGGGGAAAAAAGCGCCCAAAGCACATGACCTGATGACATCATTGCCTCCCCCTAAGTGTCATATACCACCAGACTCAGAATTTCAATCTCTACTCCATGCTACTGTCTATATATTTAGTAATGAAATCTGGAAGGAGCTCAAACTATAATAAATGCAGTATTGCAGCTGATGTGTGGCATTGCACCATATATGGCAATCTGATTAGGCAATGAGGTCACATAATCATGCTTATGGAGTGTGTTCAATGGGGTAATCCATGTTTGAAGCATCAAATGATCATAAAAGTGCCTAAACACATTGTCTTGCTGAATAGTGCCCTGTTGCCCTTCAAATAGAGGGGATACTGTGAGCATAAAAGAATTACTTCCCAAAACTTCAATGAAATAAATGTATTATAACATGATTTCCATCTAAACAATACAATCAGGCCATTTATTGAAGGTCTATTCAATCAAGGTCTTTGATCAAGGTATGTCTGATCCATTACATGGCATAAAATTAGCTACCAAGATGAATGTCTTAAACTCCTACTTAAAGTTGCCTAGGCTTAAGGGCTAATAATCACAGAAAATCAACCTCAATCAATGTGTCAATGGCATGACCATTATAAAAATCAATAAGACTACACTCATGGTAGTAATGTGACTCCAGTTACTGATATTGTTTGGATTATAAACTGACCTGCTAATGCTGAGATGATCAAGAAATGCTATAAGAGTCTTCTGCAGAGAATAAAATGAAGTCTGGGTTGAGCCATGTTATAAAATGAGATTATTTGTATCTTGGTGAGAATTGTCAAGTGACACATCTGATTGTTATAGCTGAGTACCCTGGGCAGTTGAGGTAAGCTTGGATCATTGATCTACTTGAATACTGTGCCATCATTATACTATACCAGTGGAGGAAATTCCCTGGTTTATTCATGCAGTGCCTTTGATAGCATCTATGTTAGGATGCATCAATTCAAGTGCTATATCAAATAATGCATATTTGAATACCTTGAAGACAATAAAAAATGCTTAAAACCAAAACTGGGAGTTTGGATGTCTGAATTTTTTAGCGGATGACAGCAGTGGAATTGATACAAGATCAATGCATGTAGATGATGGGGATTGTTCAGAGGCTCATATCTACTACATATATCAAAACAGCATCCATAGTTTGCTCTGGGCCAGATCAAATGCATTATCCATCTGAATTCTTAGCTCAACTATATGAATTATACTAAGATATATGTACCCTCATCAATCGGACCTGCCAGTTATGGCCCTCTCTAGCCAAGTTATTGTCTTGCTGGAAAATGAAGGTGCACGGGTTGAGATGGTGATTGTGAAGCATATCCAGGAGGGCCTCCTCGAGAATGGTGCAGTACTTCTTTATGTCCATGATCCCCTTGATGCGGTGAAGTCCCCCAACACCCTTCAAGGTGATGCAGCCCCAGACCATGACACTTCCTCCTCTGCCCTGCATCTGCTTCTTCACATTCCGGTCTAGGAACTCCTCCCCAACTCTTCTATGGCACAATTGCCTTTCATCCAAGCCAAAGAGATTGAACTTTGACTCATCTGAGAAGACTACAAGCATCCACCGATCCATGCCCCAACCAGCAACCTCCTGCGCCCACATTTGTTGCTGCTTCACATTGAGAGCACTGAGGTATGGCTTCTCCCGTTGCACTCGCCCATAGAGACCATCCTCAGAAAGGTTTCTACGCACTGTACGGGCACTGGCCTGTGGAGCTGCCAAGCACTGGGCATCAGTTGCATTTGCCACTTCACCTTAAGTGAGCACAAGCTTGAGATGATTGAGATCCCAAGGAGTGAGGATGCCAGGACGGTGTTACGCTCCATGCACACCTCCGCTCTGAACTCCAGAATTCCCGCACTTTGGACTCCGTACTCCGAGTTCCCGTGCTCCGGACTTCATACTCCAACTTTCCCGCACTCCAGAACTCCGGATTTCACGTGTACGTTCCCTTACGATTGCACCACTCTTTCACCACCTTGTCCTTTAACAATAAGCTCTATCGTCTTCGTCCCCGGACTCCGGAACTCCGGAATCTCCGAACTCCAGATTTGATATTCCTTACGCTCTTATTGTCTTCCTTAACAATAAGGTTCTGTTCCTTAAATACGCGCCCGGAATGCCGTAGTACCTCAGTTCGGATATCTCGTTACCCTTCTCGTTACCCATCCTGTTTACCCCTCGCTACCTTCTGTTTACCTTCCTTCACGCTACCTCCCTTGTCAATCTATTCCCTTGGTCTACCTCCGTCCCGACCTCCGAACTCCGACCTTCCTAATCTGGTAACTCCGAGCCTACAAGCTCCGGAACTCCAGACTTCGGACTTTGTTTGATCTTGCTTGCTCGACAAGTCCCATTGGACTTTGTCCCTCGCCATCCTCTTCATCCTCTTCTCTGTTCTGCTCCAATCGTCTCGGACTTAGTTCCGCTTAGTCAGCGTGGAACTCCGGCTTAGTCAGCCCCAAACTCCGGTCAAGTCCGACCCCCTCGTTCCTTCGGAAATTAAGGACAACCGCAGGAGGTCTCAGAGCGTTGCTAATAGCTTCGCTGAAGTCCTTCCCCTCCGTGCCGTACCTCCGTCCGGACTCCGTCCGAACTCCGGACCCTTCTGGACCCTGGAACTCCGAACTCCGGACCTAACGTGTGGCACGTCCCTAACAGACGGCCAGAATGGGGCATGTTGTAGTGTAGAGTGCCTGTCTCCCTAACCCTGCGTAGGACTCAGCAGACAGTCTCTGACAGTCTCCTGACAGCTGTGGGTTCTGCAAGTGATTTGCTGATGGAGAGGGGGGTTCTAGAGGAAGGGTGATGAAGTTCCAGGATTTTCACACATTTTGTGCAGGACAAAGGAGCCATCAATGTAGGCAGAGAGAATGGAGGTTATAGAAGCACAATGTGTGGTAAAAGATGTGCAATGTGTGAATGGTAATGGTGAAAGCTGAGAATGAGTCTGAGCTGGCTGATGCGTGGCTGGCGCTAAAATAGTTGCCCATGTTTTGCACACCATATTCCCCCCCTGCAGAACGAGTGTGGCATAAGAAATCATTCATGGGATGCTATATAATAATACTATATTTAGGCTAGGTATACATCACTTTCCTAGAGAACCTGAAGTCAAGGGGGGGTGGTACATGACTTTTGACTGTCACTGTATTATGGTTTTAATTTGGGCAAGAATAGATTTTGAATAAACAAATGACTTTAATATCAGCTTTCTGATAACAATATCTCCTCTACTATTTCACCAGTTCTCATGCATACGTAAAGCATATTACACATCATCAAAATAAATTCATGAGCCTGACAATATGGTGTATACATGATATCTATCTGTGTCACACTTAGGGAAAAAGGGCCATGACTGGCAGGTCTGATTGATGAGAATGGATTGTTGATGAAATATTAAATCAGACTGCTATTTTCTTTTTGATTTTTGTGGTCTAACTAACAGGAGGACTGATCCAACATATATATATATATCCTACGTAGTGCAGAAATACTGCCTGTCTTTGCGTTGAAAGCACTGCAACTACACATCATAATTTATATAGTTTTTTAAGTGATTCACCCCATTGATATACACAATTTGTACATTAAAATACCCATATGTCTGGTTGAGACTTTTTACAGCCACTACAGAAGTATATTGAGGAGATATGAGACTATAGTGTCCTTCAAACAGTCCAGATGATCCACATACTCCAATTTCATCTGATAATAAGTTCCAGTAAAGTGCAGATCAATGTCTTCTCACATGTGAGCCTGTGGTGATGTATCTTACTGCTGAGGATCCATGGCTCTTGCCTGCTAATAGCTTGTGATTGCATGCAATTTGCTGAGCTCTGTTGACTAGTAATGCCCATCTTTTTCACAGATATAATTATGCTGCATGATAATGAGGTTGGTAACAGTATAAGAAGTACAGCAAGTTATTCTCCTCATGATACAAATGTTTTGCAGTCCCTTCTTATTCACCATTGTCAATTATATTCGAGCCAGTGGGCAAAAATGAATAAAAGATATAAAAATAAAGTTCCTTTGAATTTGAATTACCAATATAAACCTCTCCTAAATGCTGTGATAGTGAAATGGAATCAATATTACATAGTATATCAGTCCTGCTACAAGCCTACAGAGGTCATCAAAGCATAAGAATGTGCTACATCAAAGCACATGCTATAGTGCTACCAGAAACAATTGTAATGCACAGCTTACTGTGTAACTCACAGAAAAATATATGTGATACATCAGTCATAATGCAGGGCTGGTGCTGGAGCCAAGCATACTGACCATATATAGTTTTGCAGAAAACCTTCATGAAGTGGACACGGCTGAACAGTACACGCGTGAAATATATGGCACCATCATTATGCATCACTCAGACAAGCTGTTGGGGTGAGTTTGACCCAGGACGGTCACATATGACCTATCTTGGTGTTTGCTGCTTCCAAGATCACCCACACGTCTGCAAACTGCAGACCAATCATATGACGGTGCTAAGTGATGAAGCAGCAACGCAAAACTATCTTATACTGCCTACCAAGGATTCATTCTACTATTATACAGCTTCCCGTCTACGGGGCGTTGCCCGCAGGATATCGTCCACACTGTTGCACGCCGTGATCAGTATCATACCCCATAAATTTGAGCCAGCACGCACCGTAGGATCATCTCCGCCGCTTCACTCGCGCTAAGCACGACCTGGCGCTTGAGCTTGTAGCTCTCTGTCACGCCGAGCTTCGTCATCGACCCAATCGTGCCCTCGTTCATGTCTACACCCCAGTCAGCGCCATCCTACGCCCACGAAAAAGCACTGAACAACTCACCGAGACCCGCATCCGACTGACCCTCGTAGTGCGCTGCCCTGAGCTTCGCGACGAGGTCGGACGAGTCGTAGCCCGCGTTGTCCGCGAGGATAGTCGGGATCATCCTGAGCGCACGGCTGAACGCCTCTGCAGCGATCGCCTTCTTGCCCTGGACCTTCCGCGCCTCCTCCTCGACCGCGCAGCTCATGAGCGTCTCTGAGCACCCGCCCCCGAGCACGACCCGTGTCTCCTTCACTGTTTGTGACAGCACGGAGAGCGCGTCGTGCAGCGAACGTTCCGCCTCGTCTATCATCTGGTTCGTCGACCCACGGAGCACGACGGTGCATGCCTCACCGGCCGCGACGCCGGAGAACTTGATGAGCTATGGTATTTTTGTCAGTAAGTGCTTGTATGCGTGAACGGGATAGAGAACGGACCTTGTCCTCGCCGATCATGATCTCCTCGATCAACTCACACCGCCCAAGCTTCACGAGCTCCGGATGATCGAACGTACTCGCGATCTCGCCGCCAGTGACGAGGGCCAGACGCTCAACACCCTCGAAGTCAGCGTGCTCAATCGTCATGATGCCCTTTTCGGAGAGGAGAGATTCCGGGTAGTTGTAGACGAGTTGACGGTTCACGAAGCAGTTGATGCCGTGCCCAGCGATCGCGTCGACCTTCTCCTTCATCTTCTCCTGTAGAGAGATGAGCATATAGCCATGCGAATGTGCCAGACTTGACTGACCCGCTCCGCGCGCTCCAATTCCGCAAGCTTGCCCGTGCTATCAACCTTGATACGAGCACCGAAGACCTTGATCTTGTCGGTGTCCATGGCTGACAAACCATGAGCAACAGTACGTAAATCGAATGTGCGCGGCAAGACATACAGGTGTTCGCAATGAGGATCTTGGCGTTTTCCAGCCGTTTTGGGCAGTTGGTACCGATGGTCTTGTCCAGAATGAAGCCTGGAAGGACATGAGTGATACATCCCGGAGATTGACCATGTATGCAACATACCTTCATCGAGGTAAGAGTCAGTAAGCTTCCCTCCCGCCTTCTTGATGATCTGAATATGCTCGAGATCTGTTGAACCCTGAGCAGAGCGAGGAATGAGCTTGATACACGGGAGAAACCGAAGGTTCAAACCTTGAGACGGAGAACGGCATCTACTGCGAGGTTGGCGAAGTAATCCTTGTCCTGGTTGAGGACTTTTGAGGAGAGGGTAGTGCGCGCGATGTTGACCAGATCTTGCCTGAAACGCGCGGGGTCGGTACTATACGAGATCGGGCATATGCATTAGAACTCGGGCGAATGAAGAAGAACGCGTCCGAACGCACCTGTTGTCGGTCGCAGCCTTTTCGAGAGCACTGAGTGCGGCAATGCTCGCTATCCTGTAGCCCTCGATGATGGTTTGGGGGTGGATCTTCTGCGCGATGAGCTTCTCCGCCTCCCTGAGCAATTCTGCGGCCAGAACGCAGACGCTGGTGGTGCCATCGCCGACTTCGTCGTCCTGCACTTTAGAGATATTGACGAGGATCTTGGCGGCAGCATTGTCGAGCTGGATGGACTTGAGGATAGTGGCGCCATCGTTTGTGACGTTGATATCTCCCGAGGATCCGGACTGGAGGATCTTGTTCATGCCCTTGGGGCCGAGGGTGGACTTGACGAGATCGCCGAGTGCAAGGGCACCGACGAACGACGCGAGACGCGCGTTCTCTGCCTTTTCCTCGGTAGCCTGCGCGGCATGAGAGGTGGCATGTCAGTCTACGGTGGTAGCACGTACCTCTGCGCCAAAGATGTTCATGGACATGGCTGAATGAAGAGGAGATGGGTGTGGAGGACGCGAGGAGAGACGCGAAAGACAGACTCGAAATTGCAGAGTGCGGTCACGTGGGTGCGCTATGATGCCCGCTCGCGTGGCGGTGCAGGGCCTACCACGTCGTCCGCAGTCTCCCCGCCTCTTCACCGTTCTCCGTTCACTCTCGACTCGTTCGCTGGCGCTGCGCATTCTCTCCTTTTCTTTCTCTTCGTATCTTTGGACCGCGGCGACCACTTGACAGACAACGACGCGCGCGCCATGTCGGGCAGCGTCCGTGTGCGCAGGCAGCCCTCCCCGCCGGGCAAGCTCTCCTCCCATCCCACTCCTCGCTTCCCTCACCCTCGCCACGACCACCTTGACGCCGACGAGCGTCGCGAAGCCGTCTCCAAAGGTCTACGACCAGGTCGCAAGGCCCATGCCACCGGTGGCCTTAATCTCTCCTCCGGGGAATGGAAGCTACTTGTCGTAGTGCTCCTCATTGCCTGCGCTGTCCGTCTCTTCCGTATCTCCCAACCCACCAGTATCGTGTAAGTCTCATGAATGCGCGGTTTGGCTTTGATTAACTGACTATATGCGGCAGTTTCGACGAGGTGCACTTTGGCAAGTTCGCGTCAAGGTATATCAAGTCCGCCTACTTCGTCGATGTCCATCCTCCCCTTGCGAAGCTCCTCATTACTCTCGCTGGCTGGCTCTTCGGTTATGATGGCAACTTTGACTTCAAGGACATCGCAAAGTGCGTTTATGCCCTCGATCTACACGTCACTTTCTGACGTCACCGCTCAGAGTATACGAGCACGTACCTTATGTCGCGATGCGCATGGTCCCTGCAATCATGGGCATTGCGACTATCCCTCTAGCTTACCTCACTCTCCGTGCTCTCGACTGCCGTGTCACCACCGCCCTCCTCGCCTCGCTCTTCATCACCTTCGAAAACGGCTTGATTACCCAGTCCCGCCATATCCTCCTCGACTCCCCTCTCATCTTTTTCACCGCCCTCACCACCTTCGCATGGACGGCCTTCTGTAACGAAGATCACTATGAGCCCTTTACCGAGTCTTGGTGGATCTGGCTCTCCATGACTGGTCTCTCCCTTGGTGCCGTGGTCAGCTGCAAATGGGTCGGACTCTTCACCATTGCCACCATCGGCCTGGGAACTCTCAAGCAGCTCTGGACGCTCCTTGGCGACCTACGCGTCTCGCCCAGCCTCTGGATCAAGCACTTCATCGCACGCGCTATCTGCTTGATTCTCATCCCAATGATCTTCTACATGTCCATGTTCGGCATCCACTTCCTCATCCTGTCCAACTCTGGTGAGGGCGATGGCTTCATGAGCTCTGAATTCCAGCACACGCTCCGGGGTCGCGGCATGGCCGACACGTTCGCCGACGTCGCGTTTGGCTCTGAGATTACTCTTCGTCACGTCAACACGCAGGGCGGATACCTACACTCGCACGTTCACACTTACCCCGGAGGCAGCAAGCGTAAGTCAAAGATTATGCATACTGTTATGTTCCCCATTAATACTCCTCCCGTGATGCAGAGCAGCAGGTCACCCTGTACCCGCATCGTGACACGAACAACGACTGGCGCATCGTTAACGCTACCGCGCCCGGAGACCCGTACACTGCCTGGCAGGACGACGGCATCACCTACGTCACCGAGGGTGCTCGCGTCAAGCTCCGGCACATCCAAACCGAGAAGTCGCTGCACTCTCACGATATTCGCCCGCCCGTCTCCGACGTCGAGTTCCAGAACGAAGTCTCTGGCTACGGCATCCCCGGCTACTCTGGTGATGCGAACGACGACTGGATTGTCGAGATACACAAGGGGGACAGGCGCGACCGGGAGTCGTCGAAGCGCGTCAGGACGCTCAGGACGCAGTTCAGGCTGAAGCACCCCATGACGGGCTGCTACCTGTTCTCTCACAAGGTCAAGCTCCCGGAATGGGCGTTCGAGCAGCAGGAAGTTACATGCAACAAGCAAGCAGTCATGGCCAACTCGCTGTGGTACGTTGAGACCTCCACCCACCCGAACCGTAAGTCTCCGTCTGTCGAAGGCGCCTACGCTGCCGCTCACGAAAAGCAGTGCCCGCGGATGCGCCGAAGGTCAACTACAAGCTACCCGGCTTCTTTGCGAAGTTCTGGGAGCTGCAGCAAGTCATGTGGACGACCAACGCCGGCCTTACTGACCGCCACACGTACGACTCTCGTCCCGATGCATGGCCCCGTCTTCGCCGCGGCATCGTGCGCATATACTCTCATTTTTGTTTGCACATGTTTTAACTTGTAGTTTTCTAGAACTTCTGGGTAAAGGACCACCGCCAGATCTACCTGCTCGGTAACCCGATCGTCTGGTGGCTCAGCACCGCTGCGGTCTTTGCGTACGCAGCCGTACGAGGCTTCCTCGTGCTCCGTGCCAAGCGTGGCTACCGCGACTTCGACAACAGTAAGTCTCGCCATACCAGATACCCGAACCCCCTTCTCACAGTCCCGC
Organism: Trametes versicolor FP-101664 SS1; assembly: GCF_000271585.1. NCBI lineage: Eukaryota > Fungi > Basidiomycota > Agaricomycetes > Polyporales > Polyporaceae > Trametes > Trametes versicolor. Next base: position 3,477,516 of record NW_007360323.1, read on the forward strand.
AGCGAAAGTCGTCAAGTACGATACGCTCTGCGGCTTCCTCTTCGTTGGATGGGCGCTGCACTACCTGCCGTTCTACTTGATGGGCCGTCAGCTGTTCCTGCACCACTATCTGCCCGCGCTCTACTTCGCTATCCTCCTAGCGTCGAGCGCGTTCGATCTGGTCACCTCTACCCTCCGTCCTCGCATCCGCCTGCAAATTGCCGCCGTGCTGCTCCTCCTAGCGATCTGGAACTACTCCTACTTCAGCCCGATCACCTACGGGCTGCCGTGGACGAAGGCGAAGTGCCACAAGGCGCAGTGGTTGAAGACGTGGGACTTCTCCTGGTAAGTGCTGCGAGTATATTGACGTGACACTCTTTTCTAATCCTTGCATCTCTAGCAACGACTTCCTCGACGACGTAAGTTAGGTGCTCATCTGGGGCATTGACCATACTCACCTTTCTTTACAGTACGCCCAGTACAAAGGAGCAGTCGCGCCTACCCCTATCGCCGCGCCTTCCCCCGTCGTTATTGCAAACCCCAATCCAGGCGGTATCGGTGCGGCGGTTCCCGTCGGCGAGCCTGTGAAGGTGCCCGAGGCCCAGGAGAAGGACACAACCACCCTCGCGTTCGGCCAGGCAGAGCCCGGTCGCGACGTGTTCGGAGACCACCCGCACAACGACATCAAGAGTGTGTCGAGCGACGCGGCCAGGGCAGAGGAGGCTGACGCGGAGGTGATCAGTTCCGCGAGCACTCAGTCGACGACGGAAGCGGCGACGCAGGCCGAGTCGTCTTCCGTAGAGAGCTCTACGGTGGAGACCTCGGCTTCGGAGGCGAGCAGCGAGGTCTCGTCATCTGCTGCTGCAACATCCGCGACAACGGAGGCGTCAACTGAACAGCCGCACTCCGTGGAGGGGCCCAAGGGCGAGGAGGAAGCAGAGGCAGCTCGTGTGCGCGAGGCGCTGTACCCCGACGCCAAAAACTAATCTCGCATTCCCCCACTCGCGTTCCTAGTCTACGATCGTATATATTGGCATGGCGTTGTACACCCAGAACTGTCCGCAGTAGTATGGTACATAATATTCCCCGGAAGACCCCACGATGCCGGTGCATCGCGCGTGAATATATTGCACATAACGCTCCCTTCAACTCTCATCCCGCCGCCTGCGTGCGCTCGAGCCGTTTGTTCACCGCGACCGGTCGCCCATTCGGCGGATGCGCAAGGTCCGCCATACGTGCCTCCCGCATGCGCACCAGCAGCTGCACGAGAAACATTGGCGTCACAACTTCACTCTCGTCCCTTACGCCCGCGCTCCCGCCCCCGTTCCCATCCGGGGTATGCGCCCCACTCCCCGTGCCCGCACTCCCACTCAGCACGCTCGCACTGCGGCCCTTCGCCCCCGCGCCCGACCCCCGCGCCCCCCGGAGCAAATGCGCATGGCGCTGCGCCGCGTCCTCATCATACCGGTCCCAGAGCGCATAGAGCGCGATGATCTCCTGCGCGAGCGTCGCGACGAGCGGCATGCTCACGTTCAGGCCCGCCATCCAACCGATGAGGTCGGGCGGCTGCGCGGGCGCGGACGCGTGCTGGCGCTTGCTGCTGCTCGACGCGGAGCGCGAGGAGCGGCGCGAGGCGTCGTGCTGCGAGGACGAGCCGCTGGTCGAGCTCGCGGAGGAGGGCGCTGCGGACGCGGCTTGGATGGTCGCGCGCGTGGCGGGGTTGAAGACGAGGGTGAGGTAGATGGCGGTGATGGCGATGAGGTGCGGCGGGTAGAGCAGGCAGAGCTCGGAGCGGTACGTGTCGTTGATGATGAACCTAACCAGAGTGGTCAGCAAACTACAGGTATGTGAGTGGACGGGCGGGTGCGCGCACCATGCGGTCTGGACGGCGACGTCGCCGAGGGGCATTCGGCCGTCGCCTGCGGCGTCGTCGGCTTCGCCGGCCTCGGCCTCGGATGCGGGGCAGGCGCGCTTGCCGCAGAGGGTCATGAGGGTGCGGTAGGGGTGGAAGACGATGAGGTCGCAGTCGAGCTCGTCGACGAGGTAGAACTCCATCTCTGCGAGCTTGGAGTTGTCCGAGGGAAATGTCTTGATGCCATATTCCTCACCTGCGCGGCCGTATGAATTAGCATGTTCACAGTAAATGATACAAACGCGAGCACCGAAGACGGCACGGGCGTCGGAAACGACGGTCTTGATGTGCACGGGAGACTCTTCGGCCTTTGCGGCGACGTAGCAGCAGGCGGCAGCGACAATGAAGGGGTCGGTCTCGCAGTACGAGTTCCGTAGGTAAAACCTGCGGAAGAACACGGTCGCAGTGGCGATCACCCTCTGCCTCAGAGTCAGTTTCTTTCCGAGCTTTGCGATGACTGCACGGGTGGCAATGAGCGTGTGTGGCGACTTGTCTCAAGCCTACGCACGGTTTGCGAAAAAGATGTTGAGAAAGGCGAGGTGCTCAGGATTGTCGACATACTGAATGTCGTCCGACCGGGCCTGGCGGAGGGTGGCCCTGTCGACGATCCACCGCTTGCTGCCTGGCGGTGAGCGAGTGCGGGTGTGGGCGTGGGCGGGCGCACGTACTAGTGCGAGCTGGCCCAGAAGTCGGTCGCCATTGCGACTAGGAAGGGGTGTATTCCGAATGCACCGACATAGACCACGAATGGGCGTGGACGAGTTCGGAGTGTGGGGAAGAGGTCGGCCTCGTCGCGTCTGCGCTGCTCGCGTGTTCCCGACTCGCTCCGACCGGCCGCCCCCACAAAACGCGCGCACGTCGGCTCTTTCCCTCTCTCCCCCATCTTTTCACCCTTCCACACCACATCCTCCTCCCTCCTCGTCGCTCGCCATGTTCTCTCGCACCGCAGCCCGCGCACTCAAGGCGAACGCCCGCCAGTTCTCCTCCTCGGTCGCGCGCCAGTCCAAGGTCACCGTCCTCGGCGCTGGCGGAGGCATTGGCCAGCCCTTGTCCCTCCTCCTCAAGCTCAACCCGCACGTCACCGAGCTCAGTCTCTACGACATCCGCGGTGCCCCTGGTGTCGCTGCCGACGTCAGCCACATCGACACCCACAGCGAGGTGCGTGTCCTGCCCGCGCACGCGTCTCTCACGCGTCTCCTCATCACACCATTTGCGCTAGGTCACCGGCTACCCCGCCGACCAGCTCGACCAGGCTCTCGAGGGCACTGACGTCGTCGTCATCCCCGCTGGCGTTCCCCGCAAGGTTCGTGCGCTGCCCACTTCGCCCACTGACACCTCACTGATAGCCTTTCGCGCTCCCCAACAGCCCGGCGTAAGCTGCTTCTCTCCCGTCTCCGTTCCGCCCGTCCCGTTCTAACCCCGTGCGCTCCCGTCCAGATGACCCGTGACGACCTCTTCAACACGAACGCGTCCATCGTCCGCGACCTCGCGGCTGCCATCGCCCGTGTCGCCCCGAAGGCCAAGGTCCTCGTCATCTCCAACCCCGTCAACTCCACCGTCCCCATCGTCTCCGCCGTCTTCGAGAAGGCCGGTGTGTACGACCCCGCGCACATCTTCGGTGTCACCACCCTCGATGTCGTCCGTGCCCAGCGCTTCCTCGCTGGTGTCGCTGGCGCGAACCCCAAGGACGTGAAAGTCACCGTTGTCGGCGGCCACTCTGGCGCGACCATCGTGCCCCTGCTCTCCCAGGTCCCCCAGGGCAAGGGTGTCACCGGCGAGGCGTACGAGAAGCTCGTGCACCGCATCCAGTTCGGTGGTGACGAGGTGGTGAAGGCCAAGGACGGTGCCGGCTCTGCCACCCTCTCGATGGCGTACGCGGGTGCGCGCTTCACCGGCGACCTCCTCCGCGCGATCAACGGCGAGAAGGGTGTCGTCGTCCCCACGTTCGTCAAGAGCCCGCTCTTCGCTGACCAGGGCATCGACTTCTTCTCGTCCCAGGTCGAGCTCGGCGTAAGTCTATCCGGCTCTCGCCGGCATGTACCTCTTGCTTACGATGCGTTCATCACAGCCCAACGGTGTCCAGAAGATTTACCCTCTCGGCGAGCTGACGGCCGAGGAGCAGAAGCTGTTGGAGGCGTGCCTGCCCGAGCTCAAGAAGAACATCGAGAAGGGGAAGAAGTTCGTGTCTCAGTCGTAGACGTACCCTACCCCTCCACGCTCTGCGCGAGCTGCTACAGGACATCGTGCAAAAGCGTTGTTGTACCCCTAGAATCTAATGCGATTCATCACCTTTTGGATTCGAGATGCTAGCGAGTGCGAATGAAATACAGTGTGATACATCATCTGAGAGCGTACATGTACAGCGTCATCTATGGCTTTTGCTCTTGCCCTTGACCGTCGTAAACCCGTCTTCGTCCACCTCAGGCTCATCCTTCTGTGGCCGCTGGTCGAGCAACCGCGGAGCCTCGCCCTCCCCTCCCTCGTCCCCGCTCTCAACTTCGCTCCCGCTCTCGTCCTCCCAATCGCTATTATCCCCCGCTGCCTCCTGCACCTGCACCTTCTTCCCCTGCACCCTCTCCGCTCTCTCCTCAAACTCCCTCAACAGCCCCTCCTCGCCCCTCCCGACCTCCTCCCACAGCCTCACGACGTCGCGCGCAACCGCCTCCGGGCTGCCGTCCTCGAGCACGGTGTCGAACTCGTCCGCCATGGCCTGCAGGAGGCGGTCCTCGACGAAAAACGCGTCCGGGGCGGGGTCCTCGCGCTCGAAGTCGTCTACAATCTCGGACGCGAGCCAGGTGCGCTTCTGGGCGGACTCAGGTCCGCCCCAGCCGTGCTCGACTGCGATGCGGAGTGCGGGCCAGAAGGCGAGCCGGGCGATGACGCCGCGCGCGAAGAGGACGAGGCGCGGTGCGGGTGCGGGTGGTGCTGGTGCGGTGGTAGTGGTAGAGGCAGACATGGAGTGTAGTAGTAGTGTACAGAGTTTGAGCAGTCGATGATCGACATCGGAAAATTCGCGCGCGCGTCCACGCGATCTCCGATTTCCTCGCATTTCCTCTTCTCTTCCTCCCAACTCCGACTTCCGTGCCAGCTTCCCTCTACTCCCTCTCCGGTACTCTTGTGCTGAACATCCCGGAACACAAATGCTGAGCGCAGTTGCAGCGCGTAAAGCGCGCCTCGCCCAGACTCAAGGACAGGCACCCGCAGAGGCACCCGTCTCGCCTGCTACGCCTGCCAGTGCGCCTTCTAAGCCGAAGTCCCAAAAGGCTACCCCCGCGAAGCCCTCCTCAGCTTCACAAAAGCCTCCTTCAAAGCGCAAACCGAGCGCGCCCGCAGGAAACCCTCCTAAACGGAAGAAAACCCAGGAGCGCAAACCCGCTCCCGCCGCGAAGGGGCGGTATTTCGCGCAGGACGCGTTCAGCGCGCAGGACGATGTCATCGTCGTCGACGAGAGCGACGGCGAGTCGTCTGCCACGTCGTCCAGCGCTGCCTCTGACAGCGAGGACGTCCCGCGTGCAATGCGCGCGTCTGGCGGGAAGCGGGCGTGGTCTCCGAGCGTGCCCTTGGCCGACTCCTCAGACGAGGACGGAGAGGAGGCAGACGAGCAGGTAATCCTAGACATCCAAACTCCTGCTCGAAGCACGCTCGCACAAGATGCTCCGAAGGTGCTATCGACGTTCCAGCCCGTACTCGACCAAAATGTCTTTCGACTACCGGCGACCGACCTCTCCTCTCGGAAACGCACTGTCCTGCTACTGAATGCCTCGGAAACCGTCGCCCTTCTCGGGGCATACACCCTCACTGTTTTGCGGGGAACTGTTTCGCTCGCCGGCGTCCCGCTCGCGCCGTCGTCGACCGCACACCCTGTCTTTGCACCCCGCTCGTCTCCCCTACCCATCATCCAATGTCTCCCACAGCGCTCTTCCGAGTCCAACATTCCTGCCACATCAGACCTACCAGCATCCGTCTCTGCTGCAGCATCTGGGGCAGACACCGTGGTCGTACTGCAAGAGCTGCACACAGGCATCGAGGGACTGGGCCGAATCTGCAGGACGTTCGACGGGTTCTTTGCACCTTCGCGCTGGCATCGTAACCAGTTGCGGTTCGACTTGGGCCTCGAAAATGTGTACTTCGTACGTTTTTCGAATAAATATTCCCCCTCACTGTCTAAGCCATTCCGCGCGTGCAGCTGCCCTCCCAGACGCCTGACACTCTCCCGCTCCTCATTCCTCCAACATGGGCTGCTGCTACCGACGTAGTGCTACCTTCTGAAGGTGAGGACTCTGCAGCCCAACGACAAGTGTACCTGGTCAAAGGCCCAAAGAATGTCGGGAAGAGCACTCTCGCGAGGCTTTTACTCAACAAGTTACTTTCAAAGTGAGCAGCCACACACATGTCCACCACTGCATTGTACCAATATACACAAGGTACCGCCGCGTGGCATATCTTGAGTGCGACCTTGGCCAGTCGGAGTTCGCACCAGGTGGCCAGGTCAGTCTCAACGTGCTCGAGCAGCCTGTTTTCGGTAAGCCTAGAGGATCTTGCAATGGCAGTTTTCGTGACTCACATTTTCCAACGCAGGTCCACCGTTCACCCACCCCAGCATCCCTTTCGCATCCCACTATATTGGTGCGACATCACCGCGGACGTCTCCCTCGCACTACCTCGACTCAATCCAAGCGCTCATGCAGCAGTATGAGATCGACGTACGGAATGTAGTGCTCGACGAATACAGCCCCGACGACGAAGACGGCCGCATATATTCTTCGATCCCGCTTGTTGTGAACACCATGGGTTGGACAAAAGGCCTGGGTGCGGACCTCGCGCGTAAAGTCGAGGACATCATCGAGCCGTCCAACATTTTCGCCTTCACGTCTCCATCCGCTGAAGATGATCTGGCCTATGGCGGCGGCGGCGGCGCTGTGCCATCTTCAGCTCACGCACCTGGTCCTCACTACTACCACGTAGAGAACGTCTCTTCAGATAGCGTCCTCGCTCACTACACCGCAGCAGACCACCGCAACCTCGCCATCCTCTCCTACTTCCACGCCGTCTTCCCACAAGAGCGCCCCGCGTCTCCCTACGCGTCTCCCGCCGCCACAGCATGGAACACCACGCTCCCGCTCTGCGCCCAGCCGCCATACGAAGTGGACTGGCAGACCGCCTTCGACGAGCTGATCCTCACCGGCGCCGGCTCCGAAGACGTCATCCCCTCCGAAGCCCCCAAAGCGCTCAACTGCGCAATCGTCGCGCTCGTCTCCTGCGAGCCTGGAACTCGCGAGGTCGAAGCTCCCACCGAGCCCATCGCCCCACTCCTCCCCTACACCCAGGGCGCCGCCCCACCTCTCCCCAGCACCTCCCGCTGCCTCGGCCTCGCGCTTGTCCGCGCACTCACCCCCTTCTCTCACACACGCCTACAACTGCTCACGCCTGTGCCCGCGCACCACCTCGCCGCGGCACGTGTACTCGTGATGGGCGAGCTGCAGCTGCCCGTGTGGGGCATGCTCGACTTCCGCACGCTCGACGGTGCGTGCGAGATCGCGGGTTACGAGCGAGGACGGGTGCCGTTCCTCCGCTGGGGAAAGGGTGAGGGCGCTGGTGGGGAGCGCAGGAGGGTGCGTAGGAACTTAATGCGGAAGGGACAGATGTAACGCGACGTGGTACTCTATATCATCTGTGCTTCCTTTGGTGCCGTGTTTCGCTGAAACATGGGTCGCAGAGTAGGTAAGTCAAGATCGACTAAGGAAATTAACACAGGTCAGTCCGTTCTCGAATCTCAACCGGAAAACTGACTAAGCGTGTTCGTCTACAGGTATAAACCACTGCTGTTCGAGCAAGTCGCATACTCGGCCTCTTCATCTTTTTACGGCTACATCCAATTCAAAGAAACTGGTCTGTTGGAATGCGCGATTTAGCGCTGGAAAGTTCGTATGGTTTCTCGATTAGGACACGATGACTAAGCGATTACTTAGGTAGTACTAGAAAATTCGTTTGTAAGTAGTATATAAGTGCACGGCCTACAGCCGCGTCTCTACGCCTTTAATTCATCTTCTTCACCGCTCCCCTCGGGACTTCTGACAGGTTATGAGCCCTGCGCTCAGACCCTAGTCGCCGACTTTCGCCCTCGCCTTCCTAATCTGTCTTCGCTTACCCGATCTATTCGCTCTCTTATCTTATCTCCCCGCCATGGCCGCCGAAAACATCAACTCCCTTCTCTCGTCCGTCCCGAAGCTCTCGGCCGACAACTATCAGGACTGGAAATTCGCCGTCCAGATGGTTATGCGCCGCGCCGGTTGTCTGTCCGTCGCCAACGGCACCGAGGAGCGTCCGACCACTCGCGAGAAAAGCGACCAATGGGACAAGTCCGCGGAACAGGCGCTTACCATAATAGGCCTTACCGTCAATCCGGACCAATACCACTACATTCGCGACGCGAAGAACGGTCCGGAAGCCTGGTCTGCCCTCCGGGGTGTCTACGAGAAGAACTCCCGCGCGAACCGCATCGCCCTCAAGCGCGAGTTCTATACCACCGCGCACGACCCGCGCGCCCCCATCCGCGAGTACACCAACCGTGTTACCGACCTCGCGAACCGTCTCAAGGCCATCGGCGTCTCCCTCTGCGACGATGACGTCATCGACGTTCTCATCTACAACCTGCACTCGTCCTGGGCCTCGATCGCGAGCACCCTCTCGGCCGCGCCCGGTACCCTCAAGCTTCTCGACGTCATCGGCGCCCTCGTCGATGAAGAAGCGCGCCGCGCCCCCGACTCGTCGCCCGATTCGGTCGATCCCGACGACACCGCGCTCGTCTCGCGCCAGCCGCGCCGCTCGCGCCAGAACGACCCGAAATTCCGCAATGCGCCCGGCAGTTGCTACGCCTGCAACAAGCCCGGCCACATCGCGCGTGACTGCCCTAACCGGCCCGCTGTCGCGAACCTCGCCACCGACTCCGATTCCGAGCCCGAGCTCGTTCTCTCCGGCACGATCTGGTAGGCGCCCGTTACCATAACGGGAAGGTATACGGTGCGTCCTCTTGTGAGCGGGTAGGCTCCGTCGTAGTGGTAGGGACCCGGTGCATTGGGGCAGGGACGCCCGCGCACCGCGAGCACGTAGGCTCCTACGGCGTACAAGCGAGAGATGGGCACTGTGGGGAAATTCGGATTTATTGGGATAACGCCCAGCTAGGGTTACGCTGGCTAAATCGAGGGGGAGTGTTGGAATGCGCGATTTAGCGCTGGAAAGTTCGTATGGTTTCTCGATTAGGACACGATGACTAAGCGATTACTTAGGTAGTACTAGAAAATTCGTTTGTAAGTAGTATATAAGTGCACGGCCTACAGCCGCGTCTCTACGCCTTTAATTCATCTTCTTCACCGCTCCCCTCGGGACTTCTGACATGGTCCAAGAAGCTTGCGCTGGAACATGGATTATATCCACGACACAGCACTGCTCGCGCTCAGCCTAAGCACATCTCGAGCGGAAAAGTCAGCCTCCCGGAGGCGTGCTCAGGCTTGATCGTAACTTTCTGCCATATATCTTCCTAGCCTCGCCCGAAGTCATCACCCACTTGTCTTCCTCCGCACCACCCGGACAGGCCCCTCAACATGGCTCCCTCGACCGACACACTCCCTTCTACACTCGGCTAAAATGGGCGGTCACCTGCGGCGCGCTGCGCTGCGGGTACCTTCAGAGGACGGACCGTGGACTCCAGTCGCTGTGATGTTGCGAAGCCTTAGGCGGGGAGTGCTAGCCCCTTGCCGACGATGGACCGGCCACTCACCAGGGTAGGGCTGCCCGGGACGCGGGGTGCTAGCCTACTCGGCCTCCTGGGTACGACCTCTGTTCATTCCTCTGGTGGCGTGTTGATTATATCGACAACGATTATCTTCCGCCTCCGAACGTAGGGCTGGTTTACGAGCCTACCCTCACCCGTATCTGATTTATCCGCGCGTCCATTAGTTATCATTATACTGGTTTTTTAGCCGCCCCTTACAACTGAAAGCTCGTGTCACCTGCAAAGGAGAATGGACGCAGGGCACCTTCTCAGCGCACTCGTATGCCACATAGGTCTCTCGACTAGCACCGTGGCGGTAGTTCTTTTCGGGGGTGCTGTGTTTCGAGCTTCCACCTAGGCTCCCACACACCGAGTACATAGACTTACATAGCCTCAACTATCGAAACTCCTCACAAAAAGGATACATTTCAGATAGCCACGTGTTATGTATGAGCTACTAGTAGAAAGCCGAGACCAGGTTCACGAGGGTGTACAGCATGTTAGCGGACAAAATTGTCAAAGACCTAGGACGTGAAGCAGCCAGTAAGAATTCGCGCGGTGCTAACTTGAAGGGCACCCTCCCAAAGAGGCCTCCACTCAGCCCTGCCGTTTTGGTGTCCTTGGCCCCAGCTGGGAACTTGAAACGGGTGGGGAGCCTAGCTTTAACGGTTTTGCTGATGTGTCAGCACAATCCACAACAAAGATCATCGTAAATACTACCTGAGATGTCCGACTCATTGCGGGTCTGACCATCGATGGCCCGCGGTCGTCGTACAGCAGTGGTGGTTGCCAAGGAGCGGAGACAGTCGTAGCCCGGACGCGAGGCTTCAGATTACGAGCTGGCGGAGCCATAGGTGTAACGCCACTAGCAGACACGAGTTTCGCCTGCAGGTTTGCTTCCATATGTACATCCCGGGGCCGGCGGGATGTCAGTGAGTCATGCCTGGGAAGACGTCGCGATGGGGAATCTTGAGATTGGCCCTTCAGAGCAGTCGTCTCAGGGTTGGGCATCGTGACAGATGAGTTTGGCAACGCTGGTGAGATCTGCCGCGAAGTGCCCGTCGGCTGGGGCCGGGCCTGCCCTCGAGCCTGGCCAGCTTGGAGCTTCTGCAGGGAGGAAAAGTACTCGCCCTCCAGCCCGATATCCAGACAGTAGGAATCAGCAGCCGGCCAGGGTGTAACGCTTAGACGGACTTCCTTCTTCTCACAGACGTAGTAGGTCGACCTAGTCTTCCAGGAGCTGATGTGAACATGTGTTTTCGTTTTGGGACAGATTTGTGGGGATCGCAAACCCGGACCTCGGAAATGGGGAGCCGCGGGGGACGGCGAAGACCAGCTTGTATTCAGCCGACGTTTGTCGCCCTGAGCAGCAGGCTTTGCAAAGCTCCGGTCCGCGACGGCAGGGAATGCGACGGCCGCGAACATCTTCCTCGAGCTCCCGCAGCGGCCGAACGTAATGGAAAATTCGATCGCGTCCAGAGCGGGCTGGTGCTTTGAGACGATGCGTAGTGCAGAGGGTGGCTCGATAGCCTTGTCTGGCTCTATAGGGGGGTCGCTATCCAGCTTCAGCCCGTACATGTCTAGATAGGAGATGATCCAGGAAGGAATGTATAGAAGGTGCGGTTCTTGGAGTTGAAGGCCGTGATGGATATCGGGTAAAGAAGAGGGATGGATGTCGGTAATGTATGCCCTCCTGATCAGAGCTGTACCGTTTGACGCCTTTGACGTGTTCTGCTCAAGGTGACCCCCATTTCCCGGACTGACTCGGGAAGAAGATGCGCCCTTAGTGTTCCCCCCTGTCCAGGGAATCCAGCCATGATAGCGGAGCTTTTGTATATTAGAATCGCAGATGGTGATGAGCTTGTAGGTGGAATCCGACGACCTGAAGCCCGCGCGGAAGAGTGGAAGGGAGTCGGAGCCACTCTGAGACGGCCATAGGGGGAGAGCGACGCATAGACCGGAGGCGTTCTTGCAGAGAAGCAGCGCAAGCGAAAATGGCTGTCCGACGACGATGAGGAATTTGCAGCGAACTCCCAAACTAGTCACACGATGTTCGTAGACAGTCTGCGGGGGGTTGTGAGTTCACTCGCGTGCGTATCAGGTGTAGAGTACGCACGGCGTCATCAGGAATGCCGTCCGAATCTATGTGGAAACACTTGCGTGCCTGTTGGGCTACCTCGTCCATCGATGTTACCGTCATCAACGCATGCCGGAACTGAGCTGGAGATGATGCAAATAGAGATTTGCTCTTCTCGAAAGAGGGCGGTTGGAAGTCATGCGGGTGATGTGGCGAAATTCTGGGTGCAGATGTGGCAAGATTGGGTCCGCTACGGGTTTGAATGGGGGTGGAAGACTCAATGCGGACAGTGGGTGACCACGTATCTCCCCAGGCGAAGAGTGTGTGATCGGCAGTACACTTCATGATCTTCATCTGCAGTCGCCGAAACGCATAGTTTCCCTCCCCATAGATTGTGGCCATCGAGATGTTGAAGATGCCGAGAAGGGAGTACGCCTCGTCTTCAGTCTTCGAAGTCTTGCGATTCGATGCCCACGACATGCGACGAGCGATACTGACTCTCTGGATAGGGAGACGGAACGTCAAGACGTCAGTGTCGATGGCAGTGATCTCCTGGAGTAGGTCGGCTAGCCCCGCCTTGGTGCCAAGATACTTCCACTGGTTGGACAGGAAGACGAGACAACGAGGTGCAAGAAGTTCCTGGAGCGACCACCCTCTCTTGAACCAGTTACTGCCACGAAAGGCCGAGGGTTGTGTCTTGACGGCGCAGCCATCCGGCACGTCGTGTAGGTAGGCGAGACAGATCGCCGCCTCTGCGTACCATCTATACATGGAGTTGATCGCCTCTTCGAGTTCTGCATTGTTCCGCTTGTCTATGCAGCATGTATCGTTCCATACCCAGCCGAATCCTAGCTGCTTCGCGACGCGCGCACATCCGCGAACCTTGGCGTGTATCCCGTTCCCTTCATCTTCGTAAGACGTCTTTCCCTTCATCAGGAAAAGCCAAATCCTCCAGACGGAGACGCCCGACTCCAGCGCTCCAGGGGCCTCCATATGGAGACACGTTCTCCATCCCTGCGACAAACCTCATCTCGCGCTTGCTTCGACGTACGAGCTCATAGATCTGGCCTTCCGTAGGCCGGCCGCAATAATTTTAATTGTGAGCGGGGAGGGCGTCGTTGGTGAGTCGCGCGGGGAAGCCGTGGGAACGCCTCCATAGGCTCCATATGGCCGCGGATGGAGACAGGGCGTCTCCGCATATTGGGGGGGAGTCTCCAGCGCTCAATCCAACCACCTGTTACCATATAGGGCCCCTGGTTCCTGAGGTCATTCCTGATGTTGAGTATCAGCTTCTGAACATCCTCGAAAGTCTGCTCTGCGGAGAGATGGCCACTAGCCCAGACATGCGACAGAATTGCGTATCCTTTTCTCGTGGCCCTGAGACAGTTAGTGTGCTTCAGCTTCTCGCAATCGGAGCTGATCCAGATAGGAGCAGATACTGCATACCCTTTCGGCGACGGCTTTTCTAACACCTCCTGTAGGTTGTTGAAATATACAAGCTCGAGCTTTTCCGTGGAAAGCAGCCACATCACTGTCATAAATATCGTTAATGGAAGCATTATGGGCGGCGGCGTCTTGACGTGGACTTACAGTCTCCCTCTTTACTGGCTAATAAGATGTTCTAGTGTGTTGTGAGGTGCAGCTTTCTCGGAGCTGTCAGCGGCAGCGAAGCAAGACTCGCTATATATGTATGATGGTCCTGGCAGGGTGCGACTCGGAAGCAAATCCGCCGCTGCCGCCGGACGGGCGGCGGCGTCCCGATAACAACTTTAGTTCGTGGGCGCTGTAGGGCGAGCTCTGTCGGAGTCAAGAAGTCATGAGAAGCACAAGGACCGGTGGTGATCCTGCCGGAGATGTTGTTGATATACATGTACCTCGTAGTCTGAGGGAATAGGGCTTACCGGTTAGTCGGCCTTCAACAAGGTAGCAGCCCGTACTAAGTAGGAGCGTGGACGACGCGACTTGAACGTGAAATGTCTGGCATGAGACCCAAGGAGTACATCAGGGCGATATCATCGACACAATATACAATGCAGGCAGAGAGGGCGAGGGAGGAAATTTGTCTGGCTAGACGACCAGGTGACCGAGCTCGCCACACAATGCGTGGCCTCACGACACGGAAAATGGTGCGACATAGAAGCCCGGTCCGAACCGGTAGCACTCCAAATTCCTGAGCTTACGCCACCCTCGGCGTAAGCACCACCTTTAACGCCGGCTTCTGGATCACAAACCAATCCTCCAGCCCCTCCTCATACTTACGATGATCCCATCCATCCGGAAAGCGCATCTCGAAGCGCCGCACGAGCAGCACCGCGAGCATGCGCATCTCCTGCAGCGCGAGCCCGCGCCCGACGCAGTTGTTCGGCCCGAACGAGAAGGGCGCGTACGCGCGCGTGTCGTGCACGAAGGCCGGGTCCGCGTCGGGGGCGCGGAGCCAGCGGTCGGGGTAGAAGGCGTCGGGGTCGGAGAAGTAGCGCGGGTCGCGCTGGAGGGAGTAGAGGTGCACGTAGGTCGTCGTGCCCTCGGGGAGGTAGCTGTGTGCGGATGTCGTCAGTGCTTCGGTCTCGTGTTCGCGTGGAGCGTACGTACTACGATCCTGCGGCGCGCCCGCCCGACCCTTTGGCCACGCGCCGTTGGCTGCCGTCGACAACGACGGGGTAGAGGCGGAGCGTCTCGTTGCTATCCGGCGAAACGCGGTGAGTGTGAGCCGACTCGGTCCCATAACGGAGGACGCTCACATGACGGCGTTGAGGAACGGCATGCTTGCGTGATGCTTAGTGTCCAGCGGGTCCTCTCCCGGGGGGAAATAGCGGTCGACCTCCGCTTGCAGGCGCTCGTATACGGCGCGGTCGGCGAGGACGAAGTAGAAGAGGTTGGAGAGCGCGATGGAGGTCGTGTCTGCGCCCGCGATCATGGCGAGCACGCCGTTCGAGACGGTCTCCGGGAAGGGTGGCGTGACCGCGTCTGCCCCGTCTTCGTTGTTCTATAGATCAATGCATAAGATATCGTGCTCGTGGCTTACAAGAGACCGGCGGCAGTGCGGCGGGGCTACTCACGAGATAGTAGAACAGGTCGCGGCTGAGCGAGCCGTTCTTGAGGCGCTCAATGGCAAGGCCTCGGCCTTGGGCGACCAGACGCTGAGTCGTGCGCGCAATAGCAGGGATACGACGCAGGTACAGAATCGCCCAGGGGAGCTGTCCAAAAGCATGGAAGTAGCTGCAGATCTGTGAGCACGAAATAACGCTCCGAACAGCACAGTACGCACACGATGCCTTCTTCGAGGACATGCCACTTGCTCCCTGAGCTGCCGTCCCGAATCATCTCGGATCCGCCACCGAACCTGCAGGATTGCACGTAAATAGGAGTACGAAGCATGACTGCGCAAGACTCACGCCATGTCGCTCATAAAGTCAAACCTGTGGACAGGCTTTCAGCGTCGGCATCCCGCACAAGAGTGAATCACGCACGTGAAATACGCAAACCACTTGCCAAGGTCAACCTCACCCTTCTGAGCAGCGAGTGCCTGGACGAGCGCATTAGCGCGTTTTGCGACGATCTCTTCGTAGCCCTTCAGCGCGGAGGCATTGAACGCTCTGTTCCACGGTTTGCGCCGGCGAGCATGCTCGATGGGGTTGCGTTCAGCGATGAGAGAAAGACTGTTGCTGAACGCCATCTTGGAGTTGAACCCATAGCCTGGGCGCGCGCGATGAGTGTGACAAGCTTCACGAGGGTGGTAAGCACTTACGGGGATCCTTGGGGATGGTACTGACAGAGGGGAGGGCGTCCACGTCCCGAATAGAGACCTCGTTTGGCCCTGTTAATCATAGTAGTGAGGAGACGGTGGCGATGTTGCAATTCGAAGAGAAAACGCAAACCTGTCCGGACTACGTCTCCATATCTCTCATGAAGTTGCTTGATGAACTTGTGCTGGGCGCCCCGGCTGGCGATCCATATCAGGGAGAGCTTAGAGACCTTGAGGTATAGGGGGCCGGGATAACTGGCTAACGGATGGAAAGGAGAGAGGCGGTATACGACTACGGAAAGCACGAGGGTAGATAGATAGATGCCGAAGGCGTATGTTATTGCCGCCAGGAGGGGGGCATGGGAATTGAGAGCAACAGAGAAGAGGGTCGGAGGGAGCGCGAGCAGGGCAAGTTGGGCTGCTAAATTGTCAGGCTCGAAGCGCTTAAAGACTTGGTGAGCTCCCTGCAAGCAAGGTTAGTAAACGAGGTGGCTTGAAACTGGAATGAAACTCACAAGGCCCGCAGAGACGACGGCAAGGACGATATCGGTTGGGATGAGGTGCATGGCGACGAAGGTGCAGGTTACGCGGCGAGAAGCGAATGGACCCAGCGGGGCGGTTGCAACGTGGGATGTTTCGTTTTAAGTTATAGCGGTATACGGGAGATAAGTAGGCTCAGCGTGGACTAGGACAATGTCTTGATGGGGCTACCGAGCGCACGAAGAGCGGGCGGGAAGGGCCCGCCGCGTGCACTGCTTCCCGCCGAGGGCGGATCCCGCCAATTTCAAACGCTTCGCGAAGCTCCCTGTCACAGCTCCTCCCCCTGAGGAACTGCAACGTACGAAACAGTCTCTCCCGGCCGACGTGGAACCAATATCTAACCAGCATTGGCTTCACTGTCTTGATATCGGTGGTGGAGGCGGAGCGGCTATAAAACACGTGAGTTTCGCGAGGTTGCTGATCACTGCAGAGATCCGCTTCATCTGAAGACCTCTCGCGACTAGTTGAAGACGACAGGGAAAGCCAGCTCTGTTTTGCAGGTGGTGGGAGGACAACGAGTGAACGACGAAGCTGCCGCCGATCGCCGCGGAGTTGGTTCCGCATTCCCGTTCAGGCAGTTCGTTCGAATCAACCTTCGCGCTGCTCTTTCTCGACTATCCATGGTTTCTGCTACGTTTATCCTCCCTTGGTTGCTCAGCGGCGCTCAGGACGTCTATGGGATGATGAACGTAAACTATGACGTGAGTGCCGAACTCGAACGGACAGTTCATGCTCTCATGACCCATACTTGGGTTGCCCGGTGTGGAGGCAGTCTCCCGAGTCCCAACCTCCCACTCGTCCTAGATGTATTCTCCATAATAAACGAACCGCTATCGCATGGTCACTTTACCCACACAGGACGCGAACAACGCTCCAATCCGAACCGTCAGCCTCTCGGCGGGCGGGACTAGTCCCGATCCAAACCGCCAGCCGTATATCAACCTGCCCGCGCTCGCCTCTTCCCCCCACACTCTCTCCTCCGCACCCCGTGCACCATCCCGCGCAGTGCCCAAGGACATGGCGACCAAGTACTACACGCACACCGCACCCACTTGCTTCTCTATGCGGCGCCGCAGCAGGTCCCTCGCGCCCTACTACCGGACCGCGGTCGGCCACTAGGCGGCTCCCGTCGCCCTGGCGGCGACGGACTGCACACACCTCTAGTCGGCTGACACTACGCAACGCGGGAACGGGCGCGACCAGGGCCGGCAGCACCCGCGGCGCTCCTTTGCGCTGCGGGCAGCCTGGGAGGACGGGCCGTCGACGCCAGTCGCTGTCGGGGCCGGGAACTCGGGGGTGAGTGCTAGCCTCCTCACTCCTGGGCGAACGCTATGGTCCACGTACACAAGGCTTCTGGTCGAGGTCTGGGGGCGCCATTGCATACCTCCTGCTTCGGCGGGGGGTGGCGTCTCGTCATCGCGACTCCTCCCTTCCTTTCTTCCCCTTATTTTTGAACATGGGGGCTTCGCGCCCTCTCCCCCCCAAAAGGCAGCTTCGGCTCGCACCGTTCGCGGTGTCTCGGCGGTTACGGTTTCGTTCTCGGACTTGGCTTCTGACTTCTCGTTCCCGTTCCGTTCCCGCTCTCGTCTCAGAAAACCCCACAAAATCCCAAAAAAAGTCCAAAATAGTAAAACGAAAAAAGATACGGCGGCTACGGTCTCGTTCTCGGACTTCCCGGACTCGTCTCGTTCTCGTTCGCGTCTCCAGAAAACCCCATAAAACCCAGAAAAAAGTCCAAAATAGTAACACGAAAAAACATACGCATAACATAGAATACTCCATACATAGCCTCGTCCTAGACTCCGCTCCCCTCCGTTGTACTCCTGACTTCATCTAGACTCGGCACCTCAACACGGACGACCCTTCAAGCCCTGGACCCCCCGCAAGCCGACTCGAACTGCAAGACCCGGACGATACCGCGGCGGCGCCTGGCCAGGACCTCATCCACCCTGCGACCTGTGCTCTGTTGCAAGCCCTGCCGCTTGCATCGTGCGAGTTGTTCAGGCCTGCACGCGCACCCTCGTGGTCGCTGCAGCCATTATTTTTTCCACATCGTCCCTTCGGGGGCTGGTTACGTTGGTTCGAGGCTTGGGGGAGAGGGCGCGGACTCGTCCGCCGAGGGTGCGTCTTCCTCCTTCATCGACTCGACCATGTTCATATCCGCTAAACGGGCTCTAGACCTCAAACCCGCAAGCCGACTCGAATACAAGACCTCCCATGGACGATACGGCGGCGCGGCTGGGCCAGGACCTCATCCACCCTGCGACCTTGGCTGCGTCGCAAGTCCTGCCGCTTGCGTCGTGCGAGTCGGTCAGGCCTGCAGGTGTATCCTCGTGATCGCTGCAGCCATATTTTTTCCACACCCTCTTCGCGAGGCGTCCCTTCGGGGGCTGGTTTCGTTCCGGTTTTGCCTTTACAGGAGAGCACGCCGTCTCGATACTCCAGGTACGTCCGCTGCGTGTACTTCGAAGCCGTATACTAACGATGTCTATAGGAATCCCACACAAGAAGCCGCCATCCGGAGGCGTTCCTTCCGGAGCTGGACTAGTGATTCGTCGTCGTTCGTGTGTATCATGTTATGCTGTTGTTCTGAATCCACTGTGCTCTGTTCTCGATCCGTCAAATGTGTGATGAATTATGTGTGGCGGAAGCTCGTTCACTTTCATTCGTATCCGCATCCCCCTTGTTCGCTTAAGAGTGGCCTGCATGCCTGTGCGCCGACTTCGTCTCAACGTCTACATGCTTGCACGCATATACTAGGGGTATATTCCCCGGCGCCCGGCCGGACAGTCCAATGAGTAGACAGAAACGTACAGGTACACGACAACAATCCTAAAGCAAACGTACTCTATTCGAACACGACGGCGATGTCCGGCCCCTTCGTCTCTAGCCACCTTTTCCACATCGTCGCATAATGTGGCGTCCACCGTCTCCCGCCACCGCAGAACACTTCTTCGTCGCTCACCAACCTGGATATCCTGTGTATCTCTCTCCGGTCACGGCTGCTGAAATACTGCAATTGCTTCGCCGCCTCTTTTAACGTGGGGTGCATCTGTGGGTATGACGGGATAAGTCTTGCCGCCACTCGCCGCCACCACAAAAACGAAGACGTACCGGTCCCCGGAACACCATCCTATGCCATTTACAAAACGCCCTCGGCGAGAGCTGGTACTCCGTCGCCTCCGCGTCGACCCCCTTCGTCTCCCTATACGCCGGCGGAAGCCGCGGCACATAATACCGCACCAGTGGCACCCCCAGTGGCGTCTCGTTCGCGTCCGACGCCCCAAACGCCCGCCTGGTCCGCTCCGCCGACCTCCAGTACACGTCCTCCTGCTCCGGGGTGCTGTACGTCGTGTACCGCGGCCGCTCGCGTTTCCCAGCAAGGCTGCTGAACCAGACGCGTATGCGCGCCACCAGCCGGAAGGGGTCCCCCGCGCGCCAGCACTTGACGGCGACGACGCCACCGGGGTAGGCGAGCGGCCACGCTACTAGGAAGGCTTTGAGCAGCACGTGGCAGAGGTTCTGTAGCGTGGACTGGATGGAGTATCATCATGAGTGTTTTGCACGCCGTAGACATTACGAAACTCACCATAGATATGTTGTGATTCCTGAGCGTCATCGGAAGTTCCAGGTGCATGGTGACAAGCGATGTTGGAAGAAGTCAGAAGTGAGAGTGGTTCCTAGAGCGAGGTGAGAATGTCGTCGCTGTGCTGTACACCGCTCCGCACAGGTCCCGCGCAACGAGGACTCCATGAGGTGGCCCGTGCTGCAGTCCGCCTCGGCCCAAAGGCTATCAAATGAACGGGCCCAGTCGAGCACAATGTTCGACTCAGCAGCCGCAGAACAAGGACCCATCGCGCACCAATCGATCGAGATGGCGATCGCGCAAGAAACGCAGAAATCCAAATAGCCAGTGCATAAATACTAAGCAAAGGGGGTAGCTGTAAGATACACGCGACGGGGACCGCGATAAATACGTCATGATCGTCAGAATGTGTGCCTTTCTCAGTGGACATGAATAGCCTGCTGCAACAGCTCGTCCAGCGTCTACAATCCAAAACGTCAGAACCGGCGCAGATCAGCACACTCGCGGGAAGAACACGCACCTGGTCCATCTCCTCCAACTGCGCGAACGTGCTCGCGTAGATCTCCCTGATCTGCGGGTGCAGCGCCGCCCGGTCCAGCGGCCGTCCGAACAGCATCTCCTCCACCGAGTCCAGCGGCGGGCGCTCCGGTGTGGTCTTCGCGCTCAGCGCCGCCCGCATCTCGATTACCGCCATCATCTCGTTCAGCCCAAAGTCGTTTTTCGGCAGCACCAGCTTCGGCTTCTCGTCTTCCTTCGCGGGCCCCAGCGATGGCATCGGCTCGCGCGGCGACGACGGCGTCGCCGTGCGGTAATCAGACACCGCGGACGCGAACGACGACTGGCGTTCGTGCGGGGGAGGGAATCCGCGTGCAGCAGCGTTGCGTCCAGTGGGCGTGGCCGTATGCGAGCGCTGGTAGTCCGACTCGCCCGGGCTCGCCGTCCTGTAGCTCGACATGCGGGACTGCATCGGAGAAGCGACGCGCTGGCCACCCGTGACCGACGCCGACCCACTCCTGTTGTGCGCCGTCGGCGTGTTTGTGCGGGACGACGACGTCTGGTGAGGCGGCTCGATGTTCGAATACGTCGAGTCCGCGCTCATCCTCAGCGAGTCCGCCGAGTCGACCGTCTGGCCCGACGACGACTGTGACAACGGCGCACGCCCCGCGCCCTTCTCGTGTTTAATTTTGCTCAGCACGCGGTCGAGCTTCGCACCGAGCCCGTCCTTGCCGTGCGCGAGCACACCATGCAACAGATCTTCGCTCGCCGGGTTCGTCTTCGCACCCTGCGGGCCGACCTCTCCGCGCCATTCCTCCTCGACGATATCGCTGATGTCGTATGTCTCCCCATCGGGTTCAACGTACGAGTACCGCATGCGGTCATCGACCTCATACCGCGAGCTGCGCAGCATCGCGTTGCCGGGCAGAACCACATCGAAGCCCCGCTGCAGGTTCGTGTTGGCCGACAGAATCGCGCGCTGGTTCGCGCGCGTCGCCGCACGCTGGGCGGCGATGATGTCCTGCTTCGACGGCTGGCGCCGAGTGTTCTCTTCGGGTTGTGCAGTGGTGTCGGACGCAGTGCTGGAGCTGGCGATAGAGTCGCGTAAGTGCTGCAGAGCGAGCTCGTCAAGGGGTGCAGACGAGCGATGCCTTGTAGAGGAATTGCGGTAGGCGATGGCGCGGCGCAAGATGAAGACTGGGTCGTCCGGCCGGACGTCGTCAGCAGAACCGATCAACAGCTGAGCGGAATCTACAGAGCGACGCTTGCTCTCGAACTTGCGGTCGACCTGGCGGTAAGTCGGCGCGCGGGTGAACGCGTCGATCACCTTGCTGGAGGGCGACAATTCGCGCTCTGGAGTACAATCTGGTCAGCGCGCGACTTTGCAAACTCAAATCACAACACTTGCCCTTGCCATTGACGTCCACCGTCAAGCCATACCGCACCCGGGACGAGCTTCGCCGCTTCGTCATCTTATCCTCAATCTCGTCGCCCCCGTCCACGACACCCTCCGGGATCCCAAACCTATCAAGGCCCTGCTCGATGACCTCCGCAACCGTGATATTCTTCGGGAACACAAAGATCTTCTTGCGCAGCACCTGCGAGATGCCCGGAGACGGCACCTGGCTCGCCTGCGGGCGGTTCCGGAGCGTGCTCTTGAACACGATCGCCTCCGTCTGCGGGTCGAACACCATGTCGTCCGGCAGGTCCTCTGGGTAGATGACCAGCTGCATCCCGAATCGGAACGAGGGCGAGCTGAACCGCTCAGGCGGAACGTGGTTGCCGCCCGCAGTCGATACAGAGAGGTACTGCGGGCGGTTGCGTGTGTGCTCGCCACCCTCGTCGTCGACACTCTCCGCAAGCAGCGTCTCATCCCCTTCCTCGCCGAAGGTATCGTCGCCGTTTCCGCGGCGGTTCAGGTAGAACTTGACCTGCGAGTCGTCCGTGAAGTCGTTCATCGACAGCTTCTTGATCGCCGGGTGCATGGATAAGTTGCTCGCAACCGAGCTGATACTGCCCACACTGCTCCGCTTCACCTTGGGGATCTCCATCGCGGCCTCGACGAGCGACTCGAACACGCCGAGCGGCCGCTCGTCCGCACGAAGAACCGCGGAGGAACCCTCGACCTGCTTGATGGTCAGGTAGTAGTCCTTCTCGTCCTCTCCCGCCGGGAGACGGAAGCGCTGGATGGCCTGGCGCACAAGGTCCGATGCGGTCGTAGACGTGTTCAATAGCACAGTCTTGAAGGTCGCCTCTGTCTGGAGCGCGTCTCCGGCAAAGATGCGGACGACACTGAGGTCAGGCAACCCGACGCCCTGTCCGTCCATTGCAGTAGGCGAAAGGACGAGCGAACCGGGGCGGGGGCGCGAGCCGCTCGCCGTGAGTCCGGACGCCGAGCTCATCGACGAGGTGAACGACATGGAACCGCCGGGCATGACTGCAGCTGACTGCAGGCCATATGATGGCTGCGCCTCGGGTGGTGTCGCGGGCGAGCGATTGAGGTACTGTTGGTACAACATTTGCTGCTGCTGGTCGCGCTGCCGAAGCTGCGACGCGTGCTGCGAGAGCTGCACCTGCACTTGGCCATCTGGCTGTGGACGGTTTTGCTGCGACTGCGACGCTTCTTGCGGAGAGACTTGCTGAGACGAGGTCTGTTGCGGCTGCTGCTGGTTCATGAGCCTCTTCGGGTCCGCAGAGTTCTTCTGTGCAAGCATCGCCTGCTGCTGTTGCTGCCGCGCGCTTGTCGTCGTTGGCGACGAGACCTCCGCGGACGTCGGCGGCGTAAGCGTGTTCGAGTGCTGAGACCTCCCCGACTCTTCCGACTCGCGACTGAGCGAGTCCGCACTCGCCGCGCTGCCAGTGTCCGACCTGTCTTTCCCCTTCTCCTTGTCCTTCTTGCGCCCAAATAGTCCCCCGAACACTCCGCCTTTCTTCTTCTTGTCCTTCCCCTCCTTCCCGCTCTCATCGTCAGTCGTATCACGATCGCGGTCCTTGCGCAGCTTGCCGGCCGCAACCTTGGAGGCGGCGACGTCACCAACAGACACCGTGGCGGTGACTTTGCCTCTGGGTGCATTCGCGGGACCCGCGAGATGCGCCTTCTTGCGCGACGCCTCCTCAAGCGCTTCGATCTCCTCGCGCGTCCGCTTACGCTCCTCCGACTGTTGGTGCATGATCGCGCTGGGCAAGAGTGGTCCGCCGGCGAGGTCGTCGGTACGCGCAACGGGCGGCGTCATGCTCAACTTGCGCGTCTCCGTCGCCTGCGCAGGGTCCATCGTGCGCCCAGGCGAGCCCGGCGACGTCGGTGCTTCGTCTTGCACGATGATAAGCTTGTCGCGCGGGCGCAGCGGCTGCACGCCGGTGTCTTCGCGCGGCGAGAGCACGCCCGAGTCCTTACGCGCGGGATCGAGGGGCTCGGCGGACGCGCCCCCGATCTGAATCCGCTCGCGCTGCATTTCCTCCGCCGCGCCGTCCTCCCAGCTCATGCCGTCGTCGGGCTCCATGCCGAAGGGAGGCGCCTGGCTGCCGGTGACGGTGCGTTCGTGGTCGTCCCACTCCTCCGCGAGCTCCGGGTCCTCGTCCTCGTAGTCCTCGTCGTCCCACTCGATGTCCTCCTCTTCCTCCTCTTCCTCGTTCCAGATCGCCGGCGCATACCGGTGGACGCCAAAGCCGGCGAAGAACCGGACTCCTCTCGATTGTTGGGACCGGGCGGCACGCGTGCCCGGAGTAGGGGATGGTGTGTGTCCCTCTTTCGATCCCGTTCCCGTGCGGGTGGAATAGAGTTTATCGCGTGATTCCTGAAGCTCGGCCTGAGTTGCGGACGCGAGCTATAAGGCATATATAAGTTTTCGGCAGTGAGAGATGATGCATGCGAGCGTACATCAACGTTGCGATGCTTGTTCAACCTCGCCAAGCGCTCGAAAGGTGTCTCAATGTTCTCCGCGGGGATGTAGCCGACCTCTTGCGTTTTGAGGACACGGACGAGCCACCAGTAGCTGTTGCTGTCGTCCATCAAGAACAGACTGTCGCCCTTGACGACGTTGGCCTGACCTTCGACGGTAGCCGCGAAGCTGTGAAGGGCATATACGAGGTCAAAGTCAATGGACTCATTGGGGATAGAGAGGGAGGAGGAGCCGTCGTCGTCGTCCATGTAGTCCATATCTCTGTCCTCGCCATCGGAATCGTCTTCGAGGACAGAGTGTTCTTCGTCGGACGGGTAGGTCATGTCGCCATGGATTTGATGTTGGATGTGGTCGTCAGACATTGTAGATAGCCCCAGTTAGTGAGTATCAAGTTGTGTGGTATTGTTTCGCGGATATAGCCCAAGGTATAGGAAAAGCTACAGAGAAAGCGAGAGCGTAGAATTAGAGAGGTGTAGCGTTGTTGGGGTGAGATTGAGATGGGTGAACGAAGGACGCGTGCTGGCACGGCGGTAGAGAAGAAGCAGAGCAATAGAGGAGCATAGAGCAGGATAACGAACGTCACGCAGCCCGAGCCCAAGAGGGAGAGAAGGCGAGAGCGAGCAGGGCAAGCGTCGGGTGTGGTGGTGGGATGGGAGGAGGATGAGCGTACGGACATCCTCGCCAGCGCCCCGTCCTCTGCTGTAGGCGCCCACTCCACCGACCGTCCTTCGTCGGATAGCAACCACACAAGTAAAAGGTCTCAAAATAATGCTGTCCTCCTCAGACCTCGACAGCCATTGCGCAAGCCTGTGAGCGAGGCAATATCGAGTGTGCTAAGCACGCAGTCATCTCCGTCTCCAGCCCGGCAAAGGCATTCTACCGTCGAAATCCAACGTCCCAGGCTGCACTGCCTTGCATGGTTGGGAGAGCAACATAAACACGTCCCTTATTGCGCTGCTCCTCCCTCACCTCTTCTTCCACATGGCACCTAAAGCACACAGTGACGTTTCCAAGCCCGGTTCACGACCGACCAAGAAGCGTAGAGTGCAAAAGTCAGACAGAGCATGCGATTACTGCCGTCGCAAGAAGAGTATGGCTCCTTCCGTATTGCCCCTGATACCAGTGCTGAACCTGCTCTATCGTTATTACAGTAAAATGTGATTCATACACATCCATAACATAGACATATGCAGTGTTCTCATTGAATTTCATAACTTAATTAGGCGACGGACCTATGCAACTCAGCGGCCGCTGCTCGAAATGCAAATCGCGCAACGCTGTATGCACATACGACGAGCCGTTTGTGGTGTGCAATTCCTGCCCGGCTGTCATGCGACAGGCCTACTCACCACATAATACGTCCAGCGTAATGACTATCCTAATAGGTCCGTCTCAGCATACGATACTGTCGGGTATTGTATGCTCATATATGGCGCCGATCGCAGCTATGTCGAGAGCCTCGAGAGCCGTCTTGAAAAATTGGAGAAGCTTTTCAAACAGGTCTGTTCTTTTCGCTCTTGTATTATGCTTTCTAATGCAACCCATCAGCGATGTCCCGGCATAGATCTTGCTCACGAATTGGAGAACGAGCCGGATGGCGAGCCTGAGAACTCGCCCATCGCCAGCAGCTCCGTCTCCTCATCCTTACGCTCCACGATCGTCCACGCTTCCTCTATGATCACGCCCGTCTCGGGCTCAGCCAGTTCAACTTCCCTCCCTCAGCCGCCCCCGAAACCAGCAGAACCAAACGCCGATCACACTAACGAAGATGAAAGCGTGAGGATTCAAAACGAGGTCATCAAAGGGCTGAGCAAGCTCTCCATCGACCCTGTTGCACGCAACTATCACGGCAAGTCTAGCGGGCTGGTATTCATACGAACCGCAAAGCGTCTCGCCCAGCAACCCGATGACGCGCGTAAGGCACCACCTATCGTGGATACTCAACCTTCACCAGACAGCGCGAAAGCGGAGGAGGATGCGGTATGTAAAACATCCTCAATGCGAACGCACTAATAATGAGGCGTTCTTAGTGGTCAGAACCCGAGCCCGAGGCTGAAATAGCCCCCTTCAAGGACTTCCCTCCTCCAGATCTGATGGACTACCTCATAGCTCTCTACTTCACCAACGTGAATATATACACACCGCTCCTGCATGCACCGACGTTTCTGAACAGTCTGCGTAACGGAGAGCATCTCCGCGACGGCGGGTTCGGCGCGACGGTCCTTCTGGTCTGTGCCAACGGAGCCCGCTTCTCCACCGACCCACGTGTTTTCGCCCACGGCACCCACTCGCCAGCTTCCCGTGGCTGGAAATGGTTCGCTCAAGTCGAGCGCGCTCGCAAGTCTTACCGAGCACCGTCGAGACTGTATGACCTTCAGGTCTGTGCGGTACGTGCACCACCAAAACGTTCCTCCCTCGTCTGCTCTGCTAAAAAGTGCACTCCCGCCGCATGCGTTCCTGATACAGCTTATGACTATGTTTCTCCACAATTCTACACGGATACTCCAAAGCTGGACAGTCACCGGCGTTGGCCTCCGGCGAGCCTTGGAGGTCGGCGCGCACCGCAAACACTTGGGCGCCGCGTCGCTCACGATCGAGAATGAGCTATGGCGGCGAGCGTTTTGGTATGGAATTTTGCTAGATCCGCCGCTTCCCCCATTACGCGGTGCTGAGGAAACGGCATTCCAGGGTCCTTGTCGTGATGGATTGGGATATCAGTCATGCCTTTGGCAGGCCATGCATGGTACTCGAAGAGGAGTACGTCGCACCTTTTACTTGCTTTATATCGCTGTGGGCTAAGTGACCTCGCTTACTGGGTAGCATCGATGTGCCACTTTTGACGGAGTGCGACGACGAGCATTGGACACACGGCGAGTCGGGAACAGCACCCCGGCAGCCTCTAGGGAAGCCCTCCAAGCTCTCGTTCTACAACAGCTTTATCCGTCTTGCGCGGATACTAGCTTACGCCACACGTACGATCGTGAGGATGTTACCTTTTAAAGTAACTACTGTTACTGACAGCGATATTCGCCGGCATCTACATACAGTACGCCATCCGCAAATCGCTCACCCTGGCGGACGATGGCAACCAGCAGCAACGCATAGTCGCCGAGCTAGACTCCTCGCTAAACCAGTGGGCAGACTCCGTGCCCGCCCACCGTACGTCCCTCCCCCACCGCCGCAGCGCACGCAGCTCACGCCCATCTCCACACAGTCAAATGGGACCCGCACCGCGAAGACGAGGTGTTCCTGCGCCAGTCCGCGAACCTCCACGCGTACTTCTACCAAGTGCAGGTGTGCGTGCACCGCGCGTTCATCCTCCCGTACCACGAGTCGCCGCTCTCCTTCCCGTCGCTGATCATCTGCACCAACGCCGCGCGGGCGTGCATCCGGCTCCTCGACGAGCTCTGCGCGCGCATAGGGACGCCCGTCTACCGGAACCTGGTGCGCACCGTTGTCCCTCCCTCCATGCGCACGAGAGCCGTGGCACTTACGCGGGTGCGGGGATCTAGGGTATACTGAACATGTGCGGCCTCGTCCTGTTCTACAAGCGGTGGGCGAATAGGCAGGCCGGGAATGCGCCCGCGGTGGACCAGGACCTGGCATACGTGCGCACGTGTCTGAGCCTGGTCAAAGCAGTACAGGACGAGTACGTCTGTAATGCCTTCGCACTTCAGCCTCTTGTTCAAGCTAACATCGCTTCGCAGGACCCCGGGTGCTCGAGGCCTGTGGTACGTTCCATTCGAGGGAGCTCACCACAAGATGGTAGTCCTATTGGCTGACGCTCGCGACCTAGGATCATGCTATCCCGCCTGCTGGAAGATGAATCCCACGCACCCCCAACGGGAAACACAGATCCGCCGACCGAGCACCACGCATCAAGCAGTAATGCTAGTCCAACCGTCCCGCGCCCCGCCTCTAATCACGGAGGGCAGCGATCGTTCAGCCCGTCCGTGTTCACGTTCGGCCAGCAAGCACACGGCATCCCGGGAAGCTCTCAATTAACGTCAGAGAGTAGCATGAACATGGATATCGTCCTTCCCCTGCCCCTCCATCTCGAAGACCTTCTCCAGACCCCAGCCGGCTCGTTTAACGCGGTCCCTTCTTCTAGCTCAGGCTGGCACGATTACAGCGGCTCCTTCCTACAACAGCCATCCACGGGTCCTGCACCCAACATGCCCTTCATCTTTCAGATGCTGCTGCAGCAAGAGCCGAATACCCAGTCCACAAGCGCAGCCCTCCGGAGCGACGGTGCCTCGACGCACGCTACCGACTTTTCGGCTGATGTCCCCCCATCCCTCAGTTCAACGTCAGGCGCGTTCCCGCCAGAGCCCATGGCCCCAGCGGAGGGCGAAAACTCGTTGCAAGATTTGCTGACCTCTCTCGGGTATGACGACCGCCGTGACCAGTGCAGCACTCGCAGAACTGACACTATCCCTTCTAGATGGTCAGAATACCAGGATACTTCGCCGCAATAGAACTCAATGCGAGGACGTGCCTCATTTCGAGGGTAACATATATTCATATATTACAATACTCGTTCACCATCCTGTCATAATTCGCCTTAACTCGTCCAGAGCCCGCCGTCGAAAACCAGCCATCTTGTTTGGTTTCTTCTTCTTCTGGGATAGCTGGTAGTGGCGCGTCTCGATCTCCACTCCAGCTTCACCGAAAGTCTGCCCTATCATCACGCCACTTATATCGAATCAAGTAAGGTGACAGACGCCCCCTTGGCAGACGAGTCCGCGCCCTCGATTCCGGTGGACGCCACGTTATGCAACAATGTTGAAAAGGTGGCTGGAGACGAAGGGGCCGGTTCTCGCCGCGGGTCGTGTTTGGATAGAATCGAGTTAAGAAGACGATCGTGTCGTTGGCCTACGAAGATTAACAGGTATAATAAGAGTATCGTGGAACAGTTACACAAGGAAATACGTGTTCCTACATGATCAAAACCCAGTCCATGCTTTCCCGAGTGCAAATCAACAACGGATTACATGTATCAAATTCTCGTTGACTCATACGATCTCAATGTCCATTCGAGGGAGTTCTCCGTCTATCGCAGCCCAAACTAACGGGTCCCACTCTGGCAACGCGTACCCTGGAGCCGGAAAGTACCCAATCCTTCGAAAGAGACTCTTCTCCGGGTGTTCAGATCCTGAATCGATCGCCGATGGTGGAACGAGCTCGAGGACGATCCCATGCACCCGAGGAGAGTCACCGCCGCCTCTGACTCCGGAGTACCCGAACGGGAGAAGCCACAAGTCCTCTGGCAGTTCATCCGTGACTTCGTTGTCGAGAACGACAGTTACACAGTGGCTTCGTTTCGTCAAGTAGACTTCGTCTTCTTCATCCAAGTTCAAGTCACCAAGCCTCTGGTGGTGGCGGCGTGCCTGCTCGAAAGACGCCGGTACGGGGACCTCCCAAAAATTATGGAAATTTGTAGCCAGTCTACCACTGCCAGGGCAGAGTATCAACGTTCCACGCAGGACGAGGGCCCCGTCCGTCACTTCACCGAAGGGTAGCGCTGGGTCTTTGAGTGTAACCCAGCAGTCAACGACCTCCACGAACACGAAAGCTAGGGGTTTCATCCGCTGGCCCGCCGCTGTGCAGTAGGATACGAGATCATCCTCGTCATATTCGACTACTCCATCGATCGCCGCCCATGACCAGGAGGGTGCACGGTAGGCTGCTGGGCGAGTATGTGGGGAGTGTGTCGAAAGATCCGCTGTATCCGGATAATAGTCGGATGACCATAGCAGGTGTCTGAGCAAGTCTGAGCGCCACAGCCCAGCAAGGTAGGCGTCAGAGCCCAGGGCACGATGGAACTGCTCCGCAACCGCAGCGCACGCGACCAGCTTGTCAGACTCGACGCTAGCTGCGCGGCGGGTGTAGTCCTCGACAACATCTCTCCAATTGTCGTGCATGTCTCCCCACTGTGTGGAACCAGGCTCTGCTGCAGGCGGGATGGGGAGGAAGAGAGACTGGGGTAGCTGGGGACTCCCGAAGCGTTGGCGATGTGGTGCCCTGCAGACATTTTCCATCATCGTACGGCACCTGAACAGGAGTAGTCCACCGGGGGCGAAGATGAGGGAGCGTGGGGACAACAGGTACTCTTGCATGCACCAGGCGCGTGTTGCCATGCACCCCAGCACCTCGCTATGCGACCAGCTACGGAAAAGCTTGTGCTCCGAAGTAATGGTCACAGTACCGACCCGGCACCATGCCGCAGAGTCGGAACAGTGTTCCCCGGGCCGGTGCTCGGCGAGGGTCGTAGGTTGTGAAGGGCAGATAAAGGGGAGCTTCACAGAACCAACTCCGTCAGGATAAAGATCCGGGGGAGATCGGCGGTCCTGCCAGAGGAAGCCCTCGCTGACGTCCTTTGCGCTGCCGGCCATTATCGTCAGGTGCGCATAGAGGTAGACGTGATGCATGCGACTAATTTCGTGCAGCTTGTCTTCGTCCGAGTCTTGTATAATGCACAGGCTGTCGATCCAGAGCCACCGGAAGCCCAGCTTGTTCGTGACGTAGATTGCATCGTGGATGGTCTGGGGGAGACGGGAGAGGGTGATTCCTTCTTCGTATAGGGATATGTTCGATTTCGTGGTCTTGTGAACTTGGTCCTTGCCCCACACATAGCTCAGTGCAAGATATTCACCGTGTTCTCCGGCCAGTGTGGAAACCAGCCGTGGTCGAGCAAGGTCTGTGCAATCCACGAGGCGCGTAGGGAGGCGAGGGCTACTAGGAGACGTCGAACTTGTGCAACACTGGTGTCGGTGGATGCACTCGTCGATGTGCTGTTTTGCGAGAGCCAGGGCACGGGAAGATCCTACGTCCGGGATAGGGCTTCGATTTACAATATAGGGTGCTGCTGAGTCATCTGAAGATCCTATCTGTCAGCTCTATCCTAACGCTGAGCTCGAGAGTACATGCTGATCCCCCTACCCACCTGAATCCGTGTGTACAAATGCCTCTTTAAAGTGATCATCGTCGATGTATATATGTAGTTTTTGATAAGGGAATACCAGGTTGTGTGGCATGTCGAACATGTCCCATGTAGCTGTAGTTGCCTTGATTTTGACTCTGATCGGTCCAATTTTCCCGGCAATGTATGAGGTGTAATTGTGTCTGTCAAGGATCGAGTCGAGGACGAACCGACACCAGACGCAGCCGGCATCGGAACGAGCTTCTAATTCTGCGGATGAGATCCAGTACGAGATCGTGTCAGGCCAGCCCCGCCGGTACCACTGTCCGCTCCGCGGTGACATCAAGGGGAGCCCGAAGCGCATGGCAAAGGGACCCTCCCAGCATGCGTCGCAGACAGACGAAGGCCGAGGCGGCAGAAAGTTATTCTCCACAAAGTCCGCAGAGGCGAAGGGTAGTTGAGTGATGGTGGGTTCCTCGGGATAGTAAAGCAAGGGGAAGAATGGCAATTCTGAAAGGGCGGCGTCCATGGAGATCGAAGAGGGGAGGGTCTAGGGGATGCGTTGGGATGGGTGTCTGCGACTTGGAAGACGAAGGACGCGGGGCCGGCCTGGTACTATCTTAACAGCCTCCATGAAAACCGCGGCGTTCTGCGCATGCCGTGCGGTTTGACACAGCCGTACAGCCCGATGAATTGAGGGCGGTGTGAGGTACAGTGTTTGCGGGAAGACCTGCCATAGTTGGGAATTGCACGCGCGATGCTCCGAATCGATCGTGCAATTCCGTGTGCAGAAGAAAACGTGGCGGAGATTGATCAAGCGCGTGGATAATGCAGCTGCATTTGGCCTTTGCAATGGGCAGCTTCGCAGTAGCACAGCGGGTGTACGGCAGGGAGGGCAAAGAAACATGCATGGTAGCATATAAGATTTTACACAGAGGACGATGACAGTGCGATGGCCGTCCACAGGTCCTAGGATGAAGCACTCGAGCAGCAAGCACAGCCCGCAAGAGATGGCGTGGAACCAAAAGCCAGTCGGTAGTCGCCGACTTCTATTCAAAATATTTGGCTAAACTGTCAGTTGTGTGGGCAAACGCACTATTCACATACCTACACGACTTTGATACACCACAATCGGTGTATAGGTCGGAACCCGCCCGGTGGGGTGTAGGTAGCGATGAGAAGCGCTAAGCGCTCCTCGTGATTTTCTAGTGCGCGTCGCGCCAGCGTTTCCTCATTTCATTTGGGGTGGTCTCGGACACAGCCTAGCGCAGATTAAGAAGCTTCTGTGGCCACACAGACGACAGCGGCCGCAGCGTATGGCTGTGGATTTCTGGCAGAAGCTATGCATATCACTTCTCGAAGTACATAAACAAGCCTCATTGTGGTTCGTAAGCGTTCGGGACTCGGCATGAGGCAAGACGTGCTTATCTTGTTTGAAGAGGACGTTGAGGCAGGAAGCGATATGCACCGATCAGTTGCTCGGTCACAGATGCACTGAGAAGAAGACCGCCATCCAGGATATCCATGAGGGATCGAGGTTGGTTAGCGCGGGACCGCCGACATCCGAGTCGAGCGCACAGACGATGTCATAGAGATTGTGTCGTTGAGACCGTGGACTACGGGCCGACCTGGGGCTACGGGGATATATCGCACCTGTAACGGGGTCGTGGTAGAGAATAGTGCACAGTAGATTTGGAATAACGTTATGACAAACGAGAGAAAGAGAAGCCTCCGTACCATCGCGTCTTGCGCGCGACTCCTGTAGGCATAGTCAACACTCGGCCCAAAACAACGTACACACCACATACCCGAAGTGCCTCGACGGCGCGGTTTCCAAGCGAACGGCAACGAAGCGAGAAACCGGATCCAGCCCCCGAAGGGACGCCTCACGAAGAGGGTGTGGAAAAAATTGTGCTGCAGCGATCACGAAGACACGCATGCAGGCCTGACCGACTCGCACGACGCAAGCGGCAGGACTTGCGACGCAGCCCAGGTCGCAGGGTGGATGAGGTCCTGGCCTAGCCGCGCCGCCGTATCGTCCAGGTCTTGTATTCGAGTCGGCTTGCGGTGTTGAAGTCTGCAACGAAGCACGAGTCAACGAATAGGATTGAGTAGAGCAAGGAGGCAGACGCACCCTCGGCAGACGAGTCCGCGCCCTCTCCCCCAAGCCTCGAACCAACGAAACCAGCCCCCGAAGGGACGATGTGGAAAAAATAATGGCTGCAGCGACCACGAGGGTGCGCGTGCAGGCCTGACCGACTCGCACGATGCAAGCGGCAGGGCTTGCGACGGAGCACAGGTCGCAGGGTGGATGAGGTCCTGGCCAGGCGCCGCCGCGGTATCGTCCTCGGGTCCGGGTCTTGCCAGTCGGGTCGCGGGTCTTGGTCCTGGGCTTGAGGGGTCGTCCGTGTTGAGGTCCAAGGCGGGGTCGAGGTGCCGAGCCTAGAGAAGTCAGGAGTACAACGGAGGGGAGCGGAATCTAGGACGAGACGATGTATGGAGTATTCTATGTTATGCGTATGTTTTTTCGTGTTACTATTTTGGACTTTTTTTCGGGATTTTATGGGGTTTTCTGGAGACGCGAGAGAGAACGAAACGAGTCCGGGAAGTCCGAGAACAAGACCGTAGCCGCCGTATCTTTTTTCGTTTTACTGAATTTTGGACTTTTTTCGGGGTTTTCTGGGGTTTTCTGAGACGAGAACGGGAACGGAACGAAACGAAAAGTCCGAGAACAAGTCCGAGAACGAGAACGAAGCCGCCGAGAAGGGGTGGAGCCGAAGCCGCCTTTTGCGAGGACCGAAGCCCCCTTTTTGCCGAGTCGTGTCGAGGTCGAGGAGAGTCGAGGAAAGGAGGATGAGGAGTCGTGCCCATGACAGGACGCCGCTGCCGCCGGAGCAGATTGCACGCAGCGCCCCCAGACCTCGGCCAGATTGATGCTGTATACAGAGATCATCGGGCGACCGCGGGCGAGCAGGCTAGCACTCCGCGTCCCGGGCAACCCTACCCTGGTGAGTGGCCGGTCCACCGTCGGCAAGGGGCTAGCACTCCCCGCGTCTGGCTTCACGACATCACAGCGACTGGCGTCTACGGTCCGTCCTCGAAGGTCCCCACAGCGCAGCGCGCCGCAGGTGACCGCCCATTTTAGCCGAGTAGAGAAGGGAGTGTGTCAGTCGAGGGAGCCATGTCGAGGGGGCCTGTCCGGGTTGGTGGTGGTGCGGAGGAAGGCAAGTGGGGGGATTTCTTCGTGCGACGCCAGGAAGATATATGGTTGGAAGTTGCGATCGAGCCTGGCCGGGAGGCTGACCACAGTGTGGATTGGTCTTCGCGTTAACTTTCGAGCAGAGGCATGCTAGCACAGTGCGAGAAGAGGATTTATGTTCGTCGCATCGTGTGTAAGAGCCCTAACAGAGATAAAATAGATTTAGCGAGTGGTGGCTGTCGAGGACATGGACGCTCGAGTGCAAGATGCGATGACTGCGATGAGTGGCTGAAATGAGCCATAACCCTAACCCGAACAGGAACGCTCGCCAGAGCGAACTCCGCGACGGTGGCGCCCGCTGAATTTGTCCGAACATGCCGGACTGTCTCTCTGAGCTGCTCTGACTTGTTCGCATACTCCAAGTTGTTCAATCGTCTGCGCTCGCCGTCCCATGTCTTGCTCTGCGGTCTCTCACACGTCTCTCGAGCTACATAATGCCTACTTCTCTCCCGTACGAGGAGCCCTCGCTCATCCGCCTTCTCGTCTTCTCCTCATTCCTCTACCTCCTCAACCTCGCCAGAATCGCCGCTGACTTTCTGCTCCATGGCGGGATTGTCGCCGAAATTGCACTCGGCATCATATATGGCTCACCTCTCGCTGCTCTGCTCCCGATAGAATGGGAGGAAACATTCACCGTCTTAGGCTATCTTGGCCTCATCCTTGTCGTATTTCAAGGTCGGTCCGAATCCTCTGATCATCATTCACGGACCGGACGGCGTTCTCTTTCGTAGGTGGACTCTCCTCAAACCTCCCCATGCTGCTCTCGAACCTCCCCCTGTCTACCGTATGTGCCCTTGTCGGCGTCGGCGTCCCAATCGCGTTCTCCTTCGCGCTCTTGAACGCGGCCTTTGGTTACAAGCCGCTTGAAGCGTTCGCCGCCGGCGCCGCGCTCTCCTCTACCAGTCTCGGGACAACCTTGGCCGCGTTGAATAGCGTCACCAAAGACTCCAACTCAGTTTCCAATAATGGCTCTCATAGTCCTACCACCACGACCAAGAACGCTATCGACTGCTCTCTACCTACCACCCGCTCGCCATCCCCTGTCCAACGTGCGACCACATCTCCTTCGCTCGTAACCGAACCCGCCGCCTCCTCCTTCCAGCAATCTCGCATAGGCACCGTGCTGATAAGTGCCGCGATCATCGACGACGTCGTCGGCCTAGTCATCGCAGCCGTAATCCCCGCGCTAGCCCTCGTCCAGTTCCCCACCTCTCAGTCCGGCAACAGCGGCCTCGCGTGGACGATCATACGGCCGCTCCTGTCCTCCGTGCTGATCGCCGCCATTGCCCCTCTCGTGGCCCGCTTTATCCTGAGACCGCTCTTCTGGTACCACGGTGTCGGCGAACTGTGGTGCGCGCCAGCGCGCATGGAGAAACCGTGGGGTACGCGGCCCTTCGCGAATATAGGCAGCGGTTGGGGATCGGAGAAGCATGCGGATGCCGTCAAACTATTTCTCATGGTTGTGACCGTTAGTGCTATGGCTGCGATCTCGTACTGTAGGGCGCATATATCTACATGCAAGAAATGCGATCTGATATGTCTCATTTCGTCTAGATACCAGCACGAGCATCCTGTACGGTGCATACATAGCAGGTCTTATACTCACGTATATATCGCAACCTCCCTCCACACCGTCTCGCTCCACGGACGATGCTGAACGCACAGACCGCGAACGCCGCCACAAACAGCGCACAGAAGACCTCTCCTTCGAGGCCGCATCTTCCCGTCTAGTCAGCCCAGTGCAAGAACACGTCCTACTCCCGCTCTTCTTCGCAAGCATCGGTTTCGCCATCGTGAGCCAACCAGTTTCTCCCCCTCGCCACATGCGCATACATGCTGATAAATCCTCCAGCCATTCCTCGACCTCTGGAAGCCCAAGATCATCTGGCGCGGGATCGTGTACTCGATCCTCATGTGCCTTGCGAAACTTGCGGTCGGGCTTCCGATCCTGTTGCACGGACCGCTCACCCACCACGCGCCCTTGCTCGGTCGGCGGACGAGGAGCACTATCGCTGGCCTATTCGTCCGGGCCAAATTTGAGCTTTCTGCGAAGCTCAAGCGCCCTAGTTCTCGCTCAGAACCACTGCACGAGCCGCCCCCTCCCATCGGCGACTCGAAGCCCGAACCACGCGTCTCTCCCTCTCCCTCTCCCCCACCCCCGCCTACACCCCCACGCATCCTCACATCCACGCCCGCCGCCGTCTTCATGGGCGTGGCCATGGTCGCGCGCGGCGAGATCGGCCTCCTCATCGCGCAGCTCGCCCGCAGCTCCCCCTCCTCCGGCTCCCCCGGATTGCTCGGCGAGGAGCCGTTCCTGCTGTGTATATGGGCGATCCTGGTGTGCACGCTCGTGGGCCCGATCAGCCTTGGGCTCATTGTGCGGCGGTGGGGGGCAAGGGTGAATGCTGGGGTGTGGGCGTAGGCTGCTGCTTCGGCCCTCCAGGAACCACTTTCCGATAGAGGACGAACGGATCGCCGGTGGGGGATGCCGCTGGCCAGGAACACGGGCTGGGCACACGGAATGGGGGACTCGCACTGCGCGGATGTATGCGGCGGTAAGTTTGCGTGCTGCCCTTATCTGTGCGGCCGCTTACTCATGCATTGCGGCAGGAACAGATCCCGGGCTATATGCACCACTTCATAACCTTGTTAAGTTTGCCAAGCGGGCGTTAAGAGCCAGCGCTGGAGTGCCGACTTCGAATGCTGGAAGCTGCCCTTGTGGTAACACAGCTGTGTCAATTAGAATCACCCAAGGTATGATAAACCTCCTCGACAAGTGAGACAAGCAACCAACCACTACTCTCAGTTTTGGAAGCACGTTGGGTTGTTGAGCGATATTTGTTGCCGGATATCGTGGTCCATGTAACCCTAACCCCAAAGCGGTATGTCGCTTGCCGAGAAGTTTGGTATTGCTTGTCACTGACGGGCCAAGGATCTAGAACGTGGCCAAGAGTTGTCCCCATCCTTAATCCCTTGGTATCTCCTATGTTCCACAGTATCCGACATATATACCCAACGATGTCGGCTGTGCACGCGTGTCCTACACTCCGCTGTCCCCGCGGAACCCAGCCTTACCCGCCGATACCCCCCGGCCGACATCATGCCCGCCGTACTGCCGTACCACGAGCCGACGCTCATACATCTCCTGGTATTCTCCTCCTTTCTCTACCTTCTGAACATCATCCGCGTAGCCGCGGACTTCCTCATCCACGGCGGCATCGTCGCCGAGATCACGCTAGGCATCATATTTGGCTCCCCACTCGCCGGCCTTCTGCATGTGAACTGGGAAGCGACATTCACCGTGCTCGGCTATATAGGTCTCGTCCTTGTCGTCTTTGAAGGTACATTATCTCATCATTACTGTTCATACCAATGGCTCATCACAGCTCACAGGCGGCCTATCCTCAAACCTCCGCATGCTGCTCTCCAACCTCCCGCTCTCCCTCGTCTGCGCCGCCACGGGCATCATCTTTCCCATCGCCCTCTCCTTCGCCTCACTCTACGCGGGGTTCGGCTACCGCCCCCTCGAGGCATTCGCCGCCGGCGCCGCGCTCTCCTCCGACAGCCTCGGCACAACACTCGCCGCGCTCAACAGCGCCGCCAAATCCTCCTCCGCCTCCCTCACCAAAGGCCGCACACTCACCGTCGACTCGGAGCGCACTACCTGCGCCCTCCCCCTCACGCGCACGCTCTCCCCCGCACGCCGCGCCGACACCTCCGCCACACTGTCCGCCGGGACGCCGCCAAACTCGCTGAAACAGTCGCGCATCGGGACAGTGCTCATCAGCGCCGCGATCATCGACGACGTGATCGGGCTCGTCGTCGCCGCCGTCATGCCCGCGCTCGCGCTCGTGCAGCACGACACCTCCGCGGTCGGCGGGAGCAGCATCGCGTGGCCGGTCGTGCGCCCGCTGCTCGCGTCGGTGCTCATGGCGTTCATCGCGCCCGTTGTGTCCCGTTTCGTTCTGCGGCCGGTGTTCTGGTGGAGTGGGTGTGGGGAACGCTGGTGTGCGCCCGCGAGGCCGGGGAAGCCGTGGGGCTTTGAGAGGCTCACGGAGAGCGGGTGGGGGACGGAGATGCATGCGGACGCTGCGAAGTTGTTCCTCATGGTGGCCATGCTCAGCGTTATGGCTACCATCTCACATTGTAAGCCCCACACACTACCGTGTCGGCGTCGTACTCATAGGCATTTAGATACTGGAACGAGCGTGCTGTTCGGCTCCTACCTCAGCGGACTCATGCTCACCTACATCTCGCAACCCCCTGCCCCTGCAGGGTCGCCAGACGCCGACGAACCCTACCCCACCCCCGCCCCGGACACTACCCTCGGCTCCGAGCACCGCGCGAACTCCCTCTCCTTCGAGGAGACCTTCACACGCCTCCTCGGGCCCGTTCAGGAATACGTGCTTCTCCCGCTTTTCTTCGCGAGCATCGGCTTCGCCATCGTGAGTCCCCCCAAATCCCCTTACGTTACAGCGTTACAGATAGGATGCTGATGCGCCCCCGAAGCCGTTCCTCGACCTCTGGCGCCCGGCGATGATCTGGCGCGGGATCGTGTACTCCGTGCTGATGTGCGTCGCGAAGCTCGCCGTCGGGGTGCCCATCCTTCTTTACGGGCCATACCTGCACTATTCCCCAGCGGTATATGCCTCCGTCAGGCGGCGTGGCGCCTCGTTGCTCTCCCCATACAGGCAGGGACGTCGCGCAGAGCAGACGTCGCCGCACGATGAGGAGGGCCTTCCGCGCTCGTCCACGCTCACCTCCCGCCACCCGGCTCTCCACGAGAAGACCGAGGCACAAGCCGACATCCGCACCGCCCCAAACCTTCCCGCCAACCCCCAAGACGTCGCGGAGAAGACCCACATCCCCTCTGAGTACCGCGCCTCGACCTCCGTGCCCGCCGCCGCCTTCATGGGCGCCGCCATGGTCGCACGGGGGGAGATCGGGCTGCTCATCGCGCAGCTCGCGCGTGGGGGCTCCGAGCACGCGCCGGGGGGCGGCGTCCCCGGGGTGCTGAGCGAGGAGCCGTTTCTGCTGTGTATCTGGGCGATACTGCTGTGCACGCTTGTGGGCCCGGTTGCGCTGGGGTATTTTGTGCGCCGGTGGGGGCCGAGGTTGAACTCGGGCATTTGGGCGTAGGTGCTGGTGGGCGGGTTGATGCTGTAGAAACTTTGTAGTATATCCGCATTACCGCGGCGCATATAGACGCGTGCATGGATGGAAATATCGGACCTTCGTTGTACTTCGTAGAGCACTTGACTTCATCATTCTTGTCGAAACAAATCGCGCGCGTTACACATACCACGGCGCTGAACAGACCGCCTCCCCAAATTAATGACGTCATCGAGATACATGATCGGACCGCACACTGACTCTTACCGTCGTCTCGCATCGATTTCGGGTCCTTGTAGACGTCTCTTTCAACCACCACCACCCATACCGCATACCTTCCAGCAGCTCGATACCACTAGAAGCTCCAGTAGAGATGACGAAACCCACCGAGAAGCGGATCTACCTCACTAGACACGCCGAGGCCGAACATAAGTGAGCACTTCGATTCTCATCTCAAACATGCGACCACACTGACCATTCCCATTCTTTTCTAGTGTCGCGGAAGACTACAGTAGTACGCAGTATCCCTGTTCTCCACCCGGCACTCCAGCTAACGCATACACCCACCCACAGTCCCCGACGCCAAACTCACCCCGCGCGGCCGCTCGCAAGCCGCCGCGCTGAACGAGGCGACGAAAGACACAGTGCAGGCCACCGCAGAGCTGCTCGTCGCGAGCGGCCTCCGCCGCACGATGTCCACCGCGCTCGACGGCTACCCCGCGCTCCGCGCCCGTCTGGACGCCGCCGGAAAGCCCCTCGTCGTCCTCCCTCAGCTGCAGGAGGTCAACGCGCTCCCGTGCGACACCGGCTCCGTGCGTCCCTTCCCTCCCAATCCCACTTACCACCCCCGCACTGACCACGGCCCTCGCAGGACCGCGCAACCCTCGAAGCCGACCCCGAATACGCCCCCCTCGACCTCTCCGCGCTCACGCCCGACTGGAACTCCAAGCAGGGCTTCTACGCCGCCTCCGAGGACGCGATCCGCGCGCGCGCGCGCTGGGTGCGCCGGTGGCTGCGCGCGCGCCCCGAGGCGCGCATCGCCGTCGTCTCGCATGGGGACTTCCTGCGCTACCTCACCGCGGGCCGCAACACGCACGCGCCGTGGGCGAACGTCGAGGTGCGCGAGGTGTCGTTCGCGACGGATGAGGAGGACGAGGACGCGTGGTTCGTGCCGGTGAAGCAGGTCGCGAAGGAGGGCGAGGCGGAGCCGACGTCGTCCGAGACTGCTGCCTGAGCGCAGGAGGGACGGCGGAAGAGCATAAGAGCACAAGGAAGTAGAGTCACAGTGAGAGCAAGAGCACTGTCATAAGTATTAGACGAATGTAGCGAGTTCGGAAACCGCACCGCCCACTGCCGTCGAACCGTCCGACCGATCTTGCGTGCTTCGTACTATGGTTCCCGCCCGAGCAAGTACTCTTGTCAACTTGCTCGCAAGTAAGTATCTTGTAAAGTAAAAGGCGCAGGCTCTGCTAGACGGTGTCGAGCCGATGAGATCTGCGCCACGTGGAAGTGAGTACAAGCCGGGCGCTTAAGCAATTACTGTTGTCTTGTTCCGCTGTTGTTTCGGAGACTCGGACTCGCTCGGACTCAGATCTCACTCTCAGGCACGCCACCGTGATCACCCACGCGCCCCACCGCCTAGACTTAGACTAAGGCAGCAGCGATGGCGCGCAACCTGAGCTTGAGCGTGAACACCATGTCGTCGCCCGCACCCGCGCCCGCCCCGGACAGCCCGCGCGAGTCCGAGTCGCCGCCGCCGCAGGGCGTGCAGGGCGACCTCGAGCTGGAGCTGATGGGGCTCGCGAACGCGCTGTATCACCTCGGGACGACCGTTGTGGGCGATCTGACGAAGGAGAAGGATAAGCCGGGAGGCGCGGGGAAGCAGGTCGGGGCGAGAGTGTGAGTGGTCT
Source organism: Trametes versicolor FP-101664 SS1 (assembly GCF_000271585.1). Lineage (NCBI taxonomy): Eukaryota > Fungi > Basidiomycota > Agaricomycetes > Polyporales > Polyporaceae > Trametes > Trametes versicolor. The sequence continues at coordinate 3,518,720 of NW_007360323.1, forward strand.
GCTATCTGGATGGAGCGGTCGCGCTTGCGGTGGTTACGGTGGTTACACCACCAGTCGGGCGAGGGCCGAGTGTCTCTGAATATGCGGGGTTGTATGCTGCGCACGTTAACAGAGACTCCGCTGAGCCCGCGACCTCAAAAGGTCCCGGCGACGGAGAGATCTGTACCACAGAACACGTTCCGGCTCATGTTCCGCGTTCTGGTGGCTTGGTCGAGTGCCCGAGGTGACCAGCGGTGTACAGCTTGTGGAGGAACGGTAGGCCGTTTTTTCGGCCGTTCACCCTTGGGGCCGTCAGGCGGTCGCTGTGGCTCTCACCAGCATTGTGAGAGCCCAGCACTGTAAGCCTACCTGGTCCTGGGGTGCCAATATATCCCGCATGTTTGTACGGCCTCACCGGTTAACAAAAGCTAAAAGGCGAGCGATCAGAACCACGGCCCATCGATTCTTTACCAACTGTATGAACATCGTGCGGTGTGTGGCATGTTGCCCGCTCCATCGTGCGTACTGGAGTGGCGAGCTCGTGCCTCGCGCATTGACCTTGTACGCTCGCCGCAGTATGTGGTCACTGCCACCGTGTCCATCTTTGTCAAACTCGGTCACCTGGAATGCGGAACACGTTCTGCGGAACACATCCCGCAGCCCCGCAGGACGTTTGCCGCGACCTGTTCCCAGTACTAGCGCGCCGAGATGACCGCTGCCTATTGCTGACGCGGTCCACAGGAACGACGTGATTAGCCACCTGGCGACGCTGGACGACATGGCGCAGACCATCGACACGATGGTTCCCATGCAAGTTCTCGTGGACATCGACCAGTCGCGGAACCCGATGCTGCTCACGAAGGAACGCCTGGAGCGGGCTGCGACGGAGAACCAGTTCATGAACGGGAAGATACACGCGATTGACGTGGGTATTCTCTATTCAGTGCATCGGGCGCGGACGGAGCGGTGCTGAGGCATTTGTTGGACAGTCGTACAAGAAGTATCTGGACGAGGCGCTGATCCAGAACTTCCCGGAGCTCGAGGAGTATCTCATGGATTCGTCCATGGATCTCACGATGCCGATCAAGATGGAAGAGGACGCCGCAGGCCCTGGCGCGGGCATGTCCAATGGTGTATAGACGGATTAGCAGGTGAGCCCACAACGGCGGGAAGGCGCGCGCACGTCTAACGGCTCTCCCAGGGAACACTGGCGACACACACGACACGTTCCTGTAGCAACGGACAAGCGGTTCGCAGCTGCCAAAGACCACTTTGCCGCGCTCTGCGGCGGCCTTGCTCGCGTACTTGGCGTCAACCACCGTACGGCACTGCGACCGGGCCTCATTCACATCTGGGCGGGAGCGGTTGGCCGTGGTGGGACACGCGCACGGCGTCCTAAGATAGGGCGAGCGACTGGACTCTGGACGGAGGGAGTGCGGGGCCAAGGCCAAGGCAGATGACATCTCACGCTGGCTGAGTGCTTCTGGGCGTACGGAGATAGACTGGGAGAGGACTCGCGGAAGGTTCGGCGAGGATCAGCTGTGTGCAGGCCATATGTTTTTGTAGATCGTTCTAGCGCGCGTGTAGAATGAAGCTCGGCGAGAACAAGTGTTAATTATACCGGATCGGCTTGCGTGGCAGTACTCCGATAACAAAACCCGGCGGGTACATACAGAGCCTCGGGCCGAGCGAGAGGAGAGGGGAGAGGACAAGGAGAGGAGGTCGGGGATGTCATCCAGCTGGTTACCATCACCAGAAACATTCATACGGCCCCCGTTTGCGGCTTGCTCTCTCCCCCCACATCCACGAACTCACTCTTCAGCTTCCTTCCTCACGAGCCCGACGTCTTTAGCCACGACTGCGCACAACTCACGCACACCATTTCCGGAGCTTCTCTCTCCACCTACTCGCCGCTCCTTGCGCCCACTCTTTGCCTCATCCCGTCTGCACCCCGCTCTCCGAGTACTTTCGCGTCCCCGACGCGTCCGACGACGCCTCATGTCCAGATTCCTCAACGCCTACACCGCCCTCTCCCCAACCTCTTCCCGCTCTGAGGTCGCGCAAGTCCTCCAGACTATCGCAAATGGCATGGCGCTTCCCGTTCCGTCGCGCGGTCAGGCTCGCTCATCTTCGCCCATTCTCTAGCACTCCCCCTGCAGATCGACGATGCTAAACGCGGAGAGCTCATACAGACCATTATCGACGATCTGACGAAATCTAATGCTAACGGCGGCAAGAAGAGCAGGCTCACAACGAAAGGTCCGTCCTATCCCCTCCCCTCCCGCTCGCGCCGCATTATGAACCGGGCGATCGCGCGCGTGCTATAGATGCCGCACCTGCTCTCCAAGCCGTCAAACATCTAGGCAAGAATCCCGCAGGGTCCGAGGTCATCGCCTCCCCTGCGAATCTCTCCGCCATGCTATCCTTCTCGCGGACGTTCAAGGACGATCCCGAGGCCTCCAACGAGGCTATTCGATGTGTGGCGAACGCGATGCTCCTCGTGGACCAGGCGCGTACCACGTTTATCAAGAAAGAGGTCGGAGGCGGCGACTTTGCGATGGACCTTCTGGAGGTGCGTTTTTCCCGACCGTGCTTTCGCCACATCCCGCTCAATGTTTGTTACATCTCGCTCAATGTTCAATACATCCCGATCAATGCTCGCCACATCCCGCTCAATGTTCGCCACATCCCACTCAACGGCCGCAGAAATCTGGAATTCCCGAGCGCATATTCCTGGCTTCCCGCCTTCTGTTCTTGTCCACGGTCTCTATCTTTGCTGCCGGCGAACTCATCAAATCGCTCGTCGAGTCAAAACCGGCCGGCCACCCGGGCAATGTCATCGAGATCATCGGCACTAAGCTCGACCATCTGACGCGGGGCATCCTCACCGGCACCAAATTTGCACGCGAAGCCATGACCGACCTATTGAAGTTTACGTTTAATCTGTTGCTACACTACCCTAAGGCGAGTTCCGATCGTTATTGCTCGTTATTAAATATCGACTAAAGTGTCTGCGCTAGCTTGTCGATGAATCTAGTAATACGAACGAACCGAAAGTAATGGGCGACTGCTGGAGTGATCGTTTGGACGGGTGCGTGTGCAACGCTCATCGTCCGAGGTGCATATACTGACATCACCCCGCGCAGTATCCTTCCCTATCTCTTGCGCACGTTCAGCACGCTACCGCCCTCATTCCCCGCTCCACTCGCCGCCCCCCTGACCCATGTCATCCACTCCCTAATCACGATCCCGGTCTCACCATCTCTGCGCACCGTATGGTTCCCCCGCACGACGAACAGTCGCGGTTCCCCCATCCCGCCACCCTCGAAAGCATCAAGCTCATCAGATACATCAGGCAAGCCCTCGCGGACGTCCAGCAGCAGCAGTAGTCAAGCAGGCTCGCCAACAGGAGGGCCGGCCAAGGACCCGAAGCCCGGCGCGTTCGACCGTGCCTGGTCTGCCCTGGCTGCGGGCCGCCGGTCGCTATCACGCTCGTCGTCTCCACATGCGATGACAACACCCATCGACGTCCTGCTGCGCTCGTATGACTTGTTGGACGTCTCGCTAAACCACTACATGCCCGGTACGGTCGAACCCGATGACGGGAGCGTGCGGGAACGGTGTAAGGGCGAGACGGACCAGTCACTCGACGATGTCCTGACGCCGCTCGCGGTACTCATTACAAAGCTGTGCCAGGCGGACGAGGGCTCGCGCATGCGCATGCGCGCGTGGATACTACCCGAGGACCTCGACCGCACAAGTCCGTTGGAGGGCCGCGCGGACCTGTTAGGCAGGCTGCTGCGGCTGCTCGCGTCCGTGCACTACGCGAAGCTCAAGAATGCCGTCGGCGAGATGCTGTTCGCCGTGTGCGATTCGGACGGTGCGTCGCTCTCGGTACTTCGGTGACTTATGAAATGCTGACATGAATGGTGCCACAGCGAGCACGCTGTCGTCGTACGTCGGGTACGGAAACGTTGCCGGCTTCCTGTTCAACAAGGGCATCATGAGCGCGCCGCCACCGCCGCGCGGGTCGAGCGGCGCGGCGGGCCCTGCCGCGATGTCGTCGGGCGTGCCCATCAACCCCATTACGGGCATTGCGGAGCGGCCAGCGGCGCCTATCGAGATGTCGGACGAGGAGAAGGAGCGCGAGGCGGAGAAGCTGTTCGTGCTGTTCGACCGGCTGGAGAAGACGGGCGCGCTCCCGAAGGAGAACAACCCGATACGCAAGGCGATCCAGGAGGGCAAGCTCGGCTGAGGCTCCGTTCAGCGCGTCCAGGTGCGGATGGGGAAGGGAATGGAGGGGATACGCGCTGGTTTTTGTTTGTTTTTGCTTCCTGTTCCGTTCTCTAATCGTTTCCGTTCCGTCTCAGCGCGCTGCTAGCACCGCGGCGCGCGTGTCCCAGAACCGCTAAGCTTATTGCCAGGCCCGGACTGGCGCGTATACCTTTGTGACTACCGCTGCGCCGTTGACCGTAGTCCGCGTTCTGTACATACCCTCCGCACGTCCCCACACGCAGCCGTCCGTCTAGCCTACGCTACATTCGTCTAATATGACATAGTGCTCTCGCTCTCGCTCTATTCCCTTCTGCTCTTCCGCCCTCCTTCTGTGGCTTAGACAGCGGTCTCGGAAGATGTCGGCTCCGCCTCGCCCTGCTTCGCGACTTGCTTCACGGGCATGAACCACGCGTGCTCGCCCGCCTCCTCATCTGTCGCGAACGCGACCTCGCGCACCTCGACGTTCGCCCACGGCGCGTGCGTGTTGCGGCCCGCGGTGAGGTAGCGTAGATCTCATCGGTCTGACACCGTCGAGCAGAGTCTGCGGCGTATGCTTCACGTATACAAGATACTTGCGATCAAGTTGACGAGAGTACTTGCTCGGGCGGGAACCAACGTACAAAGCACGCAAGATCGGTCGGCCGGTTCGACGGCAGTGGACGATATAGTTTCCGAGGTTATGACATCATGTACAAACGACACAATTCTACGATATATACACAAGTAGTAGTCCGGGGTATCTGTGAGAACGGAATATGAAAGTACGAAGAGTCAAACACAGAGAGAGATATGTTATATACAGGAGATATACAGAGTGAGAACACGGGACGATGATGGTACTGGAACACGGAATCGATCGCGGGAGGACAAGTATGCGCAGTCAGCATCCCTCGACGGCCACGGACCGACGTATTGATCGCCACCGTCACTCAGGTGAGGAGTGAGAAGCGGGGCATGGGAGGAGAATGTCGTGGGGTAGCGCGTAGTACACGAACAGACCAACGCGCACGTCGCATAGTGGGGTAGGCGGACGGGATTGTCGCCCGGAGGCAGCCGCGGCGGGCGAGCATTCGTTGCGCGTAGGAAGGTCGAGAATGGTAGGTCGCGCGATGTGGGTGGCCTTCCGGGGCACCGCGAGGTGAGCAGTTGTCGTCGAAGACGAATCGCAGAGATCCTGCGACGTGGCTAGGTGATTGGCGGAAAACGCCGGGGCACATACCCAGACTGAGAGGAAACCGGCGATGAGTGGGATCGAGGATATGGCGTAGGGATGGAGGAATGAGCCACCATGAAGAGAGCGCGAACGTCGTAAAGCCAGATGATTTGGGGGAAGAATATGATGAGACCTCAAGACCTAGGGCGTTTAGCAGGCTTGCCACTGCTTGTCGCGCTTTCCAACGTCTCGGAACCGCGCTTCGAACCCGTCTTGGTCCTCTCCGTCTGAAGGGGCGTGTTCTTGTCGGGCTTCTTGTCCGTGCAACGGTCCGAGTTCTTAGCAGGCCAATCCTTGGCGAGGGATAGCCATAGCATTTGCAGCAAGGGCTGATGGTCCTCAAGGTTCTTGGCAAGCTCTTTGAGAGACTCCCGAGACGGTCCAGACGGCACATTCTCGACGATCGTCGTGAGAGGATTTTGCGACGTGGACGCATTCGCACGCGGAAATACTTGGTCCATCCCATCAGGCGGGGCCAATTCTCCCAGCAGGCCGCTATTGAAAGGGTTGATGGTCGCCGCATTGGTCCCCGGCTTGGTCGCCTTCGTTTCGGAGGGAAGAGTGACAGCGTAATACGCACTGAGCCAGGATAAGAACGTGGTGAAGACCTCGTCCAACGGGTAGACCCTGTCAAGCTCTTCCGGCCATACGAAATGCAGCGTAGTGGCAGGAGGCGTCGGATCGTCCTTCTTCTGCGGGTTGTATGCCGCGATGTCTATGGAGCCGTTGCGCATCGCTTGACGCTTGGCCGCCCCGCAAAGATTTCCGTCCTCATGGAAGGCGTAGTCGTCAAAGTAGTCGCGGAGAAGGCGGGGCACCGCGTTGACTGGGCAGTTGTGGGGAAGGACGCGGAGCGCGATGTAAAGCATGACATGGAAGAATGCTTCCAGCTCGTCCTGGATGACGATCATTCTTGTATAGTTGTCCAGCGCCTTTGCGGACATGAACTGCCAAGTTCCCTGAAAGAAGGAAGTGCATTAGTGTCAACGACGCAGGTCGCTAGCGAGACGTGATAACGAACCGTTCGGTCAGGCTGACGCCCCTCTTTCAACTGTTGCGACATTTTCTTCGACAGCTCCCAATCGTTGAGGAGTCCATACCATAGTCCGTCCTCCTTCTTGTATATCAGGATGTTCCCAGCGCTGATGTCGCGGTGGATGATATCATTCTTGTACGCCTGCGAGTGGGCTAGGATAACGAGTGACCGATCAGCAAAGGAGGGCCTGTGGAGTCTCAGAGTTGAGCCCGCTCACCTAGTACTGCGCAGTACATCACTTTCATGAGCTCGTTGCCACTGGAGACTTCCTCCAACGGTTTGCCGACTTCCTTGGTCACGAGTCGATAATGTTGGTGGTGCTTCATGTGGCACTTCTCCTTGGGGTGGTGTTTCTTCCACACCGCCTGACTCTCTGTCTTCTGTCCGGGTATGTCGCCATGGCAGACGAGCGTGGGCACGTACTGAACGCGATGCGCCCTCAGTGCCTCGAGGATGGCGCCCTCCTTCTCGATGTGTTTGCTGACGACCCGCCACGCATCCTTCACATAAACGAAGTCGTCAGAGTCCGAGTCCGCGTCGAGGGCGATGTAGCCGCGAGTGGCGCGTCCGGCGACGCCGGGAGCCTGGAAGTGTGGCTTGCCCACTAGGAAACGTCGCTTCTTCTTCTTGTCGAGTTCATCGGTGACTTCCAACATCCACCAGGGCCATTCCTGGTCAAGCAGTTTTTCGAATCTCTTCGCCACGTAGTCTTCCGGGTCGATATTCTTCACTCGATCCAACATCCGCTGGCCCTCCTTCGACTCGGGAAGGACGCGCACAGCGGTGGTGTCGTGGCCGCGCTCAGCAGCCGCGAGATTGACGTAGTGGTGAAGGAACGCTGCAAGCTTCGTGCCGTCTGTCCAGTAGTTGAACTTGGACGTCGCGTAGATCCCGGCGCGATCGACACGAACGATGCGAGCGAAGTTGCCGAGGAAGAGGAGCATGTACTGGGCGGTCCGATGCTGGCGGTCGAATACCTTTTCGGCATAGTTCAGGACCTGTCCGAGCACCTTGCGCCGGGTGTCGGCCTCAGGCTCGTTAAAGTCGTCAGTCTCGTCGAACGGATCGCCGGCGGTGGCGTCCATCTTGCACTCGATAGCGATCTCGATTGACGACCAGTCTGTCCGGCCGAGCTTGGACGGGGTCTCCGTCGTGACCTCAACCCTGTCGAGTGCATCGTTGGGGTACAAGCCACAGTCGACTGCTTGCCTACTGTCGTCTGTCTTGTCGGCTTTGTGTGGGGTCGCTACTACCGTGTACCCTTTGCAGATCTTCGACTTGTTCAGAGCCGATGTCTAAGGAGCATATATGAGCATCAACAGCGGGCATAAGCTTAGCGAAAAGGAACGCACAATTATGGTGTACATATCCTGTTCGCTTCCCGCGGCTCCCCAAACGCCCTTGAAAGGATTGACGAATGATTGCCTCGTCGCTTCCGTGGACGCTCTTGTCGTGCGCGTAGACCCTGAGGAGGCGCGTAGCGGCCATGGCAACGACGAAACCAAAGACGACAGTAATGAGGGCGGGGCCGGTAGCGTCGCGTTGGGCATGAAGTCGCCCATGAACTTCTCATAGTCGACGACGTTAATCTTGCGATGCATGCTGAAACGCAGTTCGTTTCGTTTATCTGTCAGGGCGACTAGACCAGTGGCGAACGTATTGCAAAGGCGGCTGGCTCTGTTAGGAGAGGCAGGGGCGGGTTGGGGAGCAGCCATTGTGAGCGGTGGGGGTGGGTGGTGGGGTAAGAGAGAGGATACGCACCAGAGACGAGTCGGTGATGTTTTATAGGTCGAGGACCTGGCTTAAGCACGCGCTATTGTTTCCACGTTTTCTCTGTGTGGCGGGGGGTAGGACAATGGTGAGCGTAAGTCGAACGGTGGTGGCTAAGATGAAGTTCAAGTTGAAGAGTAGTAGACGCCCAGTCACGAACTCCGGAACAGAAGAGCGCGTGTGACAGACTGTCACACTGAGGACAAAGGGATTTACGCAAAAGGTTTAAAGTGCCTCACTGCCTCTGTCACTCAGATTCATAGCAATGATGACTCTAGCCACTATCACGGGTCTTAGAAATTATTGGGGTCCTCGATAATGCTCTACGAAGGTGGACTGGGAGTTTCTGACGATGCTTCGTACCAGCTTGAAGTGGCTGTGCTTCTCAGATCTACGCGCAAATCGCATACACTATGCTTTGACACCTCTTTTGAAGCACCGGTCAGTTTTGTGGGAGCCTCTGCTCAGCTAATAAAGTCTCCAACTCTTGAGCACCGACGGCTCTCAGCAATATCGACGTCAATATCCTCGTTTCATCGGAGTACCGGCACTGCAACGTTCATTACTTCCTCGATCGAGACGCACAAGCCCACATACTCACATGCCGCAAGCATGGGACAATCAAGAATCTCAAGCCGAACGCACGCGATAAATTACCAGACCCACAAAAAAAGGCACGCTCGATTACTCAATCGCTGTCGCTACTGCTATCGTCATCCTTCCCGCCCTGCTCCTCCTCGCCGTCCGTGTCGCTCTCGTCGTCGCTCTCGCCCTCGCCATCCGCGAGCTTCTTCACGCTGCCCCCGCGCATCAGCGCCATCTGGCCCGCGAGAGAGTCCTCCTCCGGGTCCGAGATGTCGTCGTCCGCGGGCTCCTCTGACGCGAGCACGCTCGGGTCGTCGATCTTCAGCACGACGTCCCGTGCCGCCTCCTCGCCCACGAACGTGTCGCTTACGACGAACACCTTCCACGTGAAGAGCCCGACCGTCTGCGGTGCCTGGAACTGGAGCTTGTATGACCGGTAGTCGAGCCCTCGTGCGGGATCTGCGACGGGGATGTCTGCGATCTTAAATGGCGGGACGACGACCTTGTTCGACTTGACGTCCGCGAGCACAACCCACCATGACGGCTTGCGGTTCTGTGCGGTCTCATAAGCTCAGTAGTGGATGAGAAATCATAGGTATACTCACGGCAGGCCAGTAGGGAGTGTGCGCGTATCCGTTCGTGTATTCGCCTTGGGGAAGGTCCTCGATATCCTTCTTACTCAGCAGGAACTCGTGGTCGCGCTTGTCGTTCGTCTCGGGCTTAGGCAGGGGTACCGCACTGCCATCCTTCGCGAGAGGCGCCAGGCGAGCCTTGACAACGAGGTGGACAAATGAACTCGGGGTTACGTAGCGCTCGCCAATCACTTTGAACGACGCATCAACGATTTCGGCATGACCGAGGCGCTCGAGCGCCTTCTGCGCGTCGGGCAGTGCAGCGGGGTCGATCTTGGAGAGAGAGGCAATCGCATCGGAGAAGTCGGTGGACTCGGACTTGGGCAGGGAAGAGGCGTCTGATGGCGCAATGCCAGGAAGCTGAGCGGCTTTGAGGTCTGCCTGACCTGGAGGGATGGCTTGTGCGATAAATGCATGAAGACGCATAGCGGCAAGCGTAGGAAGCAGCCAATTCCGCGCCATGGAAATGTTGAGCATCGCGTTGAGGAGCGTAGGCGTCTGGAGAAGAACTTGTGTTTGCTCTGTAGATTCGTTAGCGCTTGCAGCGAATTATATCAATGCCAAACATACCTTTCAGAAGGGTCGAATTCTGGATAGGCAAGCGTAGCAGGTGCGCATACAAGAGGACGAATGCCCTCCTGCGACTCTTGTGATCCTTGGGGGAGGCCTCTGCAAGCTTCACAAGCTCATCCCACTTCTCACCCAGCTTTTCCTTGATCTGCGATTCCAATTGCGCGAGTTCCGCGTCGACCTTACCCGCCTTAGACCCGGGCAGCTCCCACTCGAAAGATTTGCCCAGAGAGCTGGTGACGTCGTCCATGCCGGACTCCTCGGAGAGACTCTTCCAGAAAGCGGCGGCACTGCGGGTGTGAACACCGTCCTTAGTCTTTTCCCGGTTGCCGAACCACCAACGGCCCTACGAAGACGACGTCAGGTTCGCCGCAGCAGTAGCGTGTTAACGAGATCACGTACCACGATCGCAGGAAGCGCACCGCCAAAGATCACACCGTATGCGCCGAGAACCCAGATGTTGTTGCCGCTCTCGACAATCCATTTGGGTAGCGCAATACCCATGGACACTTCCTGACGGCCGTCCGGGTGCCCATACATCTCCCAGTTCTTGCGGATGTTCTCGTCCGTCAAACTAGCAGCATGATTTATGAGCACAATGCGCACATAGCGAGGGAATCTCGACGCACGATTTGTAGGCCTTGGTAATCTCAACAAATTTGGCCTCAACTGCCTCCATTGTTTCGTTCACGGCAAGCTTGACCTTGTCCGGATGGCTGTAGAGTGTGAGGTTAGTCCACGGCGTGACCAGCGAAACCCTATGACTTACAATTTACGGGAGAGTTTCTTGTAATGTGACTTGATTTCCTTGACGGTAGTACCCTGAATGGAAGTGCTTAGCGGAAGCATTTAATCGAGCCGCCGAGACTGACTTACCGTGCTGATACCAAGGATCTCAAAGGGGTCGTAAACTTTGTTTTGCGTCTCGGAATTCATGACCTTGTACACAAGGAACGCGACGATGGACCACCCGCCCGCGATGATCAGAGTTCTGTAAGAGGTACATTCGGGTCAGACACAGTCCGCCCATTTCCTACAGGACACACGTACCGTCTCCGAAGTTTTGGTGTCAAGAGGGAGCCACCCTCGCGCTTCCGAATGCGTTCGCGCTGAGTGGTGCATTGCTGGCACTGACAGCCAGTAAGCGCAGGAGGTTCTGAAACATATACATTCAGCGGGGCGTATCGGACTTGAGCGGAATCAGGACGTACTGCTCGCGGCGAGAGATGCAAGTGTGTATGGCACGAGGAAGATGGTGAGGAAGGTGAGGACGAAGTAGGCGGCCATGTTACCGGCTTCGTCATAGTTGTAGTTGGCCATGGTGGCCTGATTGGAACGGGTAACGCTGGGCCAAGCTAGAGTACACCGAGAGCACGCGCTAGAAAGAAAGCAGCGGCGAGAACGAGCGGGCGGGCGGACACGTCGTGGTGGCGGGAGAGAAGGAAGGGGTTGAGGAGGAGGACGTGTCTGAGCGGGAGAGTGACACAGTTTCGCTGGCGCGCTCGCTCGACACGTCCGCCACACGTGCGCTATAGCACGAGCGCCTCACACTCATCCTCTCCGCCGTTTCGCCGCCACCACGGCCTGCTACCGACGTCCTCTCTCCACCCGGTATGCGCGTAAAGGTCGAAACTGTCGCGCCTCTGCCGCACGTCAAGGCCTGGTTCAGCACTCATGCGGTTCCTTCCATCCTCGATCTCAAAACTTCTCTCTGCACCGACCTTCTACCCCTCGCTCATGAACGCGTCCGCCCGCAAGACATCCTCCTACTCCTAGACGACTTTGAGCTCTTGGACACGAGCCCAATCGATGTTGTACACGATGGAGACCTTGTAGTGTACGTCCGCATGCATATCTCACAATCTTCACCCAACCAAGGCTCTCATAGTCTCTATCCTCCATAGCATTAAGAAACGCCCAGGCAAACGAAAAGCTTCCCTGCGAGGTATCCATCAGTGCTCTCTACTCGCGCTACGTACTGAAGCCTCTCCAGACGAAGCCAGTCCTGCGCGCAAGCGGACAAAAGCGGACGATGGCAGGGCGGTTTCTCGGGTACCCCAACCTCCTGCGAAGAACCGCGCCTCTTCCAAATCGAGGCCACAAGCCCCGCACGAATCGTCTTCGGAGTCCAGCTCAGACTCAAGTTCGGACTCTGAGGACTCAGCTGAAGAAGATTCAGACTCGGATTCGGACTCGGACTCAGATTCCGACGCCTCCTCCTCGTCTTCCTCCTCGTCCACATCCTCCACCTCAAGCGCTCCAGCCGTCGAGCCTTCAAAACGAAAACAAGTCAATGGCACCGCCAAAGCTCCTGCACCCGCTGCTTCCACTCACCCATCCATCCCGCCCGGGTTCGGGAAGCCTACGACGCACAGCCGCAACCTTCGCCGACGACGCAAGAAGATGTACGAGCGCCTCTCGCTCACCGCCGAGCCCGCCAGCGTGAACGACATCCCCCTCGGCGAGCGTGCCCGCACAGACGACGCCTCTCCCGCTTCGTCGCCCCCAGAGCCCGAGCCCACCGCCCTCGCCCCGCCCGCGCAAGGCAAGACCAAGGGCAAGGGCAAAGAGACGGCCGTGGAGGAACACCCCGCGTTCCTGATGGCCTCCCTGCAGAACAAGAACAAGCGGCGCGGGTTCAAGCACGCGCTCACGCAGGGCGTTCCCGCCAAGATCCTCTTCTCCGACGCCCCACGGCCAGCGGCAGAACAGAACATGGACGTCGACGCAGACGCGCGCGTCGTCGAGGCCGGGCTCATGCTCGAGTCCCAGCGGAGCTCCTCGCGCGCACAGCCGCGCCTCGTGCCCCCGTCCGAGAAGCAGGAGCGCGGGCTGCTCCCCGCGAACATGTTCGTCACGAGCGTGGACGTCGAGGAGGGCCTGTGGCCCGCCAAGGGCAAGAAGAAGAAAAAGAAGAAGGCGCCTGTCAAGGAGGCGCAATGGGACTACGAGGAGGAGGAACAGACGTTTGCTGGGGGGCTGCCGTACGACGACGTGCCGGAGGTGCCCGCCGCTGTGCCTGCGGCGGGTGCGCAGGACGATTCGGCCTCGACGGAGCGCGTGGTGGTTGCTGCGCGGTGGGATACGCTTCGAAAGATCACAGACAAGGAACAGGTGCAAATTGGGACAACTGTCGCTTGGAAGGTCCGTTTTCTCTGGTCACCTCTTCTTAGCGCTCGCGGCTCACTCCTACGTGCAGGCGCTCGGGATCAACTTCGCTACGTTCACGCCGGAGGTACTTCTACACGTCGGGCGTGTTGCGAAGTGCGACGAAGAGCTCGTCGTCGAGCTCGTTGCTGAGCCAGGTTCAGCTGAGCTGTCGTTTGGTGGGGTGGTCGAGGAGGACGGCGGAGTGGCCGAGGAGACGTTCCAATGGTCGGACGTGCTCCAAGGTGACTGGCGCCTGGTCTCTGCACGATAAGACGGTCACAGGCGCTATCATTTGCTTTCCCGTATGCATCTCATACGGTGCACACTTTTTATGCTGAGGCCCATAAAAGAAAGAGATGGTATACAAATCGACTGCCGCTAACTCAAACGTAAGTAACATGATCCTCTCGCCCAATCGCGCTCCGCCTGCAGAGCCACGCCGCCACCTCATACATAGCGATACGCGCGGAGCTGCGCGAGCCACGTCCACTGCTCCAGCGCCCTGTCCACCTCGTCCAGCAAGTCCTGCAATATCGGGTGATGCCCCCGGTCGAACTCCCACGCCGACCACCGCGCGTTCCGCTCCGACGCGCTCACCGAGATACAGCTCAGCTCGCTGTGCGCGGGTACCATGCGCTTCCGGATCCGCAGTGGGGCCCACGGGGAGTCCGAGTCGTCCTGCCGCGCGTCGCCAGAGCCAAAGCTAGTGCTAGAGCCAGAATGCCAAACCAGATCGCGAGGGGCCGCGAGATAACTACCAGGGCTGCCAGAGTCGAAGCCCAGACCAGAGAGAGACGCAGGACCGAGAGAGCCGTATCCGAGCACAGTCCGCTGGCCAGTAGAGCCTCCCTTCGCTGACCGCTGGGGCGTGCTCGTCCTCAGCTCCGCGCGATCCTCCAGCAGCGGGTTCCGCGTGGCCGCCATGATGTCCTCCTGCACCGAGAACCGGCCGAGTCTGTCCACGTCGTTCGCCGAGCCAAACAGCTGCATTTCATCCTCGTCCCCGTCCGCGCCTGCCGCCGTGCGCCGCCGCGACTCGCTTGAAGTCGACGAGGATAACCCAGAGCGTGCGCTGCCGCTGTTGGACATATAGGCGGACGCGGCGCGCATCTGCGGGCGGCCCGTCCTGCTCTTCTGCGGGCTGTTCGCGAGCATCTTGACGGAAGAGTCCGAACCCGAGTCGGGCAGCGCAATCTGGAACCCGTACTCGGCGTAGATCGCCTGGCGCCGGAGGGCGAACTTGCGCCTGTCCCGCGCCGAGGTTGGTTTGGGTGGGGATGAGGGAATAGGTGCTGGTGTGGGCGCAGCAGCTTCACTGAGAGCCTCGTCCGAACGAGCCAATTCGACTGAAATTCTTCCGGGCCAGGATACATCGTCGCGGTCGTAGCCGGTATAAGCTGAGCTGTTGCTGTATAAAGAGCCTGAGGTAGTGTGTGAGATATTAGCTTGTGACGCGTCGCCGCCGCTGTATACGCTAGGATGTGTCTCCGATTCGGGGATCTCCACGATGTCGTCCAACGGCTGTTCCGATAGAATCATAGGTGTGGGAGGGGACGTGTCAAGTTCTGCTGATTCTGCATCAACATGACATGTGGAGATATTGCCGTCGCACAGAGGAGTGTCGCTCAGCCGTTCATCTAGGAGGGAGGTCTTCTGGTAGTCATGTGTAAACATGTCCTTGTAGACGGTGCCGGAAGCGGAGGAGAGCCGTTTACTCGTCCGGTCCTGGACGAGTGTGAACGAGGCAGATGCAGTGCTTGCAGACCGAGCGGAGTATGTGGATGCGGGATATTCAACCTCGCATGCTTCTTCTCGCCGCTCTTCCTGAGACCTTGTCGGCATTGCATCATCCAAGTAGTCCTCTGTGCCGGGTGAGTGTGTGAAACGTGCATCCTCCTGCTGCGTATGAGCTCAACATACCCGTGTCAGTGTAGGATGCACTCACCGTGTATATGTCCGCGGGTGGCATCAGTGGACTCACAGCTGGGGAGAACAGATCCGGCCGACTACGTCGAAGTTCCGTGCTCCCACCTCCGTCGCTATATACGGGAGACACCGGCACGCCAAGTCCATCCCTCCACTGCGCGCTCGGCCGCGAGGGCAAACTAGGTATCTCTGGGGTCCGCCGCCGCCCGCTGCTGAGCACGAGGTGGAAGCGGTGGGGCTGGGGAGACTTCAAAATCTCCTTCGTCTGCATGGTCTTCGCCCGTGCGCGGGATAAAGCGGCCTCGGTGTCTCCTCCTGGGGTGAGCGAGGAGATGGTGCAGATGCTGGCGGTGGGCGTGAGGAGGGAGCTAGCATTGAGACAGTCCGGGGTAGTCATGAAGCCGAGGCCAGAGGCACAGGAGGGAAAAGGGGAGAGTTGTCCTGGAGCCATGGTTGCGAAGATTCAGCGCAGCCCGCAACTTGTGGTGCCAGTATTAGACAGGCTCAGAGCAAAGGGACCTAGATGCAGGCAGCAGAGGTGAGCTCAACTCTCGGCGGAGGGCTTGATGCAGCAGGTAGCGCGAGGCACAGGACAAGCTGGCGGAATAGAGGGTGATGGGAGGGGCAAGTCGAGGATGAACCGAACAACCCGGTCCAACCACACACTTACCCTCGACTCCCTTCACGGTGAAGATCGCCACGAGCGCTAAATCCAGCATTGGACCTACAAACGCCCCCAACACCCGTTGTGTACCAGTAACGGCGACTCACACCCAGAGCCTCTTCAATAGGAGATACAAAATACGTGAAGACTGATATGGGAGGATACAGAGACGCTGTGACACAGCTGTAATACTCATCCGGACACTGACATCTTGACGACCGATTTTAGCGGTCAGTGTCCATTTGCTACAGATACTAGACATCAGCGCGTACACTGTAATAGGAGTGGTACATAAATCGAGTTGTTCAATTTGCCACTCACCGTGTTAGCCAGCCCTACGCGCCCCCAGCAGTCCCTTCCGCACCCGCCCGTAGGGAAGTCAGAAGGTCCTGGAGCCGCTTTCGGAGCTTCGTTACCAAGGGCTCTTCATCGGAGGACGGAGGAGGCTATGGTGGCTTAGCAGAATATACAGACTCATTGACACGCATCATACGCACGAGCTGGTCCAGAAGGTACTAGGTTCGGTCAAGCAGTGCGCAACTTTGTTCAGAAACGGCGAGACCTCATCACATTTCCTGTAGCCTTACCTCCGCTTCATCGATCGTCTGAAGCCGAGCTCAACAAAATGCACACGCAGAGAAACATCTTCAGCTTACGAGGATGATAGGGCCCCTGCGTCCATGAGCAAGAGTCAGCAACAAAACTAGAGAATCAGATTCATATAACGTCACCTGTTCATCTTGTGACTGGCGTATACTTATACGAAGCTCCCAGGCCGATATCCTGTTCATACATGAGCTACGTGTGCGATGGTATTATTGCGAATCGTTTCCATACCGGTTGTGCTGAAAGTTGGATAGCAAACGGTCTCAACGTTGGTCGAAAGCCTGAAGTGGCGGCCGGGTGGTGGCAGGAGATAGCGCACGTGGGCTTTGAGCGCTCACAAATATCACTGCTTCTGTGGCGGTGGTCGGCGGCAGCGCCGGCTTGTCCACCAACCACTTTCTCCACTGGCTCAGGCTGAACGCATTAGTACCTCCACGCATTATATGATCGTTCACATGAGACAGAACATGTGGCGAGGTATGCCTATATGCACTGTGACAGGTCAGAACTGAGGGCTAACTCCATTCGTAGTTGGATCTGGTATACTTGCCACTCAGTCCGAGCCTCGAAAACGAAAACGCGACATACAGCAGTGTACTCATTGTACTCATTGTGGAAAGACATTGCTAAAAGTTTTTTTGCCTCTACGGAAACGTCATTCTGTCTTTCATGTCCAACAAATCTGCTTCCAACGCGTGAAGTCATGCTTGGTGTAAGAGAACGCGAACGAGGGTCTAGCCTTGCTGGTCAGCCTCTCGGAATGAACTCAGGCTCGATCCAAACCTCCCGCCATATATTGTTCTGACCTTTCCAGACGTTGCCCCTCACGTATCTCCATTCGTACCCCCATTACACCGCGCCCCACACCTCCCAATATGCCCGCTTTCCGTCACACTCCCCAGATGGTCCATGACGGCCTCCACTTCAACCTCCGCGTCTCCTACGATCCCTCTACCCGCCAATCTACACGTACATGGGTCTGGGAGAAGGAGCAGGTGTTCGTCGCCGACTGGCACCTACACCTCCCCAAGGCAAAGTCCACCGGAGAGAAGGTACGTCTCCCCATCCACCCCATAGCGACACAGTTCCCGTTGCTCACCATCCCAGTTCCCTATGGTCTCTCCGAGGGCACCCGCCTCCGCCGAGCCCTACTACCCCGAGTTCGGCGCCGGCCCTCTGAGCTGCGTCTCAGAGCCTAAATCGACTCCCGAGATCGGAGCCCGCTACTGCCACCAATTGCACGCAATTGTCCCGGAACACCTTGCCTACAAGGTCGGGAAGCTCGCATCCGCACGGACGCCTCTCCGCGAGCGCCTCCTCACCCGCGAGTTCTGGCACCTCCCCCTCGCCGGGGAGGACGGCGGCGCCGGCGAGGCCGCGTCCACGAACTCTGCGGGGATCGAGATCAAAATCGTCCCCGCGAGGGACGGCACGACCGTGCTCGCCGAGGGCCTGACGCACCACCAGGCGGCGCTCATCCCGCTCGGGCAGGCGCAGAAGGACATGGCGATCAAGTACCGCTCGCTGACCGCGAAGCGCGGTGACTTGCTTCGGCCTGCGGCGGCGCAGCAGGTGAACGCGATCAAGTACCGGACTGCGATCGGCCACTAGGCGGTTTGCTGTTTCGCCCTGGTGGCGAGCACGCGCACAAACCTCTAGTGAGTTGAGACACTCGCGACGCGGGAACGAGACCGGTCGGGTCCTGCTGCACCCGCGGCGCTCTGCGCTGCGGGCACGCCTGGGAGGACGGACTGTAGACACCAGTTGCTGTCGGGGCCGGGATCCCGGGGGTGAGTGCTAGCCTCCTCACTCTCGGGGGACCACTATTGCTCCGTAAGGCTTCAGGTGGAGGTCCGGGGGCGCCGTTACATACTCTCTGCTTCGGCGAGTGTGGCGTCCTGTCATTGCGACACCTTCTTTCCTTCTTGTCATATTTTTGGCAATGGGGGCTTTGTCCCTCGATGGCAGCTTCGGCTCGCCTCGTTCTTAGTGACTCGATCCGGTTCTCGGACTTGGCTTTCGACTTGTTCTCGGACTGGTTTCGTTCTCGGTTTCGCTCCCGTTCTCGTCCTTGGACTCGGATTCGGGCTCGCTCTCGTCTCCAGAAAACCCCAGAAAACCCAAAAAACAGTCCAAAACAGTAAAACGAAAAAACATACGCATAACATAGAATACTCCATACATTGCCTCGTCCTAGATACCGGTCCCTTCCGTAGTACTCCTGACTTTTCTTAGACTCGGCACCTCGACTTGGATCTCGACATGGACGACCTCGACCCTCAACCTTGAAGCTGCGCGCGCCCCGGACGGACGGATCCTCGACACACTCGACGGCCACCGATCTTCGCGGGAGTCATGAACCTGCGACAGGGAGGTGGTTCCAGGGTTTCCCGGCTTTCTCCTTGTCTCTCCCTCCTTTCGTTCGCTCGCTGCTCCTCCGCTTTCCTCCCACAGATTCTCTCTAGATCCTCAAGCCTAGGACCCCGCCCCGCAAACCGACCCGACTCGAATGTCAAGACCTGGACCCGAGGACGATACGGCGGCGCGGCCTGGCCAGGACCTCATCCACCCTGCGACCTGTGCTCCGTCGCAAGCCCTGCCGCTTGTACCCACTTGCTGGTCAGGCCTGCATGTGTATCCTCGTGATCGCTGCAGCCATTATTTTTTCCACACCCTCTTCGTGAGGCGTCCTTTCGGGGGCTGGTTTCCTTTCTCGTTTCGTGTTCGTTGTTCGTTGGAGGGGAAGTCACGGCGTCATCGCGAAGGGTACGTCTGACTCCTTATTCAACTCGACAATGTTCGCTAATATATGCTCCGGACGACGACTAGCAAGACGACCCGACCCGATTGGCAAGGCCTGGACGATACGGCGACGCAGCTGGGCCAGGTCCGCATCTACCCTGCGACCTATACTTCGTCCCAAGTCCTGCGGCTTGCAGGGTGCGAACTGGTCAGGCCTGCACGCGCATCCTTGCAATCGCTGCAGCTATATTTCTTCTACACCTTCCTCGAAAGGCGTTCCTTTGGGGGCTGGCCCGGAACCGGACGCTGGACTGCAACGCAACCACTAGTACTGTTGTGCGGTACACTACACTCATATACAAGTTCCCCATAGAATTCCGTAAAATTGTATACTTGCCATTCTTCGTTGTCGCGTGAGAAGAGACTCGGAAGCCAAGAAGTGCCAGCCACGATGACGAGGGAGGAAGAGGAAAGCTCGGACCGAATTCCGGGCACGCGAGGTGGGTGAGGTGGCTGTGCTGGATCGACGACAAAGAGGGAGCGCCACAGTCGCCTGAGCTTGTGATTGCTACCACCACCACCCCGCCCCCGTCCCGTTCACCTAGGTTTCCCGCTACTTCCACGCCCTCCAGAAACTCACTGTGCTCTGCGTACAACCTGTAGAAGATACTGCTTTTGCGCTTCACAGCTAGCTAGTTGATGCTCTCAAATTGGGACAAATATGGCCGCCTCAGCCTTGACTTTGCCTCAACCGCCACCTCTGTAGGCTTTTCCGCCGCGAAGGCATGCACACGACTCGGAGTGCGTCTCCAAAATTATGGGTGTTGAGTGATAACTGAACCAACCGACTTCTAGTTCTCGTTGACACGCGGAGTAGCGTCAACAGCTGCCGGCCTGACCGGCACCGTCATTGACTACACTTTGTTCGGCGGCAGCACTGGCGCCGGCGCACTCTTTGGCGGGGCGGTCTCGTCAGCTATCTCGGCGGTGGAATTCGTCGCGCTTGCACCCATCCTGCTCGGAGAGACCCTGACGTCAACCTCGCTCGTCGCAGCAAACTCCTCTTTGTCGATGCTCACCACCATCTTCCCCGGGAGCGACGAAGCAAGCTTCTCCCTCGCCAGCTTCGTCGGTCTCGTCCGCCGCGAATGGAACGAACCCGCCGAGAGCGAAGGCCTCCCGGAGGAACGGTACGGCCTCGGAGAAGTCCTGAAGGCACTCGCAGGGTTCGCAGCGCTGCAGGGCGTCACGAGCGAGTGGCAGGAGAAGCAGTGGTTCAGGCATATGCGCGAAGTGCCCGTCTACGACGAATCGCACGCCGCCCAACCGCGCCAACGCGTCGACTCTCGTGTTACGATTACCGGGGACACGATATACCCGAGACACAGCGGGCAGATCGTCACCGCTGACATTACCGAAGTTCCGGTGCCGGGCTCGTGGCCTAGTGCGCGACTAGCCCCTCCTCGTCCCCCGCGCCCTTCCACTATCCGGCGTCCGTCAACTGCGGCCTCGGCGGACGACCTCAAGCAGACCTTCAGACGGCTTTCCAAACTAGTCCTCGCCGGCTACGGTGGAGCTAGTTTGCTGTTCTTCGGAGTGTCTCTTTCACCTTCCGAGCGACAGCGGCAGAAGGAGGAGGTACAAATCGCTGATGCTATTGACGCTTCCGAAAGAGAAGCTGCCGGGCCCCAGGGCGCGCCGAATACGCCCCCGACGGGTGCGGGTACAGATGCAAGCGGTCCCGGAACGGCGTCCTATTCGTGGTGGGACGTGCTCATGGGCAAACACGACCATGATATCTTCCTCAACTGGGCGAAGTCGCATTCGTCTCACGATACCACTCCAGAAGCAGCAGTAAGTTCGCTTTACCGACTATATGCGTACTTGATCTGATTGCTCTTCCTCAGAAGCAGCCTCCGACCGCGCACGTTGGTACAGACAGCCAGATGCCACGCTTCTGGGTCCTGACGGACCACGTACGGCAAGAGGTCGTGCTCGTCATCCGAGGCACGATGAGCCTGAACGAGGTCGCCGTCGACCTTACCTGCGAACCCGCACCCTTCACCCTCCCCCGTGCCGACAACAAATCCCACCGGCCACCCTCCCAGTCGTCCCCGCTTGCCCAGCCCGCCCCCGAGGAGCCTATCGACGAGCTCGACGAGGACCTCGAGAATATCCCCGGGTCATTCCCGTTCCCGATGGACCTCTCCGTTCCGTTCCCGCGCACGCGCAAGGACTCGGACCGGGCGAGCACATCGAGCAAGCCTTTCCCGCGCGCACGCGTGCCGTCTGAGAGTGCGGACGATGCTGTGCATGTTGTACACGGAGGGATGTTAAAGATGGCTCGGGCGATGGGTGGTGTTGGGAAGCCGGTTCATGTCGTCGTGCGGGATGCGTTGCGCAAGAACAAGGGCTACTGTAAGTGTTCAACCTCTCGGGGACTTGATGATCGCTGACATCTCCTCGCAGCTCTGGTTCTTTGCGGTCACAGCTTAGGTGCCGGTGTCGCGGGACTCCTTGCTCTGGTAAGTGCACTGTATCCTCGCGTTCTTATGCGGTATCTCATGCCTCTCTAGATGTGGGCTTCTCCGGAGACGCGCCTCACATATCGCACGTCAGGCCTTCCCGCCAATCGGAAGGTCACCGCGTACTGTTTCGCACCCCCCTGCATCGTCTCTCCGCGCCTTAGCGCCAAGGCGGCCGCCTCCGGGCTGATCACCTCGTTCGTATATGGACACGACATCGTCTCCCGTCTGTCGCTGGGTAGCGTGCGCGATCTGACGCGGGGTGCGGTGTGGCTATGTGCGGCGGAGAATAGGGAGGACGGCAAGGCGGATGGGTACTCGGCTGTTACGAAGAAGGCGTTGAAGTGGAAGATGGGCAGGGTAGAAGAGGGTGACGACGAATGGGTGAGTCGCTTTCTTGCCCACTTAATAACGACGAGTTGCTTATCAGCACTGCTATCGTAGTTCCTTGCGATGCGCAAGACGCTGGAGGCAAACATGCAGATGGCGGACCTCTTCCCGCCTGGGCGGGTGTTCTGGGCACTGCGGGACGGCGATCTACATCGGGCGCATCGTCTCGGCGCCGGGTCTGGGAAAGCGTCTCCCAAGGATAAGGTGCGCCTGTTCGAGGTCCTGGACGTAAAGCAGGTCTTCGGGCAGATCATCTTCGCACGCGACATGTTAAGCTCGCACCTGCCGCACCAGTACGACAAGGTGCTGCACGAGTTACTGTGACGACCCGTTTACGACTTGTAGCATACCGCACGTGTTAGATACCTGCGCATAATGCCTGGATTCCCGCTGTACACCGATAGCGCCCTCCACTAGATACTGTACATCACGCGTATTTCTGCCTACTACCATTCCCTTTATGCAATCCCTAGGCTCGCCATCAGGCCTTCAGCGCCGCCAGATACTCCTCCAGCACCTCCACGATCACCTCATGGTCCTCCTGCATCGACAGCCCGCTGACCACGATAACCCCAACAATCCCCTCCACGTCCTTCACGCGCACCGGAAAGCCCCCGCCATGGATCGCATACTCGCCCGCACGCTCCCCGAGCATGAACTTCGCCGCGAACGCGCCCTCGTTCCCCTGGTACTTGTTGTGCAGCGCCCACGTGCTCGCGCCCCAGCGCAAGACGGCCGCGCGCTTGCGCGCGACCCAGGTGTCGTTGTCCGGGAGCGTGCCGCGCCCGGACGCGCAGTGGAAGAGCAGCTGCGTGCTGTTCGCGAGCGTGATGTTCACGACGGCGGGCTTGGTGGGCGAGGCGGCCTGCAGGCGGGCACGCAGGCGCGTCCCGAGCTCCCAGGCGGTGTCTGCGGTGAAGTGGGGGAGGACGCAGCGCGCCTCTTGGGCGGCGATCTCGTCGAGCTGTATGAATGGCGATGATCGATGAGCGGATGTGCCTGTGGCTGTGTGAGTTGTGTGGTAGAGAGAACTTACGTTGGTGGGAGGGCTGCGGATCTTTACGCTCATGGTGTTCGGTATTACGGTTGGGTATGGCGCAAAGGAGGAGAGTGAATGGTGGAGGTCTTGCGTTCAGTTGGACCTGGAGAGATCGATACAGATGAGTAATCGTCGTGCTTTGTCAACCGGCAGTGCGGCCGCCGACAAGTTGGCCTTGGGGGAAGTGGTAATTCAGAAACTCTATCCGCGAGAAAGCATACCCGGTTCGGTGGTGTCCTCATCCGACGGTATGTGCTACCTCCTTCACTCAAGGAAGTAGATTGAATAGGTAGGAAGATGAAGAGATTGTGCTACAATAATACAGATGCCAATAAGGTACAATACATAGTGTCGATACAACCTCACAAAGCCCCCTCGAACAACAATTTTCTTGGTTTGCTTATTGACGGCGCAGGAGTAATGAGCGCGGGCCTGCACAAGTTCAGTCAGTATGTGGGCGATATATCAGATATACTGGCACTTACATCGAGGTACCCGTCATTGCAGCGGGGTTGCCCATAATGATACTCTCGGACACGCCAGCAATGCTGTCCGTCTTTCCGTACGCAGACGCATCGAACAGATGATCTGTCGTCTTCTCAAACGAAGCCAACATGAGCACGCTGTCCTTCATCTTCGCTACACCGAAGCGCGTGATACCGAGGACTTCGCCCTGGATGGATAATGCATGAGTATCAACCAAGCAGGGTGTCCGCCCGAACATACCTTGTAGGACATGACGTCCCCAAGCAGCATGACGTGCCGCGGATCGATACTCATGCCGTGACTCTGCATGGTATACTGAATCTCGTTGATGATCGTTCGCCGCGCAGCCTCAATCCCGAGGACCTGCGCGATCTCGATGACGTGGTTGGAGGTCGTTTGCTCGCCAACAATACCTACGACTAATGTCAATAAACGGAGGCAACGAGCAGGATAGTTGCGTACCTTGGGTGGTCATGACCTTCTGCAAGCCATAGCCTTCCACGAGCAGCTCCTTGTCACCCTTTTTGCCCCTGTGGTCGTTGTTCTCCTTGATGTTGATGATAGCACGCCTGATAGTGGGCACACCCTGGACAGAGTCGAAGGGATGAGCGTGGTGCATGCATAGAGATAGGGATGAGGTTCACCTTCACAACGACGTCGGGCAACGCCCGCTTGAGCTCGCGCAGGCGATAATACTTGTCGGCCCCATCTACGTATATACGCAGGCGGTTCTTGCGCGGGATGACGGTGATGGACTACAAATCTGTCAAGACCGTGTCGATCATAGCGCGAGGGAAAACTTTACCTCTTGCTTGATCTTGAGTTTCCGCGCGCCTACGATGGCCCATTTGATGTCGTCCAGCGTGAGCTCGAGCTACAGCAAATATAAGTAACCACGAAATTGAGGGTGGCTGGAAGCTGCACGTACTTGAAGATCTTGAATGGTCTTCATGTCGACTATCACGCCGATGTAGGTGTACTCTGGAGCCCACGCCTCCTCGAGGACGGATGCGATCTATCATAGTCAGTTCAACATGCAACCTTTCAGTAGAAATATGTTCAAAGGGCTCACATCTCCGACGTGCGTGCGCTCCAGCCGCCCCTTCACGATCCGCGCAGAAGCCTCGCTGTCGTACGCAACGAGCTTGCAACTGATAATGGGCGTGCTAATGGCCTTCGCAGCGTTGATGATCTCCTTGATGCGCGGCACCCCGAGCGTGACGTTCATGGACGCGACACCCGCGAAATGGAACGTCTTCAGCGTCATCTGCGTGCCGGGCTCGCCGATGGACTGTGCGCCGACGGCGCCGACGGTGGACCCGGGCTCGATCTTCGCCTTGACGTACTTCGTCCAGCAAACGTCGAGGAACAGCCGCAGCTGCTCCTCGGTCACCTTGATCTTGTTGTCGACGGCGGCCTTGTCGGCGTCTGCAAGCACAAGCACAAATCAGTACGTGCTGTTCTCGACGGAGGCTGTGGAAGAACATACCTGATGCACCCATTGTCAAGTCGGTATCGGCGTCCCACTCGTCCTCGCGCTCCAGCGCTTCGAACATGCCGTGCCGCTTGCGCACTTCCCCGAGCCGTTGTGCGATGTTCTCGGAGATGAAGCTGCGAATCGTCGCGAGATACGCTGCTGTGCATTCGGTGGTGTACTTGCGTGTCGAGAGCTCGTGATCGACGAACTCGATAATCTCGTACGGTAGCAGACCACGGGGAGCCCTGGAAGCAAGGGACTAAACACAGAAAAAGTGAGCATATAAAGGGACACAGAACGAGCATTATGCGTACGCAGGCGTGTCGCCATGCTCGCTCATAGTCCACAGGCTGAGCGTCACCCTCGAGACATGCTGGGTCGAGGCCGTCGTCACCATATCGGAACTGCACCACTCCACCGACGGCGTTGCGCACGGACGAGTCGTAATGCGTGACGAGATCCTCCAGCGCCTTCATAAGTCGTCGCTGCATGTAGCCCGTCTCAGCAGTCTTGACGGCGGTGTCGACTAGACCTTCGCGACCCGAGATGGCGTGGAAAAGGAACTCTGTAGGGGTGAGGCCTGTGTAGAAGCTGTTCCTCACGAAGCCCTTCGACGGCGGGTCGCGCGACTTCTTGGGGAAGTGGGGCAGCGAGCGGTCCTGGAAACCGTCGGGTACACGATGACCGGCAATAATTTGCTGTCCGACACAGGCAACCATCTGGGAGACGTTGATGACGGAACCTGTGGAGTGTCAGCTGTGAAATAGAGTTTTAGGAGGCGTGCGGCCAACCTTTGGAACCACACGTTGCCATGATCAAGGGAGCGTTGTGGCGGCTCAGCTCTTTCATGCAGATTTCTCCTACATTTCCACGGACGTCGGACAGCACCTTGGAGATTTCCGCTTCAAGAGTTTGCTCCTGGTCGCAACCGGGCTTGTTCTCCAGTAGACCCTTCTTTGCCCGGATAATTAGCCTCTCGCAGGCAGCGTATGCGTCTTCAACCATGCTATCCTTCTTGCCCGACAGAACAGGTCCGGGAATGACGTCGTTGATACCGAGAGAAAACCCGATGTTAGCTGCGGCACGTTAGTGTCGTCTCGGTCTGAACCAGCGAGCGACCTACCAAGATACCGTGCGCAGAGCTTCGCTACCCTGTTCATCGCTGCGGCTGCCTCATGCGGGCCATAGTCGCGCATAATGACACCAAACACCGACTTCTTCTTCCCGCTGCCCACCGTCGCCTTGTCCATGACGCCACACATGATCTCGCTGTTCACGATCACCAGCCAGCCGTCATTGGGCGACAAGTCCGGGGCAGGCCGCATGCGCGGGTAGCACGCCGCCTGCGGCTTGTCCTCCTTGTTGCACTTGCTCTCGACGTTCACGAACACCTTCGACTGCCTGTTCGGGCGCATGAGCACGTTGAAGACCTGCTTGCCCGTCCAGAGCCGCACGGGCTTCCAGATCGCGGGCGGGGGGATGTCGATCTGCAGGTCCGCGTCCGCGAAGTAGGAGCAGATCTGCGTGAACTGCCGCCGGTCGAAGAAGGTGTCGCGCCGGGAGAGGAGGAAAGAGGCGGTGATGAAGTCCTGGATGGCGGCGATCACGGGTTCGCCGTTTCGTGGGGTGACGAGGTTGTGTTTCACGCTCATAAGCTCGAGGGCTTCCGTGCGCGCCTCTTCTGTTTGCGGGACGTCTGTTGAAGGTTTGGTGAGCAGGAGTCGAACGGAGGTAGTATGCATGCGGCGTACGAAGGTTCATCTCGTCTCCATCGAAATCAGCGTTGTAAGGACCGCAAACACACTCGTTGAGACGGAATGATCTCCATGGTCGAACTTTGATCTGCACTCTTGTCAGTTACGTGCGATCATAACTCCATGACGGTGACTTACCCTATGACACATGATAGAGAGCTACGGAACATTTGAGTCAGTATATGCGCGCACCATCTTACCTTCTGTACGCTTACCTTGTGCAAACTGGGTTGTCGATTGAACAGTGCAATGTCACCGTCAATGACGTGCCGTTCCACGATGTCGCCTATACGAAGGCCATCCGCGATGGCTGTCCGGTTACCAAACTTCAAGTACTTCTTGAAGCCATTGCTCCCCGCAGTCACGTAGTTTGCGCCTGGATGGACATCGCACCCATTTCGCACCGCCTTCTTCAGCCGGTCTATGTTGTGCCCAGTAACGCGTTCGGGGTATGTGAGAATCTTCGCGACCCGTTCTGGCACGGCGACCTCGTCGATGCGGAGGTTCGGGTCGGGGGAGATGACGGTACGGCCGGAGAAGTCGACACGCTTTCCGGACAAGTTACCACGGAAGCGTCCCTGTTTGCCCTTCAGACGCTGGCAGAACCCTCGGATGGGTTTCTGGCCGAGTTGTGATGGCACGCCGGGAAGCTCGGAGTTGATGTACATGGCGACGGAGAGCTGGAGGAACTCCCATTGTTCCTGAAACGGTCAAAACTGTGAGTATAGGTGTGCAAACAGAGAAGGTGAGTGCGAGTCGAACCATGAACTGTGCGGTAGGAGCACCTTTGACGAGACCCTGCTTGATCAGCGCGTTGCTGAACACGATTTCAGTAAGCTTGACGGTGAGATCATCCTCGTTCGAGGCGCCGTCTTGTGCTACCGACGGCCGAATCGCCACGGGAGGGACGGAAATGTACTGCCAGATGTACTGCTCTGGCCGACCGTACTCCGGTCGAAGTCCAAGGAGTTCACAGTCCTGATGAGATGTCAGTGAAACGCAGGCGTGGTTGAGAAACAAATGTATTCACTTCGTCAGAGATACGTTTGAACAAGTCAAGAACCTTCAGAGGGTTCAGGTCTTCGTGGATCGCCTTGTTGACGTACATGCCCAACTCCTTCTGGGCCTCTATTGCAGGAGCGAAGGTCCTCTTCCACTTCTCCATCTCCTCGGCAGTTTTCTTCGCGCGGAACTTGTCGTGTATGATCTTTAAGGCGCCTGCCTTCTTGACGGTTCCGTTCGTAGCTGCACAGTATGGACAGTATACCGTCTTGCGGGCGAGCGCGTTGACGGACTTGACGAGTGTCATCCTCTGCAGGTTTTCGAGGTTGGGTCTTCGGAAGCGTTTGAGGTAAGAGCGACGGTCGGGCTCTTCGAGCAGCACCCTCGCACATGTCTGAAGGATAGTTGGCCTTTGGTTTCGCGGTCGAGTGAATAAGACTGACCTTGCAAATGCATTGCAGTATGCCTATGGTGTGCTTGAAGTAGCCGATATGGAAGACGGGGACGACCAGCTTGATGTATGCATAGTGTCCCACACAGTCCACCGAGTTCAGGCCGCAAGTCTCGCAGAAGGCGCTTTTCTCTGTCGTTCCCTGGCGCCTGTTCAGATGCAAGCGCATGTGTTACGCGTGAAGGGGACGTACTAAACGACGATCAAGCACACCATTCTTAACGGGCAGGCGGTCGATGGGGGTGTATAGATCGCGATGGGTGACCTCGAATTCGGCAAGCTTGACCGTGTCCTGGTTATTGAGCAAGCTGAACTGAAGTGCTTTGCTATATTTATGACTCAGTTTACTGTCTATTTTATGTAGCTGAGGGAACGTACATGACTTTGGGTGCCTGGTGGGACACGGGCTCCTTCATAGTGCTCTCCGCTCCCTGCGCACCGACTGCCGCCTTCTACCACCCGTGCTGGCGACTTCGAGGAGCACAGAGTTCAAGCCAGTCGTTCCAAAGATGTCCCAGAATAATACCACCCGAGAACGCGTAAAAGACAAGCAGCGGCAGACGAGAACAAGTACTCCGAGAGGATGAGCTCGAAAGCTGAGCTCGAGCCGCGGTACTTTTGCTTACCACGTGACTGGAGTCACACAGGCGTCTATCTTGCCTGTTAGCAACCCTAACCCCGTCCAGATCCAGAAACCCCATGTGAGATCGGGATACGCGTGTCGCGTTGACTTGCGCGTCCTCTCCATCCATCTGCACCGCGCCTCCTCATCCTCTCCCACCATGTCTCGGACCTCCTACGATCGGTGCGTTTATTTTAATCCCACAGATAGCTGCTACTGACATGGAACCCATAGTTTCCTCACCGTCTTCTCGCCCGAGGGGCGGTTGTACCAAGTAGGTCAGTAACAAGCCTACGCGTGCACACAGAATATTGCTCAAACCCCGCTATGTAGAATATGCCTTCAAGGCCATCTCAGGCTCCGGACACACCGCTGTTGCGATCAGGGGGAAGGACACCGCAGTGGTCATCACGCAGAAGAAAGTCCCCGTAAGCCTGCACCTTTGTGGCACGACCGACCGAGCCTGAACCTCTGCCCATAGGACAAGCTCCTCGACGCCTCCACCATCACCCACCTCTTCAGCATCACCCCCACCATTGGCTGTGTCATGACCGGACTGATCGGTGCGTTCCCCTGAAGATATCTGCTTGCGTACTGGCCTCACCATGTTCTTGTATGCAGCCGACGCGCGCGCACAAGTCATGCGTGCACGTTCCGAAGCGGCAGACTTCCGCTACAAGTACGGCTACGAGATCACGCCCGACGCGCTCGCGCGACGCATGGCCAACATCAACCAGGTCTACACCCAGCGCGCGGGCATGCGGCCGCTCGGCATCTGTGCGTCGCCCCCATCCTCACCCCATTCCGGACTGCTGACGCCGCTGGTGCGGTTTATAGCGATGATCCTCATCGGGAGCGACCCCGAGTTCGGGCCGCAGTGCTTCAAGCTCGACCCCGCG
Organism: Trametes versicolor FP-101664 SS1; assembly: GCF_000271585.1. Lineage (NCBI taxonomy): Eukaryota > Fungi > Basidiomycota > Agaricomycetes > Polyporales > Polyporaceae > Trametes > Trametes versicolor. The sequence continues at coordinate 3,548,513 of NW_007360323.1, forward strand.
GGCTACTTCGTCGGCTACCACGCGACCGCCGCGGGCCAGAAACAGCAGGAGGCGATGAACCACCTCGAGAAGAAGTGGAAGAAGCTCGACTCCGGGCGCGGCGCCGAGGACGCGGTGAAGGCGGGCAAGACGCTCACGCGCTCGGAGGTCATCGAGGTGCGCTTCATCTTCTACCCTCGTACATGATATTGGGCGAGAGGCGCTGACACACCGGGGCAGCTGGCGATTGAGGCCATTTCGACGGTGCACGCGACGGACTTCAAGCCGGACGAGGTCGAGATTGGCATCGTCTCCGACGGCGAGGAGGAGGACGTGAAGACCCGGGGGCAGTGGCGGGTCATGGACACGGCGGAGATCGAGCGGCATCTCCTGGCGTACGCAGAGAAGGATTGATTTGCTGTGTTTTGTATTGCTAGTCCCCCTCACGATCGCAACGCTGTTTCTCTGCGCATTCCGATTTTTACAAGATGCACGCCGTTACATATTAAAATATGGACTTGTGAGGTACGTGGGTGGTTTGCTGCGAAGGTGCAATTCGCGGGCACCGTTTTTTTCAGACGCGGATGGCATGTACTTCAGCCATAACACAATGCGAGGTTTGAGGCCATATAAGAACGATTGGAAGCACACTGGTCTTGGGCGTTAAACGTTCATGGAGTCCATATGTGATTGAATTGAGATGTTATACGAGAAGCAAGCCGTAACTACATCGAGTGAACATGGGATAAGAGCATACACAAGCACAAGACAGGCATGGACAGCATCGAGGAGAAGCAGAATAGGTCACTTGGAGAAGATCAGAACGTCGTCTTCCTGCCCTCGGCGGGGACGATGCCACCGGTGCGGGGGCCACCACGGCCACGTCCACCACGGTCGCCACCGCGGCCGCGACCTCCACCGCGTCCCCTGTCGCCACCAAAGCCACGGCCTCCACCGCGGCCACCACCACGGCCGCCAAAGCCGCCGCCACCACGGTCGCCGAAGCCCTGTAGAAATGGTCAGCGACATGAAAAGAGACATAAGAGCAGAAACACTCACGCGTCCACCACCGCGACCGCCGCGGAAGCCGCCACGGTCGCCGCCGCTGTTATCCCTGGGCTGGGAGTAGTCAAGACGAATGGGACGTCCAGCAACCTCCGTGCCCGAAAGACCCTCGAATGCCTTCTTCGCGGTCTCAATGTCCGTGAACTCGACGTAGCCGAAGCCCTTGGGCCGGCCAGTCTCGCGATCGGTGGGGAGACGGACGCTCTTAACGTCGCCGTGCTCGCCAAACACCTCCCACACCTGGTCCTCAGTGCAATCCCAGCTCAGGTTGCCAACGAAGAGCACAGCGGAGGGCTCGCTCGCGCTGTCTCCGAACTTCTCTGCCCGCTTCTCGCGCGCTGCGCCCTTGTCCTTCTGCTCGCTCTTGTCGATGTTGACAGGGCGGCCGTCAATCTCCTTCCCGTTCAACAACAGCGCGGCCTCGACGGCCTCGGTCGTCGCGAACTCGACGTAGCCGAATCCGCGAGACTTGCCCGTGTTGCGATCCATCTGCACGCGCGCGGAGATGACCTCTCCGCACTCGGCGAACTCCTGGGCGAGCCAGTCGTTGTCCACGTTCCATGAGAGCCTTCCGACGAAGATGCTCTTTGTGCCCTCCTCCTCAACAGCAGCAGCGTCGCCATTCGCCACCTTGGCCTTTTTAGCAGGCGCAGCCGAATCATCCTCAGCTTTCCGCTTGCCTATGATGGAGTAAGTTTCGAGAACGCAAACAATGACTAAAAAGACGCACCCTTTGCAGGTGCCGCCGAAGCATCCGCCATCTCAACGTCCTCGTCATCATCATCATCAGAGTCCGACCCAGACTCAGAGTCTTCCTCAGAGCTGCTGGAGTCGGCCTTCTTGGCGGGAGTGGCCTTGGCCGCGGGAGCAGCCTTTTTGGCAGAAGCCGGGGTGGCCTTCGCCTTAGCGGGAGCCTCGTCCTCGGAGGAGCTCTCGTCTGATGACGAAGAGTCCTTCTTGGCGGCCGCCTTTTTCACTTGAGCAGCCTTGGGCTTCTCAGACTCGGAGTCCGAGTCGCTGCTCTCCTCATCGGAAGAGCTCTCCTTGGCAGCAGGCACCACCTTCTGTACACATACGTGAGTAAAAGGCTCATACTTGCGCGAGAAATGAACAAACCTTGCCGTTGGCAGCGGCCTTAGGGGCGACGGCGGGCTCGTCAGACTCGGAGTCGGAGGACTCTTCGCTGGAGCTTGACGCGGCCTTCGCTGCGACCTTTACCTAGAGAAAATTGCGTTAATGAAATCTTCTGGGAAAAACTTTTCCAGATACCGACCTTGGCTTTGGCAGCAGGAGCATCGCTCTCAGAGTCAGAGTCAGAAGACTCGGACTCGGAGCTCGAGCTCACTGCTTTTGCCTTGGCCTGGACAGTGGCCTTGGCCTTGACAGCCGCCTACGTATAACGCCTTGCGTTTACAATGGTGCGAGAGACTGAGGAAACGATGCGCACCTTGCCGTTGGCCTTAGCCTTGGGCTTTTCCTCCTCAGACTCAGACTCTGACGACTCCTCGCTGCTGCTCTCTGCCTTCTTGCCCTTGGATTTCGTCTTGGCCTGCACACAATGAGCGAGAGATGGGTTGCGAGTAGACAATGAACGTACCTGCTCCTTTGCCTTCTTGAGAATCTCTGCGGAAGAGATGGGCTTCGGCGCTGCCGCTTTTGCGGGAGAGGGCGCAGCCTTCTTCGCGGACTTGTCCTTCGCGGCCTTCTTATCAACCTTCTTCTCTGCAGCTTTGGCCATTGCGAAAGGGTAAGGAGGAGGGAGGGGAGGAGTGTAGAGGGAGTAAATGTAGGGGAAGGTGAGGGTGAGAGCAGAAATGCCTGGGAGAAAAGGACGGTCCAAATTTTTGAAAAGAGGAAACCGCGGAGGCGCCCGGCTTCTTCCGGGCGTTCGTGATCCGCCCACCGGCCCCCCGCCCCGGGAGCCCGGAGACGCCGATCGCATGTCCAAGAACGCGCATCTCGGTCATTGCGCACGCTCCTTGCACTCGACCAGCAGCACCGTCAGTCTTGCGACCGCGAACAGGACGTGATCAACATGGACTTCGACGTCCTCGTGCTCGGCACTGGGCTTTCTGAGTCCATCGCAGCTGCGTGAGCATAGTGCGTCCTCTCTCCTCGTACCTTGCTCTGAAGCCATAGCTGCAGTGCACTCTCGAAGGCAGGCTTCAAGGTCGCGCACGTCGACAACAACCAGTATTATGGCGGAGACGAGGCGTCGCTCACGTTGGATGAGCTAGCGGTGTGGGCTGACTCCCGTACGGCTGAAGCAACCGAGAAATCACCCACAAGCTACTTCGCGAACCAGAGAACTCGATACACATCCGTATCGCGCTCGCCGACCATCCCGCCACAGTCCAGACAATACTCTGTGCCACTTGCGCCCTCTATCGTGCCTTCTGTGGGCCCGCATATCGACTCTCTTGTAGCTTCCGGTGTTTCGCGATACGGCTCCTTCAAGTTGTTGGAGAAGGTCGCGGTCTACGATCGGCCTGGCGTAGTGCAGAGCGTTCCCGGGAGCAAAGAGGACGTATTCAAGAGCAAGGCGCTGTCTCTTCTCGAGAAGCGCCGCTTAATGCGTTTCCTCCTCTTCGCCGCAGGAGAATTTGAGGGCAAGAAGGAGCTTGAGGGCAAGGAACGCATGCCCTTTTTACAGTTTCTGCGCGAGGCGTTCAGCCTCAGCGACAAGCCGGCTACGGCGATTACATATGCTTTGGCATTCTGTATCACCGCGGATGGTATGTACATTGTCCACTCCTGTAATTTCTATGCTTATAATGCATGCTAGAGCCTACCCTCCCAGCATTGAGCAGGATTCGTCAGTACCTCCGCTCAGCAGGGCGGTACGGTGCTACACCGTTTCTGGTGGGACACTATGGTGGCCTGGGCGAGACTGCTCAAGGTTTCTGTCGCACATCCGCCGTCAAGGGCGGTACCTACATACTGGGACGACGCGTGGTAGCAGTCAAGTCTTCTCCACCGACGGCGGATGCCGCACAACATGATGAGAAGGCTTCTACGTCTTCAAACACCGAAATACGGTATAGCGTGGAGCTAGAAGACTTTGATGAACCGCTCACGGCGAAAATTCTTCTCGCGTCGCCTGACTACGTCTCGCCCGGTCCGACTGTCAATCTTCCATCGTCATCCACTCCCGCCCTCTCGAACTCTGTTTATGCAGTTGCTAGATGTGTCGCAATCGTGGACAAGCCATTATCGTTCACTCCGTCCGAGCCCTTGGAAGAGCCGGCCGCAGCTCAGGCCGAAACGGAAGACGCGGCAGACGATGAAGCTGAGGAAACACCTAGCGCACCTCTTCCACCCAACTACGAAGTGGACACCGTGGTACTCGTCTTCCCGCCTGGCAGTCTGGTTGGCGGATCGTCGACGACGGCTGCGCACGTTCTGGTGACGGGTGAGGGCAGCATGTCTGCGCCAAGAGGGAAATGTGAGTCTCTTCGCAGTACATCCCCGTTTCTTCAGCTTGAATAATGACGTTAGGGATTATCAATATCTCGCTACCATGCGCATCTTCCGCTGAGCAGTCGCGTTCTGCGGAAGAGCTTTTGCGACCATACCTCGACGCTACCCTCACACTCACGGCACCACCACCAACATCCTCGGACCCACAGCCAACTACTCCACTCTTCACCGTATTCTATATACATCATCCAGCACCTCACCCTCCCGCACCATCAACTGTCGGCGCAGGGATCATCGTCTCGCCTCCGCACACATCTCTGCTCCCTGAAATCGCGGATGCGGCCACGCAGCACGCCGAGGTTATGTTTTGGAAGGCCGTAGAGACGCTCGGACGGAGACCGCTTGTACAAGAGAGCGGTAGTACAGACGGTGTAGAGGACAAGAGCGAAGAGAGCGGGGAGAAGGAGGCGGAGGAAGACTCGGACTCGGGCGAGATCGACTCGTTCTGGCCTCCGTTGGACGCTGCCGAGGTCGAGAGCGCAGACGACTGGTGAAGGACACGATAGGAGAATAGACACATATGGATTGTATGACTATGTATCGAACATTGTACGCGAAACGGGGCCGGAGCAGTATGACGTCTTACAGCTGAGAACTTTGCGGGACGCTTCAGACCACAAAAACACGGTACGTATCTTCGATGGTCGCGCACCATCATTCACTTTGCCTAGAGCTGCGGTGTATTCAAGCAGATTACATGGACTAAACTTCAGCCAGTATCGTCGGAACACAGTGCGGTAGTATGGGCACGGACATGCACGGACTTCGGAGGAGGACAGTTGGAAGGTTCACGGAATGCTCGTAGGGTCCTCGGGGGTAGTCTGCACACCGCAGGCCCCCGAGGAGCCCTGTGCAGGAGCGCTTTCGGAGTAATTCGGAGTCGGCGGAAGGGTGCCCGCCGTCATCTCACTCTCTATCAGCCACGACGACCACACTGACTACCATGCTGCCCTCACTACGTCTTGCCAACGCGCACAAACCCCTCATTCGCTTCCTCGGCAGGCGGCAATGGCCCGCTAGTACGCATACAAGCACTCCGCCTAGACACCCGGCGCTAACCGGTAACCTGCACAGGGCCCGAGGAGCAACACCCTCATCCGTTCGCGCCCTCTGAGCTCAAGGAGCACTTCGCAGACTTCGTGAAGAAGTTCCAGAGCGCACCTTCTAGCACCAACGCTGCGACCGCCGCATCGTCAGCGTCGAAGAGCGGCGCTGAGGGCGCAGTGTACCAGGACTTCTGGCAGGCGCCGCCGCACCTCTGGAAACGCGAGTTGCGGGATTGGGAGATTGAGCTCGTCCAGGTGCGTTCGCTTTCCGGGAATCGAGCTGCTTCCTGTATTGACGATGTGTTTGCGCGGCAGAGCGGAGGGGCGTCGTTGCACTGATTGGTTATATTCTAAACATGGACATGGCACTAATATATGGAACGTTGTATACTTCCCTCGAGCTCATGGCTATTCCGTCCGAAACAGTCCACATGTCGCGGGATTCAAATCGACATGCTCTCCCTCCATCACGGGAACTATGGTCTGCGCCAGAGCAGTTCCGCGGAAGCTGTCGAGACCATGCACAGGTATGCTCTACATTCGTGATTCATGTGCGGAGTTCACTTAGACTACGTCAAGGACTGAAGAATTCAGGGTTGCAATTGTTTAACGCGGTAGCTGGATGGCAATCCTCAGCATGTGCCGTCCATTCTGGCCCTCGGACAAGCTGCGTACCGTGATGCATACCGCTGCCGCAACAACTGACCCAAGTGCGCGCATGATCCTCGAGGCTCGACACAGGAACAGGTACGTCCTATGTAGCCCCATGTGCTACTATCGTTATAGCATCTTTTCAAATATCGTGGCCATACTGCGGTTATGCTGACACTGCCGTGATTACTGACCTGCGCACTTAGCCGCTTCATGGAGTGTTTCTAACACTCGTCTACTATGAGAGAACGCAACATGAGCATTGTTGTTCGCACTGCATCGGTGTACCACGGCGGCGAAGCGAGGTAAGTACGCCGTCGAAGGACCGATGCGGTATATGTCTCAACACCACTGGCGGTCTCTGATCATGGGTTGATGTCCAGAAATAACTTTGGCTGGCGATAGGAAACAGCACGGTACCGCCGGGGACAACGCACCGCTCAAGAAGCGAAGTGCACACATGGACATGGGCGTCTATGGAGCACACAGCGTGGACAAGACGTTCTCGTCCAATGCAGGCAAGAATGACCATGCCTCCTCCTTTCATGGCCCATTCAACGCGCCTCCCGTCCCGTCACTGATATCGCGCGATGCATCATGCTTGCGAGAAGCGGTGATAGCGTCAGTCCGATGCTCCGCTGTGAGGTAACGCGAAGTGCGGGAATATGCCGCGCGCATCGCTATCACATCTCGGACCCCAGTCTGGTATAAAATCCGGCCGTGCAGTCCTTCAGCGGTTGTGGCTGACAGCTTCCCTCACCCCCTCCTCTCTTGCCATCATGCTCTTCAGGCTATCCGCTTTCACTGCTTTGCTAGCTGCCTTGCCCGCCGCCACTGTCTTCGGTGGCCAGGTCCCCGTTGTGAATGGAGTTCTTGGCGGTGTTCAGACCACCCCCAAGGTGAAAACCGATGTCATCAACGCTGCGCCTGCTGCTACGACGCCGGGCAAACTACGCGTCGTACAGAACAGCGGCGTCTGTGAGACCACTCCTGGGGTGAACCAAGCTTCAGGATACGGCGATTTGGCGTCGGACAAGAGTATATGGTGCGGTTTTGCGCCTGATGTGATACGTATGCCTTACTGACCTGGTCACGCTATGTGTAGGTTTTGGTTCTTCGAGTCACGTAGCAACCCGGACACCGCGCCTCTGACGATCTGGCTCAACGGCGGGGTGAGCGCATTACCCGTACACGCGGTACCAACCCAAAACTGATGCGTAATAATAGCCGGGGAGTTCTAGCATGATCGGCCTGTTCCAGGAGCACGGTCCATGCAGGATCACGAACGACAGCAAGAGCGTCAACTTGAACCCCAACTCGTGGAACCAAGTTTCGAACATGTGCGCACAGCGTCTATCATGCTACCGCCTCCAAACCCCACTAACGGCGTCCGATCCAGGCTGTATATCGATCAACCCGTCGGCGTGGGCTTCTCCTATGGCACGACCGATGTTGGGACATCGCAGGCGGCAGCAGAGGATATCTGGAGCTTCCTTCAGATCTTCTTCAAGGACACGCGCTTCGCCAAGTACCAGAAGAACGACTTTGCGCTGTGGACCGAGTCGTACGTACTCTCCGCGAGCTTCTTCATTCAACATTCATTAAGAGAAGTCTATTGTTGCAGGTACGGCGGTCATTACGGACCTACGTTCGCTGCGTAAGTTCTGCCGCGTAATATCCGACTCCATCTGGGCCTAACAGCTATTTCCGTAGCTACTTCCTCGACCAGAATGCGGCCATCGCGAAGGGCACTGTTTCTGGTCTCCCCATCAACTTGAAGGTTTTGGGTGTTGGTGATGGTTTGACTGTACGCTTTCTCGCATGCTCCCAGTGATGTCATGGTTCTCACACTGTGACCTGTAGGACCCGCTTTCGCAGTACCCGGGCTACATCAGCTACGCCGCGTCGAACCCGTAAGCTATCCTTACTGTCGTCATGTCTCATATCGGGCTCACAGCGTCGCCGCCAGTTACCACGCGCTCGTGTCGCAGTCTGTCATCACCCGCGCCAACACCAGCTTCACCAGGTCTGGCGGCTGCAGGGACCAGGTAACCTACATCACCCTCACTACTTAGTCGCTTATGCTCACCTCCGTCTCCAGATTGCTCAGTGCGACAGCACCGGTGACCAGGACGTCTGCTCGGAGGCGCAGAGCTTCTGCAACAACAACATCCTCTCCCCGCTCGCAGGCAACTACGACGTCTACTACGTGCTCACGCGCAACCCCGACCCGTACCCGCCCGCGCTTGACACCTACCTTGGCAGCTCGGCGCTCATGAAGAAGATCGGCGCGCAGTCCACGTGGGAGGAGACGAACGACGACGTGTACAGCAACTTCGCCGCGACGGGCGACTGGATGACCAACTCGCGCCCGAATCTCGAGAAGGTCATCAACGCGGGCGTCCGCACGATTGTGTATGATGGTGATGCGGTAAGCCTGCTCAGTGTGGTGCTGAGTGCGCGCAGGTGTGCTGATGCTTGGTGCAGGATTACATTTTGAACTTCCACGGCGTGGAGGCGATGGTCGACGCGCTGCAGACGCAGTTTACTGCTACGTACGCGAAGCAGCAGTTCGCGAACTTCACCGTGCGCGGGCAGGCCGCCGGGCTCTTCAAGAACGCCGGCACGTTCTCCTACGTCCGCATCTTCGGCGCGTGAGTAATCTTTATATTTAATGTTTACCTTCGCGTTACTGACCTCATACAGCGGCCACGAGGTCCCCGCGTACACGCACGGCTCGCTGAGCACGGGCGAGGCGGCGCTCCAGATGTTCTCGCAGATCATGAGCAACTCGTCCCTTCACGCGACATAATTGTTCCCATCCGTGTACCGTTCATGTAGAGACTGTCAAATCAAAACGTTGTCCTACGCGTAGCCTGCGTCTGCCTTGTTCCAATCTTCGGAAAGTTGTCGGAGTACTAGAGTGCGCCTAAAACTGGTGTATACCGTACACTTCCGCGCGTTGGCTTTACCCCAAACGACTGGAACGGTGCTTCGGGACTCAGCTTGCGCCTGAAGAGTCTTCACATGGTCATTGCACTCGAGTATGCCGGACTCTGATTGTAGACTGCGTGTCGTAGCAGGCTGGCTCGGGGGAGAGACCGGACATTTACTCAAATGAAGGCAAGACAAATGCGAACGAATCATGCGACATTCGCAAGCGCACAACCAAGTACAGCGTTACAGACAGCTCGTGAGCACTGGGGACAGTGGGAGCGTTTTATAGCGGCTAACCAGCACAAAGCTGGGTACATTGTTCCGACTAATTAGCGAAGATTGATTGTGGGAAGCGATTGAACGTACATTCACGACGAGGCCAGGAATCCTCCTCGAACTGAATGCGAAACGGAACGAAACTAGTCCCCGAAGGAACGCCTCGCGAAGAGGGTGTGGAAAAAATAATGGCTGCAGCGATCGCGAGGATGCGCGTACAGGCCTGACCAGCAAGTGGGTTCAAGCGGCAGGACTTGCGACGAAGCACAGGTCGCAGGGTGGATGAGGTCCTGGCCAGGCGCCGCCGCGGTATCGTCCAGGTCTTGCCATTCGTATCGAGGGTCGGTCGGCTTGCGGGCTTGCGGGTCGGGGGTCCTGGGCTTGAAATTTGAAGGAAAATCTGTGGGAGGAAGGCAGAGGAACAGCGAGCGAACGAAGGGAGGGAGAGACAAGGAGAAAGCCGGGAAACCCTAGGACCGCCTCCCTATCGCAGGTTCATGACTCCTACGAAGATCGGTGGCCGTCGAGTGTGTCGAGGATCCGTCGGTCCGGGGAGCGCGCAGCATGTTGAGGGTCGAGGTCGTCTATGTCGAGGTCCAAGTTGAAGTCGAGGTGCCGAGTCTGGGGGAGGTTAGGAGTACAACGGAGGGGAGAGTAACCTAGGACGAGACTATGTACGGAGTATTCTATGTTATGCGTATGTTTTTTCGCGTTATTATTTTGGACTTTTTTCGGGTTTTCTGTGTTTTTTTGGAGACGAGAGCGAGAGCGAGTCCGAGAGCGAAAGAACGAGAGCGAAACCGAGAACGTAGCCAGTCTGAGAACAAGATCGAAGCGAAATCCGAGAGCGAATCGAGCCACCGAGAACGAGGCCAGCCGAAGCTGCCATCGAGGGACAAACCCCCATTGCCAAAAATATGACAAGAAGGAAAGGAGGTGTCGCAATGACAGGACGCCACTCTCGCCAAAGCATAGAGCATGTAACGGCGCCCCCGGACCTCCACCTGAAGCCTTACGGAGCCATAGTGGTCCCCCGAGGGTGAGGAGGCTAGCACTCACCCCCGGCTTCCCGGCCCCGATAGCGACTGGCGTCTACAGTCCGTCCTCCCAGGCGTGCCCGCAGCGCAGAGCGCCGCGGGTGCAGCAGGACCCGACCGGTCTCGTTCCCGCGTCGCGAGTGTCCAACTCACTAGAGGTTTGTGCGCGTGCTCGCCACCAGGGCGAAACAGCAAACCGCCTAGTGGCCGATCGCAGTCCGGTACTTGATCGCGTTCACCTGCTGCGCCGCCGCAGGCTGAAGCAAGTCACCGCGCTTCGCCGTCAGCGAGCGGTACTTGATCGCCATGTCCTTCTGCGCCTGCCCGAGCGGGATGAGCGCCGCCTGGTGGTGCGTCAGGCCCTCGGCGAGCACGGTCGTGCCGTCCCGAGCGGGGACGATTTTGATCTCGATCCCCGCGGAGTTCGTGGACGCGGCCCCGCCGGCGCCGCCGTCCTCCCCGACGAGGGGGAGGTGCCAGAACTCGCGGGTGAGGAGGCGCTCGCGGAGAGGCGTCCGTGCGGATGCGAGCTTCCCGACCTTGTAGGCAAGGTGCTCCGGGACAATTGCGTGCAATTGGTGGCAGTAGCGGGCTCCGATCTCGGGTGTCGATTTAGGCTCTGAGACGCAGCTCAGGGGGCCTGCGCCGAACTCGGGGTAGTAGGGCTCGGCGGAGGCAGGTGCCCTCGGAGAGACCATAGGGAACTGGGATGGTGAGCAACGGGAACTGTGTCGCTGTGGGGTGGATGGGGAGACGTACCTTCTCTCCGGTGGACTTTGCCTTGGGGAGGTGTAGGTGCCAGTCGGCGACGAACACCTGCTCCTTCTCCCAGACCCATGTACGTGTAGATTGGCGGGTAGAGGGATCGTAGGAGACGCGGAGGTTGAAGTGGAGGCCGTCGTGGACCATCTGGGGAGTGTGACGGAAAGCGGGCATATTGGAAGATGTGGGGTGCGGTGTAATGGGGGCACGAATGGAGATACGTAAAGTCTAACATCTTGAAAGGTCAGAATAATATATTGCGGGAGGTTTGGATCGAGCCTGAGTTCACTTCCGAGAGGCTGACCAGCAAGGCTAGACCCTCGTTCGCGTGCTCTCTTACTATGCATGGTTTCACGCGTTGGAAGCATATCCTGTATGCAGAAACAAGGCAATGGAGACCCTATTGTGCATTACCAGGCTGCATCGACGTGTTGCGTCGTAGTTGAGCACTGAACGTCATCTATAAAGTCGCTGACAACTCGAGTCAGGTCTTTTGAAGCGCAGTAAGCTGCATGGGGACGTACCTGCTGTGTTTTCCCTGTAAAGTTCATTTACAATGGCATATAAATGTCTAGTTTGACGTCGTTAAATATGATTGCACAACTTGATGAGACGATGAACGAGTTGAACCTGTCAACAACCACCGCCACTGCCCGGCGGTAGATCGGGCGTCTACCTCCACGTGGGACTCGACTCCCCCCAGTTCACGATCTTGGTACTCGGACGCTTTGTAGAGCACGGACTTTGGCTCGGAACACGGATGGACCATGATGGGCCCAGTAAGTGTCACCACTCTTGAAGCTTCTATTGGCACCTACAGAGCTTTTTTGAGCACCGGCACTTTCACCTCGCGGTGTTTCCTGTCGCTTACAAGCATATATCGGCTTGATGCGAGCGGAGAGTAGGCTGTAGGAGGCTAACTGAATACCGTACCGCATGTCACGAGCGCGCGTTTGTGTTCCAAGCCTGGGCCGCCCAACCCCGTGCTGGATCCGACGTCAACGTCGACATCCATTGGCAATTTTCATGTGGTCGACGAAGGTGACCTAGACGACCGTCATGCAGACAGTCCGACACTCCAACGGTCAAGTGGACAGCCAAGACAAGTCTGGACAATCACACATCGATCTTCCACCTACACATGATCAGCTCACCATTAACGGGGCCAGGCAACGAAGAAAGCACGGGACGTACGGGTGCGGATTCATACATCGTTGTTCCTTGATTTAGGATGTTGATCGTTCAACTCATACCGCAGAAAATTAGGGGGCACGACTTCCTGACCTTCCGCCAGTCTAAATGGTGGTAAGTAGTTAGCTAACAATCCGCCTGCAAGTACTGTGAGCTAACCTTGACGATGTGGTATGTGGCTTTCGTTGTGGCGCCCCGCACAGCCACCTTGAGTGTAAGTATATTTATACGAGGGCCAGGCCACTGAGGCCAGCGGTTATATCCGACAGATCTGGAGGCAAATGCCAAACAGAGACGGAGAAAGGATGTAGACACCAGAACATCGTGTTCTCAGGAGTGAAAACGAGTGGATCACGTTTGCTCTGCCCAGAGTGTCGTGGTATGAAAGCAAGCGAATGAGCGCTAAAGCCCCTCGCTCAGTAGTACTTCTATATTTAGTTAGCGCGTGCTATAGGTGCCATCACATAAGCGTTGCCTTTTGCTGCTGCAACACAAATATTGCAGACCTCTTCGACCCTGTCTCCGCTCAATACACTCAGCGCGCGACAAGCTCTTAGAACGTACGGAGAAACATGAGCAAGCGCAAAGCCTCGCGCTCCCCCGCAGAGTCCAAACCGCCCAAACAACGGCAAGAAGTCGACCCCGAGCCTAGCTCACCTTCTCGGACAGCCTGCCACACCCTCGCATACCCGGATACACGGTCTAGCCTCACTTCTCAGCCGGTGCCCTTTCAACAGCCTACCGGGCTTCTCACGTTCTCGTACACACCCAAGCGCGTGCTCCAGTTCACCGACTCCGCGCTCCGCTACTACGTTGACCCCCCACCAGGTGCAGACCTGAAGTATGGCTACGATCGCTGGATCAAGCGTCCGGAGGAGAGGACGCGCCTGGATGGCCTGCTTCGCGGGGTGGAGCGCGTCATGTCGAAAGCCGACGCGAATGTGGGCCCCGGGAGCGGCGGGAAGTGGCTGAAGGATATCTCGGTGGTCACTTGGAGAGGGATCATGACCAAGTGAGTCGAATGCTTCCCTCGCGCGCGTGCGCGCACGAACCCGGCTGATCGTCTGTGCGAGAGAGGATCTTGACTGCACCGTACGAAGAGCGCGACCGATGCGAGCTGAACGCGATGTACGTCGGCGGTACGCTATACATTGAAGAACATCTATCCGATGCGCGGCTTCACGAAAAGTACGTATTCATCCCTGAGACAAGATGCTGTCTAACCCCCTCGCCTGTACAGAGAAGACCTCGCCCCTAGACAGCGTCAAATGACGTACTACGGGTACTCCTTCGAATCGTGGTGTACGTCCTCTCGGCCAGGCATTCCTGAGCGCGCAAAGGGCCATCCGGTAGGATGGGGCGGGGACGTGGACACCAATGTTCAGTGGTGTAGCCTCATCAAGACCAAGCTCGGCGATAATCGCCTGGTCATCGGAGGCGAGGTTGACTGCGTACGAGGTGAATCACGCAGCCCTTTTCAGGGCACACGTCAGGCACTAACCTCTTTCTCAGATAAGTTTAATGGACGAACGGATACGTTCGTTGAGCTAAAGACCTCGATTATGATCCGCAATGCAGGCGACGAGGCTCGCTTCGAAAAGTGAGCTTTCGACAAACTCGCGTGCACCACGCAACTAACATTGCTTCAGGAAAATGCTCAAGTTCTACATGCAATCCTTCCTACTAGGTGTTCCGGTAGGCAAATGTGCCGTCCTCAAACGAGACAGCATGTTTTACCGCTCCGCAGGAAATCGTCGTAGGATTCCGAACGCCGGCAGGACAGATCACGACGACGCAGTCGTTCAAGACCGTCCAGCTCCCCCGCCTCGTGCGCGGGAAGCCAGGCGCATGGGATCCCCAAATATGCTTCTCTTGGGCCCAGCAGTTCCTGACAACGCTCAAGTCCACGCTCTCCGCTCCCCCCGAACCCACAGAAGCACCTAGCGGCGAGGGCAGCCCCCCGAGCGAGCCGTCGGCCAGGGTCTGGCGAATCGTTCTGGCGCCCGGAGAGGGCGCGAAAGTCTCCTTGCTTGACGAGGTTGGAGTCAAGGAAGTGGAGGCTGGAGAAGACAGGGTGGGGATCTTGCCAAGGTGGTTTTACGACCAAGTTGTTGGCAAGAACGTGGAAGCTAGCGCCGTTGCAAGCACACCCAGCGAGCCTGCGGCGGTTCGGAGTGGCGCGTCGGCACCTAATAGCACATCTCATCTAGGATGGAACATTTAAAGAGTCTTCGCAGAGCCCGCTGTACTTCTTCTACCTGTATTCTCGTGTGTGTGTGTGTATTTTCGGTATGACAAACGAGTGAACATCGAATCAAACATCGATTGTGCTCTATAAGTATACGCACGCGGTGCGACGGCATGCAATGGTCTTTGTGCAGCGTCGAGTGGCACCAGTTCGGCGCAGTATATAAGTAGACCACAAAAAGCTGGACATGCATGCGGGAGCAACCCTAGCGCAGTCTTCAAACGGAACCGCTGACGACTATGCCGGTGCTATGGCACATAGGTCTTCAGTGAAATGCACCGAAGACCTGTGTACCATAACTTGCATAATCCTGTCTTGCGCGGACGAACTTGGTATCTTGTTGTCATGGCTGGATGGACGGAGAATTCATGCGGGAGGGAAACCTGTTATTACAGCGACCGGTACGGGTACATGAAAGCGAGGTGGAGCGAGCAGACGTGATCTAGACAAGAAGTCTAGGAGAAGAGTGTGTCGGCAAGGGTGCGGTGTTCAGTCTTGCTCGGTGCCATCTCGTGGCCGGTACTTGATGTTCCGGTTCTCGAGTTCGGCCTCGACGTCCTCTGGTACGCGGCCCTTGACGCGCACCGCGTACATCCCACGGACGTATTTGGCTAGAGACGTAGATGTTTAGAGCAGAATTATGAAGAAAAGTGGAACCCACGCACATGTCCTCTGCCACCGGGCCACCCAGCTGTCCTCGGGGTTGATGACTGCAATGGCTCCTTCGAAATGGGTAGTGGTGCATGCTTGGATACGATCAGGGTACCCCTTCATCTATTGAAGGGCAAAAACACCTGTGTCAGAGCTTTCCTCTGACGTTATTCGTGTGTGCAGGAACGCACCTGCATGAGCTCTTCGCAGTTCGGGCAGCCATGTTTCCTGAAGTCGGCGGGTGTTTGGACAATCGAGCACAGGAGGCACGCGCGGAGCTGTTTTGCGCGCGGTTGGGAGGGAATAGAGGCGTGAATTTGAGACATGGCGAAACGTTGAGGTGGACGAGGAGTGAGTGGAAAGAGCAGACACAGGCGGCGCTCGCCGTGCTGCACGGCGAAGAGCGCTCATTCGGCAACGTCCGCCACGGGCGCTTGTGCATACCTGACGTCGCGGTTGCGGACGACGGCGAGCAGGACCATTCCGACCACCATGGCAGGCCGTGCCCTCACTCTCCTCTTCGCACTTCTGCCCGCGGCGGCGTCGGCGTACTCTCATACCCACCCTGTTCTAGCTTGGTCGTCTCACCAGTATGTTGTCCTGCACTTCAGCCGAGACGTTCGCTGAGGTATATGCTATGTAGCTCGAACGCGCTGTCCTCATCCGCAGCCGCGCAAGGCCACAAGACGGATTCGCATACGCTTGCAAGTGCGCTGTACAACCATGATAATATCTGCGAGCACGACGCGGTAGTCGTCATTGACCACGCTGGGGTACGCCTACTGCTTCAAGCTCCTTGTCGTCCTGCACTGATTCGCTCGGGTCATCTAGCTTCACGCGTCGGACCTACGTGCTCTCGAGCCCTCTTGCCATGTGGCGAAGTCCCTCTCCAGCGCGCCGTCCTCGTTGAAGTTCGCGTATGTTGAAAGCGGAAGCCACCACGCCAACCCGTTCCGTGACCTCGCGGGTGACCTTGCGAAGCGTTGCGGTTCGCACTCCGTAAGCCACACACCGGATCTTGGCGACCTGGAGGTCGATGCTGGGAAGGGCAGGCACGTTGTTTCCATCTCCCTTCCGGCCCTCGAGGATGGCGAGGAAGGCGCGTCGCGGAAGAGCAGCATGGCGGAGCACCGTACGTCGCCAGTGAACCCAATACGCAAAGTCCATACTGAAACGACCTGCCTGCAGAGTCGTGGTTGTCCGGCGAGCTCTCGAAGATCGAGGCCGCATTCTCCAACTACCTAGTGATCTACTCCGGGTCGCCTGCCTCGCTTCTCCACGGCCGCCAGTCCACCGGAAGCTCGTCCACCTTCGATGCGGCAGCAGCCCCCTCGGACCCGAGCCCCACCGGAGGCATCCTGAAGCGCTACCAGCTGCTCACGCCAGGCCTCATTCTCGCGCTCCTCGTCGCCTTCTTCGTGCTCCTCCCCATCATCTTCCTCGGCGTGTCTGCGCTCGCGAGCATCCAGTCGCCGCTCTCCAACGAGATCCCGAAGGGCTTCAGCGCGGAGGAGAAGAAGAACCAGTAATAGGGCCCCCATCGGACCGCATGTACGAACCTGGATTGCTATCTAATCCTTTTTTGTCGCCACTCCAGGCTGCCTGCGTGAACCGGCAAGGCCGCGAGCGCGATCTCGGGGTGAAGTGTGAGTGGCAATGCTGAGTTGTGGAGGCCCGGAGTTGCGGCGTCTCCGCCTCGCGCTGTGGATTGACCGGGGAACACAATTCAAATGAGAAGTGTTATCTGGAAGCTTACAGGGATGTTTACCTCACGTCCGAAGCTCGCCACGATCATGTCGCGAGGCGCCTCCACTGCAGGATCGAGACCCCGGCAGTTCTCTGGTGAGTATGCTGTGGCCCTTCCCGTGCATTGAACTCTGGTTGAAATGGCGGACCCGTTTCTAAAGACATTCTATAATCACGGCGATGCGGTTAGGCGGACTTCGGAACGCAGGCACACAGTCCATCGTTCAGTTCGACTGCGAGGACCTCGCTTGACTGCAAGTGGCAGGTAGCCCTTACGGCACAGCGAGGACACCGTCTCTTCACCGTCGTGTTATCCTTGATCCGACAATCAGCTTCCATGCTTGTCGGAGACTGGGAATAGCGAGATGAATAGACCCATTGGTGGACGCCACCAACGCTGCGATGTGACCGTGGGCAGCGCACAGTTGCTGGACTCTCGATGTATGCTCTGTATTCCGCTGCCGTGCTCTGCCAGTCAGTTCAGTAAAATTTTGCCTTGCTAGTTCTGGCGACAGCTGACCGATCGTTCTCTTACAGAGACCGACCATACGACGCGTACAACAATGCGTGCAAGGCGAGGAGAGCCAGAAAAACTAGTATATAGCCTTGTTCATCTGAGTGCGTTACGGCACACACACACGAGCGTAGACTTCTTCCGTACAGCAATTTGTTTCCGAACTATGCTGAGGACTATGGGTTCGCCACGACCGCTTCCACTGCCTCCTTCGCCGAGCCCATCCGACCCGACGCTACAAGAAACGCCGATCCCAATGAGCGACATGGCGGAACAGGCGATCAACAAGCCTCACGAGTCACTCGGTGAGCCGCCATCCAGTCTTCACTGATCGATCTAACGCCGGGCCTACAGAGCAACTGGAACCGAAGGCCGAGAATGAGATTGAAGAGGTCGGCATGCTCCTCGACGAATTATCAGGTACGTTCCGGTTGTTGTTTCCAATCGTATACGGTGCTGATTGAACACCCAGCACTCCACGGGAAGGAAGAACTTGAGGAGATCGCCAAGAAGCTCGTAGAAGGGGTCAGTCACGTCTTGGATTACCTCGGAGCCGTAGCCGAGTTGCATCCTATCGCAGGTGTACGCACATTACCTTCGAGTCAATAGTTGACCATGATTGCTTACTATCACGCAGATCGTGGTCGGCGCTCTTACAGTAATCCAAACAATTTGCAAACTCTTGTGCTCGGACAATGATACGACTACTTTTTGTAGAAAGTCGTCAGCCTGGAACTACAGCGACACGAGAATCATGCGAACATTGTCGTCGTCCATGCGACCATGGTGGGTAAAGTCTCAGCTAGTTTCACTCGGTCACTTCGCCTGATGCTTTGTTTGTAGGTGAAGACGGTCTACCACGTCCGCTTTCTGACCCGCATTCAGACGAAGTTCGAGGAGGAGCTCGAGGAGCGACTCAATGTTATATTCAAGCACATGGCGGATACCATACGCGAGTTCGGTGAGTGCGTAGTTGCCACAACCGAGTGGCGCTCAGACTGACACTGGTGGCTCATAGGAGGATTTGTGGAGTACGTGCACGTCCGTCGTATTTTTGATGAATACTCATCGATCGCCTGTTCAGCACATACCATGCTTGCTGGCAAAAGACCTGTATGTGAAGACCATTTCTCACTAAGTTAGTTCTATTCAGGTTGCGTCTTTTCAGACAAAGTCTTGTTCTCTCACATCCACAAGAAGAAGCTAGAACTCTTCAACAACCGTTTCCAGCAGCACCGCGAGGACCTAGACGAAATGAGGAAGACGATGACCCAGATGCAGTTGGCCAACGTGTTCGACAACACGGTGGAGATCCTCAGGCGGCTCCAGACCGCTGATCCTGACGTCGCGCAGGCCGAAGCGTTCGTGAATCAAAATGGCGGGCCCGATGCGGTCAGGATGGTGCGGCACAACCTGTTACGCCTGGACTTCACAGCCGCTGACGTCGCACGTATGCAGAATCCTGAGCTAGTCGAGCAAGTGGCAGCTATTCTGCACGAGAAGGCGACCGTCGGCATGAAGGACACACTCCACCAAGGTTTCGACGATCTATTGGAGAAGCACACGCATGTGTTACACGCTTGCGCGTCTCTATTTCCTATCTGATGTGATGCTCTCCAGTGTCAGATACCTGAAGAAGCTCGATAGCGTCCAGGACGCTGTCATAACCTCTGTGTCCAACGCGCAGATGGCTATTCTTGGATGTGTGGGTATCAAGTGCTCCAAGCGTTATACCAGTCATCATAACTCCGTATAGCTGAACTCAGGGCCTCATGACTTGATTGAGGACGTTGAGACTCGAACGATCTGGGAACGTGAGTTCACTCTGCGTTGTTCGAGGCATAAGCGGCGTCTGACCCCACTTCAGGCAACGTGAGTCAAGGTTGCGTAAATAGTGAGAGGCACAAAATGACCAACGCCAAAAACCCCGATATGTAGCGTTGGAAGTCCAGTGTCAAATGCCGCGTCTTCGTAGAAGGTGGGCCCCCATGCTATTTGAGGTGTGCCGACGTTAAGACGAGGCGATTCTTAGGGCTCCACGAATACTATCAAGGACAGTTCCGGGAGTATCGTGCGACTTCGCGGGTCCCACACAAGGATGCTTGGACACTCGACTTCTTCTCCCGCGTCATGTGTGAGTCGGGTCCGTCGTTGTCGTCGTTCGTTGGAAGCTCACACCTTCAATAGATCACTCGGCTATCGGGGATGTTGTAGACGATGACGGCAGTGGTTACATATCCGCTTCGGAAGTGAACGACTTCATCTCCGAGAAGAGAAGCCTGGCACGCTGGACGATACCGCAATGGTTTGCCTTGTGAGTCCATCTCCGTGATTAAGCGTCCCACACAGCTGATCGAGATCGAAGCTGGGCTTGCGGCTGGTACAACAACAACGCATGGTAATGATCGCCACAAGTATCTTGGTGATAAGTATACGGATGATTGATTTGACTTGTAGGTACTACCGCCGCATCAAGCACCTCGTCCAACAAGTCGAACACTCTGTCCGTTCCGTCGCCGAAGAGCAGAGTCACAGTCACGGCTCGTGGCACCTGATCCAAACCATAGTCGGCTCCTTGAAGCCGCTCGTGCTCGTCGCAGATGTGGAAGACTTCTCCGGGACCGTCAAGATTCCGCATCAGCTCCGCCACCTCCAGGAAGAGTATCGGGCTTATGAGGAGGAAAAGATCATGAATAACCTCGACCACTTGGGGCATCATCTCATAGACAGACCCGCACTCAACGCCGCTGTCGGGGACAGCCGCATCGAACTGGTAAGTTCCGCGTCCCCACAATGACGCGCGCTCTGGCACTAACATCCACTTTCTGGATCGCACAGCACATGATGCCGCTGCTGTATCTCCTCATGATGCGCCTGCAGGACACTGTCGGCAGGATCACCAAACACAAGCTGGTCGAGGACGCGGATCTGATTGCCTTAGAGGAGCTGGCCACCTCATGCATCGCCGTGTTTGCCGCGTTCGAGGGCCGCATGCACGATCTACTCCGGGGCTGGCGTTTCGAAGGGAAGGACATTCACATGCAAGTCGATCGCTACGCGGACGGTCTATTCAGGAAATGCTATCGCGAGGTATGCTGTGCTGCTGCTCACCAGCACGACGTTTTACTGACCATCTGTTCCATGCTAGACGCATGTCTACGAGAAAGCGTACGACGTGTTGTGCACATGCATCTTCGGCAGCGGGCATACACTCCCTCGCCACCTTAGACCTTTCGGGACACGCATGCATCGGAAGCAGAGCTCGGTCCGTTTTCAGGCATCTATGGGAAGAGACACTTATCAAGCTGTTTGCCTTGCTAGACTGACAACATGGCTCGCGATCTGGCGGCCTTGTCAGATCGTGTAACGGCGCTCGAGAACCGCCTCTCCGCCACATCAAACGGGCAAATTGCTGAAGCACAGTCGAGGACACCTTCGCCATCGACCATCGCGGAGAAGGGGTTTTCCCGAGACGCACCGGCCAGTTCGGGGAAACATGCAAAGAGCTTCTTCGGGCGACTCAAGGGGCTGCTTCTTGGCTGCCTCTCACACGATTGACCGCCTCGCGAGATGGAAGAACACTGCGAGTCAGACATCTCAGTTTCTATGGGGCCCAAGTGACGTGCTAAGACTGTTTGCTTTTCGCAGGATACGCCGTAAATATAGCACGCAAGCAGGCTTGCCGGCTCTACCTGCCCCGTACAGCCTGTACATGCAAATAACTTATATTTGAGGGAATTGAGCTCCAAGAGTATTCATCAAGATACAGCGTCTCAGCGGAGCGCTAAGGCCTAAGGTCCCGCAAAGTTTGACTTTGAGGCAAATTAAACCAAGAGGTCCCTGTGCCCGCGAAGTCAAGTCGCTTGGACCGTACCGATGACAGGGCACTCACCAGTTTCCGCATATAAACTATGCAGACACCAAATGAAAGCGGGCGGATCCACCTATTTCACATCACAGCCAGCCGCCGTTGACACCTCACGAGCCGCAGCTCGCTGTCGCCCAACACGAGTATACCGCAACTCGTCCGCACCCAAGCGAGGCAGCTCCTGTACCGTGTGCACGTCCCGGTCCGGGGCAAGGTGGACCAAAGCGCTTTCGTTCTACATGCCTTGTACGCCAGCAACCCCACTTTGTGCATGTCTTACTTACAAGGAGCGTCGCAGCATCCGACGGGGCTTCCTGGGGTGCTGCGTGCTCCACACATGCTTCCGAGAGCACGGCGGAGCGTTGTGTCTTCTTCGACTGTGCCGCGCGTTTCCGCGTCCACCACACCATCTACTGGGACACCGGTCGATGCAGAGACAGGTTTGTCTGCAACGCATGCTACCACATGAGGCGTGATCGCCATGCTATAAAGTATGTCGGCGAATCAGTAGATCGTCGCCAGCCCACCCTTCCTATCCACTTTCACCTAGGCGATGCTTTCCTATTTTTCAAGCCGGGGTGACGGGGAGGCCTCTGCTCCCCTCGTCAATACAGAAAGTACACTGCTTGCTAGAGCCAAAGAACGCATCAGTACGTGTCTCACTACCGAATCTCCGCGCGTAACAATTTTGACGCAATACTATCCAGACAAACTGGAATCTGACGCGGAACGACAGATCGAAGAGGTCACTAGCTTGCTTGAGGATATGTCTTGTGCGTTACGATGCGCCATTCACCTACCGCGTTGACGTACTGAACGTAGACCAGACAAGCATGTTAAGCACGAGGTAGACGAGATGGCCGGCAAGGTGTTGCGGGGCGCGAGCAAGGTTTTCGAATTTGCCAAAGGCCTTGCAGATATCCATCCGGCCGCGAAGGTAAGCTGTCCATTTCCGGGCCGCATAAATGGTCGCGCAATGGTACTTAATGGTTTGAAAGGCCGTAGTCACTGCGATCAGTGTGGGTAATCACTCCAAAAAGAGTAATTTCACTATTCACGTTGCGTTCTCCTAGTTTGCGGTGGACCTCGAGATACAACACCAAGAGAACGATGCACACATCGCCGTTGTCCATGCTACGATGGTGCGTGTCAACATAGAATTCTCATTGGCCACGAATTTGAAGATCATTTCCATAGGCCAAGACTGTATTCCACATGAGGTTTCTCAACCAGATCCCGGCGGACGAGGAGAAGAGATTGAGCGAAGCAATGAAGGTTCTATTCTTGAGTATGGCCAAGACCATCGAGAGATTTGGTATAACCTTCCCGTAATTCTGAAACTCGCAACGCACGCTGACAGCTCAAAATCAACTAGGACACTTCCTCGAGTACGCAGTAGTTATGCTTTTCCTGAAGTCCGCTATTCATCGCGTCCTACAGCACTTACCATACACATCAGTGGCAACGGACAGGTTGGTATAGGAGGCTCGTAGTGCATTGCTATCGACTAATGATCTTTGCTAGTCAAAGTACTGTTCGCCCACCTCCACAAGTCAAAGCTTCACGATATCGACAAGGAGTTCAAGCAACACCGGGAGGACATGGACGACATGTACAAGTCGGTCGCCCATGTGCAGCTCACCACCGTGGTCTGCAATACGACCGCAATTCTGGAGAGACTGAGTCGGATCTACGACCCGGCAACTCAAGAGGCTGATAGCTTCATCCGTGAAAACGGCGGCGCGGATGCGGTCATGAAGGTATATAACCCATTTGTGCTTAAATCAAGCATCAAGCCCGTTCAATCTCGCTGATCGTCCTGTTCCAGAATGCTAGCCATGTGGAGAAGGTAGCTTCGCTTCTAGGGGAGAAAGCTACATACGGCATGAAGAGTATCCTCAACACCGGTTTGGATATGCTCTTGCACAGACATGCGTACGTGTTGTGTCACCGACCGTAATGGTCTTCTCCTGCTGGAGTCTCAGCTATCGCTGCCTCATGCCGGGCGACAGACCGATACATGCTTTCAAATGCAAGGCTCGAGAGACGCTGATCATGCGCCCCGATGCGACGACGTTGGTACAAGTGAGTGATTGTTGTCATTTCTACGCCATTTCATCCGCTCACTGCCGTCGGCTAGCTCAACGAAGGTCCACATGAGCTCATTGAGAACCAAGAATTTCAGAAGTTGTGGCAGGGTAAGTGACCTCACCTTGTTTTAACGTCTCCGTTGTTGACATTTCCCCCAGATAATGTACGGGGTTTCCACTATCGACGATCAATCGTGTTTGCTATGCTAACCAGGATCATTACATGAACTCAGGGCTGGCGGTCTACGATCAAATGCCGAGTCTTCGTGGAAGGTTGGTGATATCTCCTGTACAGGGACAATTGTTAACGTAGCGAGCGTGTCTGGCAGGGATACACGAACACTATCATCGTCAACTCCGAGCTCAAGGTTCCGCGGCTGATGACCATTGGACGCTGGAGTTCTTTTCGCGGGCGATGTGTACGTGATATTCTTCGGGTTGACATTCTTTCCTATTAATTACATGCTCGATATGAACAGACCATTCTGCAATCGGTGATATTATTGACGACGACGGCAGCGGCCACATCACAGTCCTCGAATTGAACGCTTTCTTGACCGCGGATAATCGCCGGCGTCCTAACTGGACAAACCCGGAATGGTTCGCGTTGTAAGCCCCGTTTCGGTTGATGCATATAAACATGACGCTGAAGGAAACACAGCTGGGCTTGTGGATGGTACAACAACAATGCATGGTGAGCATAATGCGT
Organism: Trametes versicolor FP-101664 SS1; assembly: GCF_000271585.1. NCBI lineage: Eukaryota > Fungi > Basidiomycota > Agaricomycetes > Polyporales > Polyporaceae > Trametes > Trametes versicolor. The sequence continues at coordinate 3,572,763 of NW_007360323.1, forward strand.
GAATTTTATACCTATCCTGGGCTTACCTCTTCGACTCATAGGTACTACGGCGAGATCGACGGCATGATGAGGGACCTGCAGCGTTCTGTCGAAGGCGTAGAGATGCAGCCAGCCCACTCTTGGGACACAGTGAAAGGTATCCTCAGCCACCTGAAGCCGCTCATCCTCGTGGCCGATGTCGAGGACTTTTCCGGCATCATCGCGGTTCCTCACCAGTTGCGCCGGCTCCAGGAGGAGTTCCGACAATTCGAAGAGCAGACGATCCGCAACCGTCTTCACGACTTTGGTGTGCACTTGGTGGACAAGACCTCCATCATGGCCGTCGTCGGCGACTCCCGTATTGAGCTGGTACGCGCGTCCTCACTCTCTCATGCCGCGGTGTCTAATCGCTTGATACTACAACGGGAACAGCACATGATGCCGCTCTTGTACATCCTCACGCAGCGCCTGCGCAAGCTGGTCACGAAGATCCGCAACCAGCGATACATACACCACGACGAGGTCATCGAGATCGAGGAAATCGCGACCTCGTGCATCGCCATCTTCGTCGCCTTTGACGGGCGGCTGCGCGACCTCTCCCGCGGATGGCGCTTTGAGGCGAAGAATATCCCCCTGCAGGTCGACCGCTACGCCGACGGCTTGTTCAAGAAGTACTATGACTCCGTGCGTACCTTGATTGTGTTCCTACTGCTCGACTGACGTCCGTGCGGACAGCCCTGGAACTATCGCAAGCCCTACGAAGACCTGCGCCACTGCATCTTCGGCACCCACGACACGATGCCGCCCCATCTCAGGCCGACCTTCCGCATGACGGCTTCGGTAAGTCGACTTCCGTTGTACGTGATACTCAGGCGCGTGAGAGGCTGACGGCGCGCTGCTTCCATTGTGGGGATTACAGGCTCCAGTGGACACGATGGCTGCCGTAGCCGACCAGCTACGGACGCTCGAGACACGCATCATGGCTTTGGATGACAAGGTCGACGGGCTGCAGAGTCTGAAGGAGCGACTCACTGCTCAGGAGAATAAGACGGGCAGGCTGCAAGACGGTCTGTTCGCAATCTTTCGTCGTCGTCTTTGGGGCACTCGGCGGGTCCCAACGGCGCCCGCGCTAACGGCACCGCCAAATGCGCAGGCCGCTGAGCGCTGAGTAGCAGCCAATGTTCTCCCAGTTCTTCTTTTTGGCGCTGTTGTATATTATGTGGGCTGTTTGTAAGATGTTTGTATCTATGATATGTATTAGTCCTGCCAGGGCACTCCATGTCGACGTCCTATGCACCGAATGCTTCTGACTGCTGGTCCGTGAAGCACAGTCCCTACAGTGGTAAACAAACATCAAAGCAGGGTGATAACATTTGGCCGCAAGATGCTACAAGAATTTCTACAAAGAGTGGTGGCGTGTGTCCGTGCTGTCCGAGCATATATCCGAGCACAACGTTCAAGGTCTCTCAGAGCGCATGGCGACCAGCACGCCCTCATATACCGCCCACCCGATCGCCGAGCTGAAGATCTTGCGTGACATACGCAACGTCGCCCCGTCGAAGAACCCGGCGACCCCGCGTTGCTGCACCCCGTCTAGATTCAGCACCTCCGAGCCCTATACACGCGCAGGGGAAGAGACAGTGCTCACCCTCCATATCGCGCTGACGGTGCTCAGTAGCCCACGGTACTTGATCTCAGAGCGGACCTGCATCTTCGTCTTCAGCACGTCGAACGGCTGCGTCGCGAGTGTCGCGAGCGCGCCCGCAGACGCCGCCGATACCGAGTTGACCGCCGCAGAGGTCGAGATCGGTATTGGGAGGCCAGCCGCGTTTGGCGCCGAGGACACCGCGTTCGCTGGGTATGTAGTCAGACTCAGGCACGAAGCAGTCGGGGATGTGCTTACACATGGTGTTCTTGATGTGCTCGTAGAACACTACGAATATACCCGCGTACGGCGCGTCACGGAGGGAGGACGCAACTGCGCCTCGGAAGACCTCGGAGGGGCCGGAACGCATGATGCCCATAAACGCTTGTGGTAGGGAGTTGTACGTGTACAGGGAGCTCTGCAATAGCGCGTCAGCACACGCGAACGTCCGCGGAGGTATGGGGTAGCGAACCTCATAGCGGGCCTTCAGAACAGACACGGGATTGAGCAGGAACCCAACCGCGACGCGTGTGACCGCGCCGGCTAGGAGATTCCCTTGCGGAGTCAACTTCGGCAAAGTCGATGTGGAGTAGGAGGACGCGGATGGCGCGCGCAAGGGCGCGAAGTAGGGCGACGTGGCGAGGAACGCGCGGAACTGGTTGAGGCCCGTGAAGTAGAGCGCGACTCCGGGGACATTGCGCAACAGCGATGCCGTAGTACCCCTCCATAGACCTAGAACCCCCTTCGATTGAACGATGTCGCGCGCGGTCCGAAATACGAGGGTGGATTGTGGGGACAGCGACGGCTTGAGCTTGTTGAGGTGGTCCGGCTGTTGTATACGCGTCTTGAGAAGGTCAACTACCAGACGGGGAGAAAGTCATTACTAGCATGCAGAGCATATCATGAGGAATTTGTTAACATGGCTGCAGTATTATCGTCGACGCGAAGCCCGAGAGGGCACCTGAAACAGACGAACTGAGCAGCCGCGCAGACAGAGCAGGGTAGACCACATACCTGACATGAGGTGCTGGCTGACATTGTTCATATATATCACCACTCAGAGGTCTCCACAGACTGTGCGCGTCGTCTACGCAGACCAGAGAACCACAAGGAGGGAGAGGGGAGGGGAGAGGAAGACACAGAAATGAGCTCTGACGCACTTGGCGGTTAAATGAGAAGGGTCTCGCGCAGACGCCCGGATTACCCCCACGGCCTGCCCGGGCCGGCATTCCGCCACGCTACTGCGATGCGCTAATTGGCCGGACCCGGAATTCTGACTTCATCCTCCTCTTTTCGTCTCCCCCCACGCTCGCTTGCTAGATTTTGCTGCTCTAGGATTCTAGCTATGCCACCACGACTCAACAAGCGTCAGCTGCGAGAGCAGGAAGAGCTCGAGGCTCTAAAGATCGACGACAAAAAGGATACGGAGGAGCAGTCGGAGGGCAGTACATCCGTTTCACCCATCGCCCCTCCAAAGGCGGCAGTGGGTGGTTTCGCCGCTGTAAGTGCTACATATTCACTTCAAAGAGTCTGTTCCTGTTGCCCAGATGTGCTGCGCAACAAGCGGATGTGACAGTAGGGGCGACCGGTGAGCCACTTGGATCTCCAGCATCCGAGTGCAATGTGCGCCCACTGTGATGCTCGGCCGGTGCTCGCCCTCTTGCGCAGCGACATGGATCATTGGACGCGGGTGGTCTGTGTGGCTGGGCTGTGAGGGGGACGCGCACTGACGAAATAACACCGAAACATTCGGAACATAGCTCAACTTTCATATGGCCGTATGTAAGTACTTTGAAGGTCGCGGATAAGCAAGAGGGTGCTATGGCGCACGACCAGCATCGATTGATCACCACTGACACAGACAATGTGCTTGAACGGTCACTGGTTAGAGAACCGGACGTTTTCCTTCACTTGCAAGCAACGCTGTGGGCGTGTATATCCGGGACCTTGTCTCTCCAGAAAGCCCCCATGCCAAGCGTGACATGTTAGTTCCGCCACAGCCCTTCTGCTGCAGGGCGTTCGGTGGGATTGTTGAGCTCGGCCGTCTGCGTGCGGGCCTTCTTCATCCTACTCCCTTTGAGACGGTCAGTGGACGTGCATTGAAACGCCGCGTGCTGGGATAAACTCTTGATCACTACCGAGACCTCTTCCGGCCTGAGTAGGTGGCTTCTTGCCGATGGATGCACTTGAGTTGCGAAGTAGCGTTGAAGATAGGTAGCTAATCTATTTTTACCTTAGCTCATGGCCAATGAAGACGACGTGAGCAGCGATGAAGACGTAGCGCAAACGCGATCGACGAAGTCGAAGAAGGCTCGTGAGCTCTTTCCATTCTTCCCCCCAGACTTTTGCTAACGTCATCGAGCAGAAGAAGAGTAAGAAGAAAAAGGCTTCTACCGCTGCACCTGCTGCCCCTTCTCCTGCCCCTCAAAACTATGCTCCCGAACCCGTTCACGACGCTGAAGTAGAACAGGACTCCAACACCCCGTCCGGACCCTCAAAGAAGGAACGCAAGGCGCTGAAGAAGCAGAAAGCTAAGGAGAAGCAGAAAGATGGCATGGACGACGTCGACAAAGCTCTCGCCGAGCTTTCGTTAAAGTACCCCGACCTGAAGCAGCAGCTTGCCGCATCCGCCGAGGTGGCGTCCTCACCTGCCGCAGCACGTTCTCTTGCAGCGCTTCTCGGAGTATCCCTGCAACATCTTGATAGCGAAGCAGAGCTACGCAAGTTCTTTGGATCCAAGGTCATTTCTGCGGCGAAGTCGGGATCATCATCGGGGCCAGCGCGGCAGTCTGTTCTTCAGCGATCGAATCTTACCAGACCACAACCTACGTGGTGGCCCGCCCAACTGCGCGAAGGTCTCTCTGTTCGCGTTCTCACCGCTGAGGAACTTGACGTCGGCTTGCGACGACACGGGTGGCAGCCACTGCACGGAGAGAAATTTTGGACTGTTGAGTACAGTAAGAAGTATCGTGCCGTCACCTTCGAGTTCATGCGTACTGTCTTGTCTGGAGGTGCGCGCCGTCATTTCGACTCCAGCTAGCTAAATCCTGACGGCAACCTCAGATCCGGAGGGTTTTTATCAACTACTCCGAGCATTGCCATACCACGCGGACACGCTGCTCCAGCTCTCCGAAGTATATCATCACCGAGAAGGTGAGTAGATGGTCTTCCAACCGTTTTCAGCTGGCTTATTTACGCTATTCTGTAGAGCACAGCACAGCGGCAGACTTCGTCGACCGCGCACTCTTCACATATGAGCGCGCTTTTGTCGGCGCGTTCAACTTCACCAGTGGGGCCAATCGTCTCGACTTCGACCACGTAGAGAACCGTCCGTTTTTCCTCGCACTGCACAGACAAATAAGGTATGTAGTTCCGAAGTCGTGCACGAGTGTATACTCACGCCGCTTGCAGTGACTTGCAACGTCGGGGCTGCGTCCGCACGGCATTCGAGTTTGCAAGGCTCATGTATGCGCTTGACCCGTGGAGCGACCCGCATGGCGCCATCCTGCACCTCGAGTACCTCGCTATCAAGACTGGCATGACCCAGTGGCTGATCGACCTCTGGGATCTGTTTGAGCCTGATGTCGAGAAGGAGGCCAAGGACGGCAAATCGCCGTACTTGCGGCGATTAGTGCCAAATATCATGCCGGGAATGGCGTATTCTCGTGCTCTGGCACTGTTCATCCGCGAGGAAGCGTCGCATGAAGATGTGAGCGAACCAGTATCCAGTTGACGCTTTTGACTGACGACGATTCACAGCACGAGCGGAGTACGGAGGCGTTGAAGGAGGCAATCACCAAGTTCCCACCAGTAGTCCCGCTGCTGGCAGACAAGGCGGACATCTCGCTGAGTGGCGATATTCGGGGGCATCCAGCGTTTAGGATACATCCCGATGCAAGGTTCGCCTCCGTAATCTCCTTCGTATGCTGCCTTAGCTAACTTTCCGCCCGCAGCATGCTGCTCTCCGACAGCCTCGCCATCTTCCACCTGCTGTCTCATCTATACGCCCAACGCGCTGCGTCCCTCTGGAAGCCAGCGGCCCGCGCCGCCTGGTTCGCCAAGACCGTCGCCTCCGTCTACAACACCCTCCCCACCGCCTCGCCCGCCCCACCCAAGCTCTTCCACGCACGCTTCTCCTTCCCCGCGCTCGCCTATTCCATATACCGCCACCTGCTCGTGAACGAGCCGACCTGCCGCAGCCTCTTCACCTTCATCCCGCGCAAGATCGTCGACACGCGCAGCCTCGCGTGCGACCCGCTCCCGCCCACAACGCACGTCAACGAGTACGACGCTGAGTTCTTCCGCGGGGTCGAGGACGTGCTCGCCGCGCGCCCGCGTTCGCGCCGCCAGGAGGCGCGCCTGCTCGAGCGCCTCATACCCGACGGCGCGCTGCGCGGACAGCTGCTCGACTTCTGGAACGCGCACCCCGCGCTCGCGCAGCGCTTCCCCGGGGGCATTGTACAGTTTGCGCAGGTTGCGGAGCAGATGCCGGAGGTGCTGGAGGACATGATGGTCGCGCTCGCTGGCGCTGGCGAGGAGCGGTTCCAGCAGCGTGAAGGGGAGATGCCGGGCGGCCTCGGCGGGGAGTTCATGGTGAACTTTGTCGACCCCGAGGATGTCGAGGAGGCAGAAGACGTGGATGACATGCCTATGCAGCCTGCGCGCGCTGTGAACCCCGTAGTGCATCCCCAAGAGGAGATCGAGGAGGACGAGGAAGAAGACGAGGAAGAAGAGCAGGCCGTCGCGGTCAGTACTTCAGATGGGTGTATCATCACATCGACTGACGAGATGTTCTTCTCAGCCGCTCCCTGTGCGCTTCGTGCGTTCGCTTGTCAGCCGTTTCTGGGGCGGTGGCGCGAACAACGCTGCAGACAGCTCCGATGAGGACGACCAGCTCAGAGATACCGAGGGTGTCGACTGAGCAAGACATATCGGTCGCACAAGCATGACGTGAGGGAACGGGATGATATATAAAATCAAAGCAGTGTGCACATAGCTATGTATCGCATAAATTACACTATCGTACAACAACATAACACGCATATCTAGCCAGGAGAAGCATACTCGAAAAAAACCCTTGCCCGCTCACGCGTCGTAAGCCACTCGCGCACCAACCCACGGGTACGGGTAGTTGTGCTGGTAGAAGTTGCGCACCGTGCGCCGGTCCGCAAGGCGGGGAATCGTCGCATACGACGCCCCGAGCACGACCTGGTGCTTCCCGTCGAAGAAGTCGGACGAGTACCCGGGGAAGATGCCCGTGCCGGCGAAGCCCTCGTGCGCGTCGAGCGCCGTCGCCGTCCACTCCCACACACCGCCGTTCGAGCCGCGCCCGCCGCGCGCCGAGCCGCCGGCGGTCGCGGGCAGCGGGTGCCAGTGGCGGAAGCCGACGTTCGCGCCCTCGGCGTAGGTGTCTTGGTAGGTGTCGAGGAAGAACCGCAGCTCGGGCTCGGTGGGGATACGCCCGCCCTTGTGAGCTGCGAACGCCGCGAGGTCGTCGTATGCGGTGAGCACGGGCCAGTGTCGCGCGATGGCCATGGGGACTGGGCCGTACAGCGTACGCACCTGAGCTGCCATCAGTATAACGTCCGAGCATAAAGAGAAGATGAAACACACCTTGACCTCCCCGTCCTCCTCGACCCAGCTTGGGGGCATCTCCACCTTATCCTTGCCCGCGCCCCGCCAGAACGTCTCAAACTCGCCGTTCGTGACCGGGCGCCATTCCACGCTGAACTGCCCGACGTGCACCGCCCGCCGCGGGCTCTCGTTGTCCCACCCAAACTCGTGGTCTGCGACCGCATGCTCGAGCGCGGTGTCGAGGTCGTCCGGCTCCTGGTCGTCGTGGCCCATCACGAGCTCGCACGGGCCGAGGGTGACAGTGGGCGTCGTCGGGGCAGAGAGCGTGTCCCATTGCGCGGCGAGTGCCTCCCATGGGGGTGCGGCGAAGCCCGGTGGCGGGAGGGTACCCGTGCCGGCGCGCTGGATGAGCATGTACAGCAGGGTCTGCGAAGAGCGTCCAGTGGATTAGCACTTTACTACCACTCTCACAAAATGAGATGCGTACCTCGATGTGGAACCCGTCGTGTTCGAGCACCATCATGAGCGTGCGCGCCATACGACGCGTCAACGCCCGCTCGCCGCTCTCCATCTCGTTATACACCCTACGTATAACGCGCTCCCGCACCTCATCGCGGTACGCGAGCACCTCTCCCAACGCGGGCCAGTCCTCATCCTTCTCCGGCACCTCCGAGTGCGAGTGGCACGCGTCCGGGTCGTCCACGATCGGGTCGATCCCGCGCTCGAACGTCGTCAAGAAGTGGCGCGGGCCCACCTCGCGCGCGTTGGTGAGCCGCGAGAGCAGGATGTTCGCGAATGTCGGCAGGTGCCCGATGTAGAAGAGCGGCTTGTGACGGAGGTCGATGGGCTTCGCGTGCAGGAGCGAGGGTGGGATCATGCCGAGGGTGATGAGGTCCCATGTCGTCCAGCCGCGCTCGAACTCGGCGAGGGACGGGATGTTGAAGGGGTGGGCGGTGGGGTTGAGGGCGGTCGCGGGCGCGGAAGAGAGGAGGGGGTAAGTTTGGGCGGGGCGTTCGAGGATATAGAGTGTGGCCGTGGAGGGTGGGGTATGAAGCGCGATCATGGATCGCAGGCCGGCCTCGCAGAAGCGATTAAGTGCATCGTCGTGCGCAATCTACAGAGCGTTAGATGGGGCGAAGTTATGGATGTCAGGAGGCTTACCGGCTTCGTCTGCAGCTTGATGGCGTCAAGCACGACGCAGACTTTCTCGTCAGAGACCTCCAGCATGGACTGGCCGCTCTTGGTCTGGTAGTACTCTACCTCGGCGCCGCCATCCTGGGCGATGACGCGCTCCCATCGCACATCCTCAAGGATGGACTTATCCTCGAGGATATCTGCCGCCTGGGCGAGCAGTTCCTTCACGGCACCAGCGCCGCTGAATAGCAGAGCACGGTCACCGCTGGACTTGGCCACCCGCAGAGTCTGCAGAAACGCGACAGATGCGTCGTGCGTGACGATGCAGTACGTGGGCCGGCCAGGAGGGGGAGTGGAAGGGGCCGTAGAAGGGGAGGAGGCGATATCGGACGAGGAAGAAGGGGAAGGGGAGCGCATTTCGTGGTCTGGGGGGAGGGTGGTGGATGTCTTTACGGTTGCGAAACTCGCACTGTTGTGAGATGAGGCAAAATGGGGGGTTTTTTATAGGGGTGAGGAGCCTATGTACATGCAAGGAACCCGGACACCCTAACTTCAAGGAATGGAATAAAGCGGGGCATTCCCCTCGCCGGGTGACACCCGACGCGCGCGAATAAGACGTGCGCGTTTACGCGTCAACGATGCCTGATGGGTCTTCGAATCGTAATCATCACATCCCCAATGGATGCGCCGAATGCCAGTATTCCTCCGCGAAGTGCTGCCACTCTCGCCTGCCCGGGTTTCACGAAAACCAGTGAAAGCACTCACTTCACGACAGGACACCAGAGACTTGTTGAAGCACAGGAGAGCTCGAATTCCGAATTGAAGACGATAGGCCAGGGTAAACCGCTAGTGCGGAAGAGGGGCCGGTTCAATCGTTACACGTTATCGTGCGCGAGGTCGAACGCCGGCGCACACCGGCGCTAAGAGTGTGGGAACGCGCCTTGGCCAACACCAGCGAGAATGCAGACGTTTGTCAAAGCGCCAGAGTGCCGATGGGGGTTGCCCACAACAGGAGCACTGGCGCGACGGAGGAAGAGCGGTCTGCCAACCGATTATGAAGCCTCGTTGCCGGCGAACACGGAAGAGGGGATAGTCAAAGCAATCCAGGTCGGCTGATAGGGCTCGAGACGGTGAAATGTTCCGGACGGAGGGCTTCGTTGTGATCGAAGGCGGAGCATGACCCCAGGAGTACACCAAGAGGACGTAAAGGCGACGTCCGGTGGTGCGCGATAGCGGAGGTGCCAGGCCGCGCAATTTGGAATAGCAGCGGAGGGGAGCGCTCCAGGGAGAATGTCGAATGTTGAGGACCAGCTTGTGTAACTCGCAAGGCCCTTGGGGCAGGTGGACCTGAACGCCGTGACAATCACGGCAGAGCACGTCGTATGCAACGCAAAGGCGTAGACGTAGACGTCGTCGCAGATGCTCGGGGAGGAGATGGACAACTAAGAGTCCGTTCGAAAGCGACATTCAACGCTCCTCAGAGCAATATCTGTGTCCCTTAGCATAAAACAAAAGTAACGCATATGCATGAGTTATGCCATTACTTACTGCAACAAGGACCCCGGATAATCCTCCAGATGGAGTGAGCATTTCGCGTTTTGTTCAGGGTCAATATTTGGCCTCCGAGGGCCAGATGGAGAGCATGGCTGAGGGACTGAGGGGCTCAACACCATCGAGGACGATGAGGGCGAGATGATGGTGGGATGAGGGAAGGCGGACGACGACTCGAATTTGCTTGCGTCTGCCCTCAGTCTGACCGATGGCGTGCTCATTGCGCGACTACAGGCACGTGCTTTACGCGTCGCGCTCACGTGCGCGCGTTACAGTCAGGCTTCACGTCGTACGCGTCAGACTCAGACTGCTCATGCGTATTTAATGTGCATATAACTCCTCTGGTCAAGACATATTAGTACTCCACAGAATTTTAGCTGAGTATACTCTAATCCCCAGGAGCCGCACATATACCGTCTATTAAGCCTGGTCCTGTAAGGCTAGTAAGTGACGATCAACTTCCTACCCGGCGTGGCGGGTGGCGTGTTGGGAGCCCACGGCTCGATTGAAGCGTGTTCAGGCTGCCGAGAAAAATCATGGTATCAGTAAACTAGTGTGGTAAAGCATTGTGTACTCATACTCAATGACCACAATGACAAACATCGGCCACTCTTCAATTCCCTAAGCAACGACGTCAGTAAGCACGCAGGGACAGTCCTTTAGGGCGCGCTTACATCTACGGCAGCACGACCTGCCACTTGCGAAAAATATGTTGCGGGGCAGGTGATCGTTGCGGTCGTACGCATTTATCGTCTGCCTAGGGGAGACAACCGCGAAGCAGTCGGGTTCGTTTACTCCGCACTTAGACATGCGCCAATACGACGATGGTGTGCGGGTCATCCCAGGATTGGCGCCTTGTTTTTGCCCCGTCCTCAACGCGGGCGCGTTGCAATAAGGCCAGACGATGACGACTATATCTAGTAGTATGGCTGCCGCTAGCGGCGCGGAGAAGCGACATAGCATGACGCAGAACGGCGTGCTCTACCGGCTGGGCAAAGGACGGGGGCGTTGCGGACCAAAGACAGCTGCCATGTAGAGCCTCGGAGAAGCGAAGAGGCGTTCGATGTAGTGTTGAAGAGATTGAGATAGGCGTGAGGATGCGGTGGTAGGTGTGCATCCGCGTCCATGCAGAGTGATGACCATAGCGTGCCTGACTTGGACGTGAACACGTCTTGACATAAAGGAATCTCGTGCAAGCCTGCCGTGCAGCCGTTTGGGTATTCCGCTTGGAGTAAAGCCGTGTCTGTGCTCGCACTCTCGACTCGGCGTTGACGATAACGCTCCATGGGGCTTTGTGCCTCCGCTGGGGCGCCTGTCTGGGTGGTCTGGCGGTGATCGATAGTGGAGACGAGTTCCACCCTGCAGTGACGATCATGGCGACGCCAGCTGCATTCGATATGAAGATGTGTAAACACGAGTGGATACGCCGCAGGGAAACTCGACTCACCCGGTGCATTCTGAGATGCGCCCCCGCCGTCCAGGGGCCGTGCCGTAGAGAACGGCCGCAGTCGTTGAGGGCTCGGTCATGCATGCAGGGTCCTGACGTGGCGAAGGTAACAGTCCGATATCAAAATGTAGACCGGATAGCCTCTCGTGGACAAGTCCGGAATAGAGACTATGTATGAATGCTTACCATGTGTGGCGACGCGTATTCCTCGTGACCGATGGCGCAAGGAACTCCGCCGATGTTTTGCCTTCGGCAGGTTGGCATGAACTGGAACCAGGACGAACCCGAGCTATCCATATAAGACGTTTCCGCAACGAAATGGTGCGCTAGAGGGGCTGAGGAGCTTGAGGGGACAATAGCCATCGCCAAGATGATCCAGTAGGGTTACCAGCGCAAGACTAGCACTAGGCGAGAACGAGGCGAGGGTTTGTAGGCAGCTGAGCATGTTGCGCTGAGACGCAAGAGCAGCAGAAAGAATTGTGAGAAGAGCGCAAGTGGTGAGAGTGAAGAGGAGCCAACGAGGAATCTACAAGGCCAATCCTGGACGCACATATGGCGGCTAGCATCGAAGTCGAAGTGGATATCACGTACTACTTCTGGCGCCGTCCGCTGTCATGTCGTTCTCTGCAACGTGCTGGGTCGCTTGAACGCGGTCATGATCAGCGCACGGAGTAGTCTGTCCTTACCTACATTCAAGCTACCCACCTATGCTATGTTGTACGGATAGAAACAAAGCACGTTGCGGACGTCGACATCGCGGTTGCAGGCTGAGATGCTCACGCGTTCGCGCACGGACCTACGGACCGGATGGCCAAATGCCGAAAGCCGAGGTGCCCGAGGGTGCCGGCCCGACGGACATGCGTCTAGCTGGGGCCTATCCACCTCCACCACGCGGGATTGAAACACTCGAACTCTCCAGTCCCGCAGACCACTCCAGTAGCTCTACGACTGAATGCGTCACTCAAGATTCCGTTTTGTGAAAATTCCGAATCAAGACAGCGATCATACGCGGAAGAAACTTGGCCCTCAGCCTCTGCTTTGCCAAGTTTTCCTGCAATTGCGTGCATCGAGCGAATTCCGTGGTATACAATCTACGGGTCGTGGCTTGGTGTGATTATTATTGATCATTGCTTGATGTATAGGTGTACCTTTGCTTGTCCGAGCGTCATGCGACATTCTCGATGCTTGACCGTGCGGCGTAGGCCATATAAGGGGCCAGTCCGAGAGCGGTAGAGCACTTCCGACCTGAAATTAGATGAGGTCTGTGGGGTAACAGGATCTCCGACTTGATATGCGCAAAGGTGTAGTTACGCATAAAGGTCATGTATAGCTAAGAGAGCGAAGGCTAAGGCGACATCCCAGCGATACATGCGTGGTCTCCGGATCCCAGCTCGTCTTAGTCACACTCGTGCCCACGACATGCATCGACGACCTGCGCACCGCCTTCTACCTCGCCTGCTCCGTGTCCTCCACGTCGCTCACAGGTCTACTTTGGTTATCGCCAAGCTCTCGCAAGCTAAGCTACCGCACACGCACTGCCGACGCTCTACGCCGCCAAACCCCCGGTTGTCGTCACAGCCCTCGAGGTCCTCCTGCGTCAGCGCTCCATATGCAGTAGGATCCTCCCCCTCCTCCAGACACCGCCGTCGCACCGCTCTATCCCCATGGTCGCTGTGTATGCCCGGCGCATCGTATTCCCGAGTGTGGAGCCCTTATCAGGATTCAGTGGCTCCTAGGCCATGATCATGTGCGCCAGATGGTGTAGTCCCCCAGGACGTCGTCTCATGGCTCGATCTCATCTACGCTGTGAGAGCGAGCACTGCAGCTCTCCACTCGTGGGCGTGACATTTGTGCAGGCGGAAATTGTGGACTACAACGGCAAGGAGGTCATGTTCACATTTTCATTGAGTGCAAGCACATATCCATCCCGATGTTCAATATTTATTCCTCAGGCGCATTTTAGGACTTCGCGGTCAAGTTTGAGGGCACATTCATCCTGCGCTACTGCACAGGGAGCCTAATCTCCCGATTCTCCTCGTCTCCCCCATGTCCTCGTCGAATGCGTCGAGGGCCCATTCATGGTCTACACCATCAAGGAGTTCCCCGAATTGTTTCCCTCCACCGCGCCTCACAAAGGCCACACCCATCGCATCCTCATGGCCAGTCCAAGACGCACCACGTTCGACGCCCATGTCCATGAGTTCCACTTCCCCCCAAAGCTCCTCTCGATGTACAGCATCCGCGTCAACATGGGCGAGAACGAGCGCAAGCGCCGGCGGAATCCGAGATCGACACGGGCGTGAAGCTGGACGGCATGCCAGCACTCGCGCGCGACAGTGGCAGCTCTGCAGGGGACCTGGACTGGGTGTCGACGTCCGCCGCTACGCGTTCTGCATCCTCGACGTAGACGATGCACTACTTGCCTACTGGCGCAGCCTAGGGCGCGGACTCTCCCGCCGTGACTGGGCCTCACAACTGAGCGAGTCGCGAAACGTGCTCTCGAGAAGGAACCCGATGCGCCACCAAGCCAGAGAGGCGGTCATCCTGAACCGGACGCGGATAGGCAACACGGACACGGATAGGAAACACGGATGCGGATAGGCAACACATGCAGTTGACGACTCCGTACGCACGATCTGATAGAAATGCGACCTCATACGGTGATTTCCCTGAGCTTTGAGTTCGACCAGAGTTCTCGTGAGATGTTAATCGCAGCACCGGGTCTGTCATACATACCTACGACGTTGCCCTTCAAAAGCGAAGTACGAGTTTCCCCAAAGGCGTGGCTAATTATTCGCCATTTGGAGAGATTAAGCAGAGGGTATACCGCGTGATTGATAGGTTCTCTAGCCCTGTGGATTACGAAGGTTATACCTGGTGAGGGGGGGAAGTTTCGGGCGCGACTTAAAACAGATACGGACCGGTGCCGCATGACGCATGTCCAGATTGCAGCTAGCTTCGTCCGACGTTTCTGTAAGCGCAAAGACCAATGCGGCTCGAAGCTGTAAGGGCCAAAAAAGGAGGAGAGAGAGAGCGATAGCAGTTGAGTGCGCTGCGCAGAAGGGCTGGGACAGTAGCCAGCTTGAGCCTGGAGGGCACGGGCAAACCACGATGTCAACAAGAGGAAGCGCCGTGGGTGGTAAGGTCAGGAAATTGAGAATCCAGAAAGCCAGAGCGCTCCCCGGGCATATGGCTACCCATGGCGTGGTGGCATGGAAGTTGAAGCGGGTATGACGTGTAGCACGCCGCTGGCACCGTTCGCCGCGTCGTCACCGGGACATGCTGCGTCTGTGATGAGCGCAGGGCCATCGTACAGTGGTCATATCGTCAGTTGGCTATCTTCCAGAGTCGGCTTAGGGTTGAGCATAGATATCAACGTCGAGGTCCCGGTGCAAGCTGGCTTTGCTGGCGCCCAAGCTAGCCTTCCCCGCACGGACTCGCGGACCGCATTAAAGCCGAAAGCCGAAGTTCGAATGCAAGTGGGACGGGCGTCTATATACGAAGTTCTCCACTACCACTGTTGCCAGTCATGTCAGTACGGTCTGGCATGACAGTGGGCTCTCTCCGTGCTTAGAGCCTCGCATCGCCTCAGGAAAAGGTAAACTCTCTTCTTTTGAATCGCGGTGACATGGTCGGCAAAAACTTACATGAGCGTTCAGAAGCTACTAGAAGCAGTCAAACCTCGGTACTGCCAGGTAAACGACCTCGCCGGACGCGTGTACGCACAAACAAATCCAGTAAGCGGGGCGCACGTATTATGTAGATGGAGAACTACCGAGAGTTATTTTACATGTGTGTATGCTAGTGCTGTCGGAAGTGTCTCGCATCATATGCGTTCCAGCTCCCCAGACCCGCACGATCGTAACGAGATCTCCATAGCAGCTAATTCCTCCCGAATCTAGACGAAGAATCAATCTCGCGCCACCACACCCACGTCGAGACTATGAATTCGCAAAAGCCCAGTAGTCGACACCAGGTTCGGCGTGTGCGGCCCCGGGGCGTCTTGAGAATAACCTACAAGCGGAACGTAGGAAGCATCTGCATCAGACACATATGTCTGACCTTGAGACTAGGGAGATTAACTGATATTCGGGCGCGTTTGCCACAGCCCTTTCTTGCGTCACAGGAGTAAGTCCGATCAGCTTCTTTGGCACAAATAAAATAATTTCACATTCTGGTGTAGTCGCTTACTCCTAGAACGCGAACGCAACATCTGCAACGTCGTACTCCTTCAGGAAACATATAATCTGCCCTTGGAATATCGAAGAAAGACTCTCCCGCACCCGGACTCCGGTCCAAGTTGGCGGAGCCAAATGAAGAGTAAAGCGTCGTACTCGTCACATTTCCTGTGAGGGGCAGGTTCCATTCCAGATGATCTTCAGCCTCCACAGCTGCGCATCCATTGTCATTGATGTTAAGCAACCGTAAGATGTTTTGCTACAGCTCCAGCGGTCTGCGCTGACGCTCTTCTAGTGCAGTTCTTGAGTGGGAGGATAATCGAAATGCTAAGCTCCAGCGGCAGTGCTGGCACAGAGTATTCGGCTTCAAGGTGAGCCCTGATGTCCTACACCTAAGATACTGCTCAAACGAACTGTGTCTCACTGACACGCAAGACGCGCCTTACTAGCCATGATCGCTCTCGCACGTATCCGTGCTGCTGGAAGAGCGGGACGGGACTCGTGTCCGCTACTACGTGTGCAGGTTGGCCATTCCAACCCCTCTCACGTTTTATGTACCGCACACTACTAAATGATAAGCTAGTTAAGACTTGAGCGCGTCCGTCGTGACTTCGGGCTCCGAACTCTGCTGCAGAGGGCGCTTCACAACACTCAATGCGGCAGTGCATACGCCGCCTTCGTGATTTCGGGGATTGGTTGTAGGCAGTCGCGCCCCGACTCTACGGCTTGCTCGCACTCACTCGACGAAGCTGAGACATCCCTCCCACGTTATACAGCGACGCTGGCTCCACTCAGAACCCAAATATCGGGGTGCAAACCTCTTATGGTAGCTCTCAAGACGGGTGGAATCGCCGAACCCATCCCTCGCTCTCAAAGACGCGCAGGGGTAACCCGCTTCGTCGATTCGAATGCCGTGTGAGATTATCAGTGTTAGCCAGAAATTTCATCTGCTACATATAGACATGTTTGATCATCTACGGGATGCATAGCACGTCAATACGCGCTCTCACTGTATCCGCATTCGTCCCCATGCTCCCTCATGCCACCCGTCAGCGTCACCGGACCGTCTTGCAGAGGTAAGCCCTTCCCTCATCCAATCTTCTCCACGACTTATGGTATCGCAATAGTGCGATGTCGACATGCGGCGATAGTGTCACCGAAAATATCCACCTCGTGTTTGCGGCCGTGTGGAGGCTGTCCCTCATTGCACGCCAAGCTCGTCCTGCAGACGCTAGCCTGAGCTTCCTCGGCATGTTATGAGCCTCGACACTTGGATATTTGCATTGTGAACCTCTAGTATCCACCCCACTTCCTGTCGAGCCCCGGGAACCGCATTCCACCGCCGTTCTCAACTATCACGCAGCCCCTGAGGATCAGTGGTCGCCGTCGTTGTACTCGAGTGTACGCCAGCGATTCCTCCTTTCATCTGTCCTCCGAGATCTCACCGCATAATCCTGGTGCTTCAGTATCGTTCGGTACGCGTAATCATCTTGTCGATATACAGATCACCAGCCCGACTACTGCTTACACAGGCTGCCTTGGACGATCGTGTCGATCACTCGGTGCACAGAGAACGAGTTCACTTTGGTAAGCATCATCTTTATCATGTGCCGACCATCCTTATGTATCAGCGTCGATGTGTAGCCCCCGAACTTGTGAAGACGACTCATGCGTCTCTTGCATACGACAACTTGCGAGCTACAGGAGTTCCCATACGACAAGCTTCCGGAATACGCAATCCTCTCGCATCGTTGGGAAAATGTCGAGGTCACCTTCGCAGATCTCCAGGAGCGGAAACGACTTGTGGCACATGGAGAGTGGCTCCTATCGACCACAAACAAGGAGAAGGCGTGGGCCAAGGTCTATAACGCATGCAAGTTTGCGAGGGAGAATGACTTCGACTGGTTGTGGCTGGATATGTGCTGCATCGACAAGACGAGTAGCGCCGAGCTTCAAGAGGCCATCAACTCGATGTTCGCCTGGTACCGCGACGCAACGCTCTGCGTCGCCTATCTCAACGATGTTCCAAACTTGGCGACAGAGGATCCAAAACTCGAAGGATCGCAATTGCGAAAGAGCGTCTGGTTCACCCGCGGATGGACACTGCAGGAGCTCATCGCGCCCAATGCCTCCATAGAATTCCTCTCCAAGGACTGGACATACCTCGGCTGCAGGGACGGTCTCGCGGAAGTCATCGCGGAGATCACGAACGTCGACGTCAGCCTTCTCTCGGTGCAGACTGACGACAGTCAGGAAAGACTCGACTTTTCCCGGTGGAGTGTCGCGACGCGCATGTCGTGGGCCGCGAATCGGACGACAAGCAGGCCTGAGGACCAGGCGTACTCTTTGGCCGGATTCTTCGACGTCAGCATGTCTATATCCTACGGCGAGGGCGGTGAACAGGCTTTCTGGCGCCTTCAACTCGAGATCATACGACGGTCTCCCGATCAAAGCATCTTCGCCTGGAAAACGCAGATCACGTTGTCACATGTACCACACAGCTCTATGTGCGGCCCATTGAGCTCACAAGGCGGCCCTAACTTCCAAGATTACGTGATCCCCCGAAACCTGCTCGCCTCACAACCCAGCGACTTCACCGGATGCTCAGATCTCAGGGCCGCGCCTATCCAGCACTTAATGGAGGTCCTCGGGCTGCTCCCTCCCACTGAGCCCCACTTCCACCATACAAACTACGGCATCCGTATCCAACTCCCACTCCTCCGTACGCGGGCAAGAGATATTTTTTTAGCTGCATTGGCGTGCCGAGATGGCTCCTTGACATACTGGCAGGTGCTTGTTTTGAGGCAGATCGAAGGCGGTCAAACATACATGCGCGTCCAACTTCAGGAGTACTTGCAGCCAGAGCCTATTACCATCGACCACCAGGTCCCAGAGGACGGAGACGCGCCACCTCCGTGGAAGGCGACCACCATTTACATTCAATGGCAGTGCGAACCGCGGACCGGGCCGCTTTCGTTCATGGATGGCCTAGGTAGGTGGCATTTTTTGCTCTAGACAAGCCTCAGCTAACATCGGTATGCACTTGCGTCCTGCCTGTGTTTCTTCAAGTGTATTACGATACAGCCTACACAAGGGCAGAAGTGTATTGTACTAACCATCGCGACAATCGCGTCAATTGGGAAGAACTGCAAGATACTTCGGAGTCATTGTCAAGGTGTTCCGTATCTGAGGTACTTGATGCCGCAGTGATCGGACTGAGACCTACGCTTAGTCGTGAGTCAGAGCTTCCAAAATTCAGGATCGTGCGATTCATCGGAGTATACATAGACGTCCGTTCGGCATTTGAGCGGACAAAGCAGCTAGTTCACATGGTCAAGGACCCGATGTGTCGAGACAAGGTCATCAGGATACAGTGGGTACAGACAAGCGTAGTCGAAGCTCTGCTCAGGTGAGTCTGCACATGAGTTACCAAGCGCGGTCAATCTACTTATTGTCATCTTGGCAATGTAGGGAACGCACACCTGCCGGTCTCGCGGACATTGATGCGATACCTGATCATACAATCTCTCATGGACCAAAGGGTAGGTCTGCGTATATGCGATCAAGTTACATCATAGCTGACTTCAAAATACTTCTGAGATACATGCCGCTTCATAGAAGACCTGGTTGTCAGGTTAGGAAATATAATTTGGACTTACATTGAGGGGAGTCGGCTTGGTAAGTTTTCATGACCTTATATTAATGTCGCACATGTTGACGAATTATACGTCACCTGACAGGTCACATTTTGAGAGAGGAAGAGTGGACGGTAGATACAAACTTTGAGAGACCATAAGTATATGGGTCTAACTTAATGGACACCTAGAAAACACTCGAGGGTTGCGCTCAAGATATAGGACGACTCTATTTAGAGTTAACCGAGCTTCACAAGAAAGTGCGTCGCGGCTCTGTCGCTTCTTTAACCTGTTTTGATATGCCAGTTTGTGCTTATGCACCTATACAGGATCCGCAAGGTCGATATCCCCCATCCTACGTATTGTCGCCCGACAAGATACGTCAAATATTGTTCCCCACGCTGCAGCGCACCGGCGAAAAGGCCTGTATCCGAGAAAAACTGCAGAGCCTAGGCGGCGTCGAAGCATGCTTGTGGGACGACATACTCCTCAACGCGCTTGCTCGCTTCATTTCAGAGGTGGAGACAAGTGATATAGACATATCAAGTCCCCTGAGTGCTGCGGAGCTCCGCTGCATAAGGACACCGGTGGATCAACTCGTGGAGAGGAACTTGAGGAAGTTCGTTCTTGACCTCTACCATCCGGTAGACCATCAACTTCATTCAAACTCGATCAAGACAGTGCCCGCTGACCAGTGTCCGTCTGAAATGATCAAAGACCGCGTAAGCAGATAATTGATTTCCTATTGTCGCCTCTCATAGAGTGTGTAGGACATACAGAAGCTCTGGAAGAGTCAGGTAAGCAGGGTCTGCACGAGCGAATCATATGTTAAATGATTTTAAATACCTATAGGGTTGGGGCGCTGAGGTCAATATTCGTACCTTCTTCCTCGGTCTTTACCGGTCAGTCCGCTCATCGTATAAATGCATGACACTTCTCACATGAGTTCTCCGAGTCGCCAGATATTTCGTCGACTTGGAACATGAATCCCGCGTCCCCGGGAACAAGAAGTCCAACAATCTCGATTCTGCAGCCATATTCTCGCCCCCACCTATCGATGCGGACACACAATGCTGCGATGTGCCTGGGGAAAGCACTACACCCGAAGCTGCAGCACAAGATGTGTGGTGTTTGAACTACTTCCATTCTGATACATTCAAAATCCTCATGGAAGGTGCGGCGATGAAACAGTTAGTTTGACTCTGGGCTGCACTCATGAGATATCACAGCTATCGATATTGACGTCCGCGATACGATCAGCACTTTGGATGTAAACCGGTTCACGCACATGCGGCCCGAAGGTATCACATTCTTGCAATGGATTGCATACAAAGCGTACGGTAAGCCAGGCGTGCATTGAGGCGTTACGCGCACATGTATTAATCATCAATTCCTCAGGTTCTCTAGTATCCACTCATATATACCGTCTACGAATCGAGCGGATCATCGAGTCAATCACGAAACTTGACTACGCAAGAGACAACGTCGATACTGTCGCCGACTACATGGACGACTGTCTACCTCGTGTTATGGTACTCCTTCAACACCTCCGGGGCCTTGATCCCGAGATACGGCTTGAAGAGCGACTCCTCGAACTAACACACAGAATCATGATGATCCAGGAACAAGATGTCAACGAGATCCTGGAGCAGATGAACTACGAGTATGAGGATGAAGACGATGACGTGTTCATCGCTATGATGAACCCCGCCAACGAAGCCTTTCCAAGAGAAAATGAAGACTACGGTATAGA
The DNA here is from genome assembly GCF_000271585.1 of Trametes versicolor FP-101664 SS1. NCBI lineage: Eukaryota > Fungi > Basidiomycota > Agaricomycetes > Polyporales > Polyporaceae > Trametes > Trametes versicolor. Next base: position 3,593,659 of record NW_007360323.1, read on the forward strand.
ACACGTGAGTGAGATTAGTGACCTTTCCTCAGGTTTATGGTGTTCATGCCTTGGCTCAGCGGATGCTTCCGGCTCTGTTCTTGATCATGCAGTACCACTATGCTATTCTCTCCCTGACTCAGCAGTATGTCATGGATGAGAATACCCTGTCCCAGGCCTCTCCGATCAAGTGTATATGGGAGCTAGCACAACAGCGAGTAGCAGAACTTTGCAGTACATCATTTTTCCTGATCCTTGGGTCGGAGAGAAAGTTACTGAGGCTACTGCGCGGTCTTATAGGGAAATTCTGGTCGTCCGGGACCCACATCGACACAGTCATAGCAATCTTCGCACACGGCATGGTATAGAAGACTGAATGACATTACATTGTATCGCTTTTATAAGCTAACCTTCCTCTTTTTCGCAGTATAAGGGTATACGCCGCTATCGACAAGTAAACGAGGACAAACTTCTAAGACAGGAACCGGCGATCCGTCGACAAAATCACCTTGAGAAACCTCGGCAATGGATCCAGCAAGAACTGGAGAAGTACGATCACCGGTTCCAGTCAGACACGTCCCTCGATGCGGCGATGCTCCCGTCGGCTACAAGTGAGGGAGACTGTATGTACCTCGATGATGGAGGATTATCTGTAGATGGAGGGCCCTCACTGCTCTCTGCTTTCCCGAGCCGGGTTGTGGAGTACGTGAAGAATCACTGTCTCCTCCCGCGACCCTCAGTGGTTTATGCGGACTGTGAAGATATCATCACACCGTCTCAGTGAGTATCTGTCAGAATATCTACATATCATGACGGCTAATACACATGATAGTGATGATTGCATATGTTCAGGCGAGCATTGCGAGGACCGAGAGAACCTGCGCGGAGAGCGCTACAAGTGCGCAGACTGCCCCGGTAAGCTTGGCCTCCATTAGCTTTATCACCAGAGATGATTCTGACCATGGCAACTTGCTTTATGTTGCCAGACATCAACTACTGCTCGCAATGCTTCATGACCAACCAGTCTAAGCACGAAAATGGGGCCCATCGTTTTCTGCTCCTTCGGTACCGTACCGCGGAAGTCATGATACAGCATCTCTTGGCTGCAATATTGGAGGCCGATGCCGCAGATAGTGTTCAGGTGGACGCCTGGAGTGGTTCGTTTATCTTTTCAGATCGGTCTATGACTTACAGGCTGGCATGTTCTAATGGGCGATATATCAGATACCACTGTCTCTAATCCTCCCATTCACGGAAGCTACGCAACGCGAGACGATAAATATTGTGAAGGCTTGCTCTGTGTCGAAGAACAACGTACATACAGATGTATCAGCTGCAGGTTTAACCACCATCGTGAGTTATCCTGCACTATATAGACATATGCTGGATTAACAAACAAATCACGTAGGCGAACTTGTACTGTGCCGCAAATGCGCTTTCTCGGACACCGCGCGGGGCCCGCATTGGCCTACGCATGTCTTTGCCGTGATCTCTGACAAGATTGAGCGAGAAGTTTACGAGAGCGATGTGGCTCACGCAGACAACACGGAGCCTCTGGAGAACGCTCAGGAGACCATCGAGAGCCTGTCGCAGAAAGTGAAAACGATGGAAAGCAAACTGACTCAGATGGCCCAGATGGAGGAGAGGATGATGCAGATGCAAGCGATTCTGAACGGGTTGCAAGGGAGTGTAGGGTAACGTGAAGGCGCTCGAGGTTCCACTGGTCCGGATGTACAGTAACATTTACTCCATCCCGTCGTGCTATCTTTCTTTGATGTGTCTCCCATCCTGCCATGGTCTCGTTGTCCGTCTCGAAGACGTAAAGAATGTTTCACTATCTCGTCTTTCTGCGATCTTGCGACTCTGTATACTATATATGTACACTCGGACTCGCTCCCACCTCGAAACCTGCGTCTGGCAAGTCCATTGGAAGCATTCGTACGTCTTGCGAGAAACGGCATATAGGCACTTACTGAGTGTAGCGACGATACGCGCTCTCAATGGCGTAGAGATCTTGGAATGACCTATCCTGAAGCCGAGGTGGTCCAGCGCTCGAGTTCAAGCCTCCCGTAGACGTCTACTGAGTCTGGACAGGGGGACACCAAAGACACCGACACAGATACCTCCACGCGAGTGGCAGAGTTTATTGAGTAGAAGCTCAAGGCATAAAAGATCAGTACGGCACTGGCTGGGTATCACAACCAAACCCGAGGGAGGAGAGGACGAGAGCTCCGGCTAGAATCAGCCGCCGCGAGTTGGAGAGTGAAAAAGAACTGATGAGCAATCGGAGCAGCCAGGTCAAAACGCATGACAACTGCCACGGAATTTTGCTCACATCATATTGACGTCCATGATGATAGCAAACAAGAAAAATTAATTGCGCAGCGGAATACAAGCAGAAGCAGATACAGCTGCAAGAATAGAGGACCTCCGCCGGGCCAGGTGCTTAGAGTAGAATTAATGTAAATCAGAGGTGCCGAAAGAGTAGGATAGAGGTGTACTCGAAACATTTCTCGTAGCACGTTCCAGCCTCGCAATAACCTGGCGCATAGCTAGTGTGAACGCGAGTGGCACATCTCAGATGGGGAATCCATATAGTCGTGGTGTCACTGCCAGAAGCACGGCGGGAAGGGCGTCTAACGCTCGATCACTCGGGATTGTGGTGCAAAAGGGTCGCTGAGAACCTATAAGTTTCCCTACGCCACGGCGTTGTTAACGTTACTTACAGTTGGCTATGTCGTCCGCCTGGTAGTTGAGTATACTCCATTGCGGTGCGTGCGCAGGCACTACTGTCGACGTGCCAGAGTGCCCGCGTGCGTAGACTTGAGATGAGGAGGCAATAACGGCATCAGACAAGTTTATCCATTATTGGTTACCGGAGGGAAGACCGATACACCCAATAGCGGTAGAGGAGAGCGAGACGTGAGCAAGGCGAGGGCGAGGCAGTTGAGGGCGAGGCATGGACCGGCGAAGGTCCGACCCGGGGACAGCAGAACGTCTTGCGGGGAGACCACAAGTTGTGAGAGTGAAGGGGGTCTGCAGGGCCAGTCTTGGCCGCATGGCAGCATATTACATCGAAGCCGACGCGGATCTCCCGTACTTCTGGCGCTGTCCGCGGTCGTATCGATGCGGTCACTATTTATGCCCTGCTGAGTTGCAGTTTGCGGACGGGACTATAATCAGCACACGTAATAGACATCCGTACTTGTGGTGAAAGCGCGCGGTCGACGCCCGAGATGGTGGTGGAAGAGGATGTAGAGCCGTGGGAAACTGTATGTACATGCATGCGGGACTATGTACGAGCTCCGAAGACTATCCCCACAACAGTACTTACCTTCATTTAGGCCACCCCCCTGCCATGAACGCAGAGAATCAAGCCCAGTTGCGGACGTCGAGGTCGCGACGTTGCAGGCTGAGATCGCTGGCGCCTCATACGCGTTGGCGCACGGACCCACGGACCGGATGGCCGTCGGCCGAGTGCCGAGGTGCCCGAAAGCGCCTGCGCGAGGGATAGGCGTCTAGCTGGGGCCTCAGCTGCATTTAGTACCGGTCCACTACGCACGATTGAAGCACTCGAACTCTCCAGTCCGGCAAACCACTGCGCTGAGCTCTCGGACTAGAACGTAAAAATCAATATTCCGTCTTGCGGAAAATTTGACTGAAGCGAGCGGCAGTACCCAGAAACTTAGACCTCGACGCCGCGAGCGGGGAATCATCCTGCAATCATTGAGGTATCTTTGCATGCGCGTGCAAACCGAGCGAATTCGGCGGTACGCAACTACCGGTTGTAGGATCTGTGATTTATTGCTTGTCCCCATGCTATCTGTAGGCGCATCTCTGATTTTGGGGCACCATGCGACACACATCCAGCGGCCATCCTCTACGCTCAGTGGCTTCAAGACTTCCACTTGTCGAGACGACGGACGAACGCGAAACTGGACTACCAGGCCACATGCTTCCCCGAACACCTTGTAATGAACCTCGAAGGTCCCGCACACGCGATAGCCTTGGAGAAATTGACCCAGCGCACAGATACACATTCTACGAGGACTGGCTACGGCGCCGCAGCCGCTCGATCGACGTGACACCCACGCGAGTAAGATCCCCTCTTTACATGAATATTTGTAGCTATATGCTGTTTTTGGAGCGGCAGATCATCGGAATGGATACGTTAGTGAGATTGCGAGCGTATGAGATATGGCTCACCTCTAGCTTACGCCAGCCCATGTAGGACCTTTGAGAAACTCTAGGCCGTTGGGACACGTTTTCGTTTTCAACACGCTCAGTAAGCACTCAAGGGGCCAAGCACGACTTCTCTTCTGACTGCTGATAAACATATACGAGAAATAGGCGATGTATTCCCTTCCGTGTGAAACGTTCATCTGAACGTGAACGCGAGTGCCGCCAGCGATGTAGATGTGTCCAGGCTCCTTGTCGCTAGGATTAATCCATCCACGAACATTTTGTCTCAGCCAATGGTTTAGAGTACTCGCCGTACTGCCTTCACCTTGAGATCGTGTACATCAAGCGGCGCGAAGTCGGCTGCGGACCACGGGCGCTTTCTCCCTCAGCCGCGTGCGCCAAAAGGACGCCTGTCGCCCCGAGCTCCTTCTCGAGGGGTGCATCTCATACTGATCTTCATGGTGGATTCCTACGTGCTCTCGGTCGATCTCCAGTCCGCGTCAAAAACACGGTGAATGCGAAGTCTAGCGCGCACAGGAGATCAGGACTCGGGCGGTTTCGATTTACACTTACGCGTCGGACGTGGGGGTTGCCATCATTGGAGTAAGTGTCCATATGCACTACAAGGCCCTGCTTCTCACGTACTAAATGTACAACGACTGCGTGGCAGACATGGACAATAGTGCACACCTCGACCACGGTGTTTCCGATATCTAGCCATAGAGGAATCACGCTGCCACGGCGCTGGCAAAGATGAGGAAAGGGGGAGGAATCGGAGTGTGAGTGGTGGCACGAGGGTTCGCAGTCGCTGCACCGTTCCGCGAACGTCTGCCGCATAGGAGGCGCGCTGCCCTGTGGATGATCGTCGCGGACGTACGGCTCGCGCTGCGCCGCGAAGCAGTCGGGGTCATCCGATACCTCGCGCTTAGACGTGCGCCACTGCGACGATGGTGTGCGGGACATCCCGTGATGGCATCGCAGCAGATTTACCATCACGGAGGCTTGTTCGAGAACTTCCAATGCCTCGCTCAGCGCGCGACGTCGACCCCACCTCGAGACTATGTGCATTGGGCATTGGGCAGTGTTGCACCGTGTCTAGTAATGCATGAGCAGAGTGTCTCCCCTGCGCGCTCACTCAAATACGATTCAAATTCTCACATTGGGGAACTTGAAACACGGTGGCATATATGTTTTCGACACTGGTTTATGGGATACCGAAAAGACTCAATCGATCGTATCTGCACGGCTCTGTGGACCCAACTAGACCGAGCCCTTCAAGCAGCGAGTTCGAGGGCACGACGGCCTCCGCCGTTGCGACGGATGGAGCGAAACTTGGTCTCATCCGGGAGGGCGGCAGTGACGTCGCTCTTGTTGACGTTCTCGTCTTCGTCGGAGGGGACCGTGCTACCCTCGCGCATAACGGCCTTGACTTCGACGAGCTCGAGAGCACCGTTCGCGCTGCTTCTGTTGACCTCGGCGGCATTAGCCTTGGCGAAGCTCTCCGCGTTGGTGCCGTTGAACGCAGCATTGCCATCCTGTTATCACCGTGAGTATGGTGTGCCTAAGTCCCACAGCGCTCAATGCACGCACTTCCTCGCTGCCAAAATCGAACCAGTGGTGGCTGGCTGGGTTGACCTCGAGCCAGGTCTCCATGCCGTCGTTGACAGAGATGAGTGTCACGCCGCCGTGGCTCTTGATGAAAGCCTTGCCGTAGATGGTCGGGCTGGCATTGATGGCGGCGATCATGTCCTGCTCAGCCGTGCTGCAGCTGACGGTCGCTTGGAGGGTCAGCTCGATGCGTGCCTCATAGCCGCAGCCCTAGAAGTGTCTCGTGAGCACAGATGCGCGGACATGGTCTGATTTGAACTCACCTTCTGGATGGTCTTCACAACATACTTCATAGGGGGCAGCGAGTTCACGATGCTCCGCACGCCCTCCGTGACCAGGGCTGAGCTAGCGAAGGCGAGATCAACCGAGTAGGTGGTAGGCTATAGCAGGGACAAGGTTTATCAGAAAAATATCACCCTGCGTAAGCTGTCGAGACTGACCTGGTGGAAGTTGGCGCTGAGCTGCTTCAGAAGGGAACTGTTTGTGTTGCCGGTGATGGAAAGCGATGGGCCGTCCGCGATAATCCGGCCGTTCTTGCGCTTGACTATGACGGGGATACGACCATCGAAGTCCGTGAGGGTGCCCTCCCAGATGGGCTGGACATCGTTCACACGTCTTTCGAGCAGCTCCGACTCGGCGAAGTCGAGGTCGGCCCAAATCTTGAGCGTGGGAACGTAGTCCACGTTGGCGGAGCTCCGGTCGCTGGTTATGTAAAATTCAAGTCAGCCTTGAAGCAAGGTGCAGTAAGCGGTCGGGGACATACGCCACGCCAAGCTGGAGGAGGACCGTATTCATGGCCTCATCAACGAGGAAACCTGAGAGAATCGACCTCCGTCAGAAAAGCACGTCCTCATAGCCCCCATGAGATGTCGGAAGCTTACCAGCGCCGATGTCCACCTTTCTGTCGGTCCTGTTCATGACCCGGGCCCAATCATACGGATAGGGGATCGGATCCTAATTTATACGGTGAGCCTTGTCAGCATGCGGCGCAACAATTGGCTGACTTACCGTGAACCAGTACTTCTCGTCACCGCCCAAGCGCAGGGCGGTAGTTTCACGAACCTGTGGAGAGGAGATCCTCTCAGTACGTCGCTCAGAGAACTGTTATTGCAACATCTTACAGCGATAGGCTTGGAAACCTCGCAAGTCTTGACTGTGTCATCACAGTGGTTAATGACCAGACGGGAGGCTGCGAAGCTGAGAGATAGTCAGTCGAGTTGCCCGCGCCGCATGCAGGTATTGCGAGTCTTACACGTTGGTCCAGTCAAATTTGAACTCGTCTACAAAAAGAGCCAGTTAGAGATTGTGCTGCATAAGCATGTCGTGCAGGCAAATCATATGATGTACCTCCATCTCTGAGATTCTTGATAACCCTGGGATAGGCGAAGTATGTGAGTATTATTCGTTGCAGGCAGACGTGCACAGCTCTGGCTTACTTCCACGCAAGGGGAAAGACGGTCTTGAAGTCTACCTTTAAGTTGCCATCTTTCGGCATGAAGGCAAGCGTGATGCTACACGGTGTACCGAGTTTCCCGCTGTAAAGCCTTCGTGAGCACTAGCGACGCGGTGTAAGCAACATAAGCTGACCCAATGATTTGGATAGTACTCTTCTTCGTAGAGATGCTAGACATTGTTAATCGAGAGAAAGCGGGGTTGAGAGAAGGTTGTGAGAGCAGAGATGTTGAGGTTGCTGATTCGAAAGCGCGTCCTCGCCACACTTTTATACCCTGCTGGGCCTAAGCTCCAGCTCGTCCGCGCAGCCTGCCGTACCTCAGGACGTCCGGAGTGCATCGTTTCCGGATACCTTCCAATTCTCGTGTCTGCCGTGGTCGATGCAGAGTCGGTGGTGACTGAATACAAAGAGTGCCGGCAAGTAGCTTGCCGACATCCTTGTCGTTCCACACCCTGTGTCCGCGGTCAGCGAGGATCCGGGATTTGTGATATTCTCTCCGGACTTACAACATGAAGCACGGAACGAAACACAAAACCCGGTGCTCATACGCACCACCATGTCTAGTGGATATTAAGCAAGGGCTTCGCCAGCGCGTGACGACAACATTCGCGCGGCGCGACGCCAGATGCGGAGTTAATTCTAGACAGCCCGCGCTGAGCGGCCTGCGAATCGTAGTCGCCGCTGGGGGTCGCTCTGTGAGCCTCGTCCACTGTTCCTCCGCCGCCGTGGGCAGAAGGGCGGAAAGCTGTGGAATGGGAGCTGTTTGTATGTTCACTACTAGTAGCGACTGTGGGAATGATTGTCGTGCTTACCTAGAAGCACCGGGCGCAATCTGTCACAACGGTAGCCTCTTGCATGGAGTGTCACGTCAAGTTTCCCTGCAACGTCCAAGTCATATGGGCCGCAAAGCTTCGTTTACAATTGGCGCGAGCGATGCCTACGAGAGAACATCGCCAGCGCAACATGTGCACGCCGTGGTGAGAAACGATGCACATAATGGGAGATATGAGGATGTTGGTCCGTCGAGGAAGGGTCGCATCCATGCATACTGTGAACGGAACTTGAATCACCGTACTTCTTGCGGCGCACGCACCGGTAACATACCAGAGGCGGAACCGCTAGTACAAACTGGGATGAATGAGCATCGTCGCACCCTCAGCTGAATGACAACCTCTGGGCGCATCATGATGTTCAGCGCTGTGACGTGGAACCGTAGTGCTCACCGAAGACTGCGCTCTTGCTGCATGTGGCATGTGCGAGTAGCGGGCTCCTTCGCTCGGAACGGCCGCATAGACGCCATTTATTTGGCGTTATTAGGACCCAAAGCTCTTGGCAAATACGCGTCAACACACCACTCATCTTATGCCGTTCCAGCGCAAAACTGACCGCGAACGAGCATACACCCTGACCGGCTTGAATCTGGGGGTTTTGAATAAAGATTTAGTCAAGGGGGGCAGATGTCATTTGACACAGGGTAACACATCACGTTATGTATTGATCCCAGCGCAGAGATGGCTATATAAGTGAAGGCCCGCCCACGGTCCTGAACACGACTACTAGCACGTCCGGGTTGTAGGAAGTGTCCCGTCTCTAGAGGTGTGCGCCCGGTTACAGGGCGACGTGTCAGGAGTGTAGCTATCCCCTCGTCGAAGTCTAACTACTCTTTTCCCCGCGGCGTAGTTGCGATAGCGCGGACCGATCACCTCGTATCTAGAGGGTTGAACTATTACATACAGACGTTTGACAGAAATGGGACGTGCGAAAATGAGTAGCGCATCTCCGGCGGGGGGTCGAGGAAGTGGTGGCATCCCCAGAAGCACGGCAGATATGTAATACATCTGACGCTCGCTTGTGAGGGCATCGTAGGGCTGTTTCGCAACGAACTGGCACCGCACAGATGGCTGCGTCTTGGATTGCGAGACATGGCACACAACGTTGGGATTGGAAATTTCCCCGAAGAGAGACGAGGGAACTAGTAGAAACGTAAGTGAGACGATGATGCCGAATACAAAAGACAGCCTATCTTACCCATCTCAAAATGGCGTTGCATGCTACGACAACACCGATATCTACGTTTTCTTAGCGTCACGATGAGCGCATCGTTGCCAGATCCGACTTTTGTAGACTTGTAAAACGCTGTGAGGCCCTGAGCCAGCGGCCGGGGAAATGATTGCACACTCACAACGAATTCGCAGGTGCTTTCAACGAGATAGGTCCTCAATGGTCATGCATGGTCGACGCTTGCAGGATCTGGACGAAGTCGTTGATGAGGATAATACTTAAACCTAGAAGTCGAGGCACGTTAGGGCGAGTGAATTCAAAATTCAGAACTTTTAGCTCACTATATGATTGCTGGGGCAGGGAATGCACCGTCTGGCTGAGGCCGTCGGAGATTGTACGGGATTTGGCAGTAAGTACGTTCATCTGCGCCCTGAAGGGCGTCGCTCCCGATATCCGGCCAGGACTTGATGGAGAGAACAGCGTGGCTCGCTCACCCGTCCTTGACGGCATTCAGCCGGCCGCGAACTGACTTACGCGTGCTTCAAAGAATGCGGCAGGCCGTAGCCGTGTCGTATACTCGCCGCCGAGCGCCGCGCCCTTCCATTCGCGGACGTCGTCGGACATGCAGCGCCCGTGCCCCCTCTCGATGTGACGGGCAGTACCTACTGTGCAACCCGCAGACGTGCCGGGGCCAGAGCGACGAGGACAGGTGCGAGGAAAGAGAGAAATCGGCGCGCACGAGGTCGCAGTAGCGGTTGCGACCTCGACGCACGCCTGCCGCTGGCTGCAGACGCGCGGACGGGCAGGCGATCGGCGGGGATGGATGGCAATGGTGTGCGCGTCTTCACGTTGGTGCCTTCTTTCCGCCTCGCCCCACCGCGAGCGCGCCGCAATAAGGCCCGACGGTGACGGGTGTAGCTAGCTCTGATGGTATGGCTGGAGTTAGTGGTGCAAGGGCGTGTCACACATGCGAAGGGCGACTCGCTCGGTGGGATGCAGAGAGGATGAGGACGTTGGGGGTGATAGCAGCGGAGGGATATAGTTTGGGGAGACGAGCGAGGACGCGACCGCGGGATGGGCGGTGGTGAGGAGACTGAGATCTACGTGGGGGTGCGGTACATGTGCGTCCAGTCCCTGCAGAAATTGCTCACGGTGGCTTGCCTAGCTCCGATGTGGACACGTCCTGGCCTGAGGGAGCCTTGTGTAGGGCTTCCCGGGATCGCCATGCAGCCGCTTGGGTATTCGGACTGTGGTGCGCCTTCTGTGCCGCACTCCCGACACGGTATTCGCGATGGTGTTCAATGGGCTTCAGGTGCCTTCGCTAGCGATTCTTGTCCAGGTTATCGGGCGGTAGCTGATTGAAAATGCGAGTTGGATGCTGCATCGAGACACCAGCTATCGGAGTAGACAAGTACATACCACGTATGATAATAACGCGAGCTCTTCATTCTCGATCGTGTACGGGAATCCTCGGAGGCTTTGCCGAGGGTAAGTGGATGGCATGATGTGAATCTAGGATGGATCAAGGCTGTCCGCGCAGGACGTTTCCGCGAGGCAGAGGGTACACCAGTGAGATTCACCGCCTGCATAGACTTGGGCTGAGGAGGCGACGATAGTACTAGTGAAGGCTATCCAGTAGGGTTTTGGTGGAGGAAGACTAGTACACCTAATAGCGGTAGGCGAGAGTGAGGGAGTTGAGTACAAGGCATGGATGCGAAAGTCCAATGCGAGGGCAGCAGAAAGCTTTGTTGAAAGATTACAAGCGGTGGGATTGAAGAGGAGCCTCCGAGGATCTGCAGGGCCAGTCTGGGACGCATGGCAGCTGGCATCGAAGTCGAAGCCAATTCACGTACTTCTGGCGCCGTCCGCGGTCGTATCGATGCAGTCATCATTCCCGCTGTGCTGAGTCGCAGTTTGTGAACGGGTTCATAATCAACACACGTCATAGTCTGGAATTACCTACATATAGGCCACCCACCTGTCATATACTCAGAGAATCAAGCTTCAAGCTTCAAGCCTGGCCAAGCTGCAGACGTCGACGTCGTGGTTGCAGGCTGATCAGATCGCTGGCGCCTGTCTCACTCGCGCTCGCGCACGGACCCACGGACCGGATGACCGAGCGCCGAAAGCCGAGGTGCCCGAGGGTCGAGGGTGCCTTGCGCGACAGACAGGCGTCTAGCTGGCCAGGGCCTGTTTACCTCCACCACGCACGATTGAAGGACTCGAACTCTCCAGTCCTGAAAACCACTGCGCCAGTTCTCGGACTGGCATGTATCAGTTCAATACTCCGCCTTGTGCAATATTCTACTCAAGACAGCGGCCATACCCAGAAGAAACTCGGGCCTCGGCCCTGCGAGCGGGGACCACTGGCATCTTGCACTTGAGGTGTCTTTGCATGCGCGTGCAAACTGAGCAAATTCCGCGGTACGCATATTCCAGTTGTAGTATGTGTGATTGATCACCACTCATCGCTGCTTTATTCGTAGGGGCGCCTCTGCTTGTCGGAGCATCATGAGATACGCATCCCATCCGTACGCTCGGCCTCAAGACTTCCACTTGTCAAAATGGAACATCTTGTAACAAAATAAACAGGTCCCGCACACACGCTTACCTACGAACACTAGAAGAAGCGCACCGATACCTATTCAGCGAGGACTGGCCACAGCGGAGCAGCCGCTCGATGGACATAACACCGACACGTGTGAGATCCCCTCCTGGTATGACTCTTTGGATGTCTGTGCTGATTCTGGAGCGGCCGGTCGGTTTCGATACATAGAACGAGTTCGCGCATGCTTGAGGTATGCGCTACCTCGTGGACATGCCCTCCAGGTTCCGCCAGCCCATGTAGGGCCTCTCAGGTACTTTGTACCATCAAGACATATTGCTAACACGTTCAGTAAGTACTCGCGCATGACTTCCATTCTAACGGCTGATACGTATCGTATGAGAAATAGGCAATCCCGCATGCACTTCTCCCGTGTGGGACGTTCATCTGTGAACGTGAACGCGAGTACCGCCAGTAATATAGGTATGTCTCGGCTTCTTGTCACCAAGATCAACCCGTCCAGTAACAGTTTGCTCGGGTTAATAATCAGGTGTACTCGATATACGGTATATTCTTGGTATCGCGTAGGCATCGAACAGAGCAAACACGACCACGGATCACGGGTGCCTTCTCCGGCAGTCTGGATACTTCAAAAAGACCTCCCGGACGCGTCAATAGCATGTGGTTCTAAGTTCTCCAAGGTGCATCTCATGATCTTCGTGACTGAGTCCTATGTACTCGCAGTCGGTTACCAGCTGGCGCCATCAACGTGGTGAATGATGTCAAGTCCTGCACGCACAGGAGGCCAGGGTTTTTGACTCACGCCTACGCGTCGGACATGGATGCTGCTGTCATCGGCGGAAGTGCGCATAGATTCTGAATGTCCCTTCAAAGAGCACAACGACTGCATTGCGGAGATGGACGTTGACATGCATCTCCACTATGGGTCTTCCACAGTATAAATTTCGGTCTTAGCCTATAAAACGCGCGAGGCTGATACGACATTTTTGATACAGAGCCAGCCTGAGCGCTGAATTTCGACCAGGGTAGGAATAGATGTGTTCATCAGCAAACCACCTGCCCATATTACCGGCACCTATAGGGCCTTATAATGCTAGGCGCTTACAATAGGCGTCCGATATGACAGTTCATTACAAGAGGTTATAACCTCCGCCATCCCCTATAGTAAAGTTCACGTTCTGCTGATGTTGCGATCGAGCTGTGCCAAATGTCAACGCTGGCTGCTACCCCTTAAAGCAACGACGGTACTCAGATATGCATGTTCCTATCGCACAAGCCGGGCGCACAGGCCGTAACTCGACGAATGTGTCATTCCCGAAGGACGTTCCGATTCCATAAAGAATCGGTTTTCTTGTGAGGTTGGTAGAGACCACGTGACTTTCGTAGCCCGCTTGCGCATGTTTGCTTTGTGGCTGAGGACGCCTTGGAGGCAGGCTGACTTTCACCGCAAATATTGCCCGCTCTCATACTTCCGAGTTTCTCTCGTCACCGTATGGTGGGTAGGCCATTTGCTATGCTCATGAAGTACTGGCTATTTATGCGGTCGTTCATGGGAGACCGCAAAGTCCAAATTTTGTTTTCCGGAAGTGTGTCTGGAGCCCTCCTGTACGCATACGTTGTCTGGCAGCCTGGCTTCCTTGAGAGTTAGGAGAGCACTTCAAAATCGTGGACGGTGGCACTGGCCAGTCGTGGCCTCATACCGCATATATGGTTCTCGAATACTTTGTAAGAGTCATAGTGGTGGGCCTGAGATACTATTACCTCCATTGAAAGAAACTCAATCAAAATAGCTTGGCGCGAACTTTTGCTCATATTACAAACGACGGGTGCGTGCTCGTTTAAATTCTCAGTAGTATCAATCGGAGTATGGAATCGGGCCTGGCGTGCGAAGCATCGCCGTTCACCCTCTAGTCTACAACGTTATGCTATGCGCCATATGAACCAAACGCCCAAAAGGTGACGCGCTCGCTTCGTCGAGCTCAATTCTCGCGCCAAGTCGATTTGTCTAGCGCGGCTCATAGAGTCCATGGCTCTGAAATTCAGATTTTGCGAGTTGGCACCCCCACGAAACTAAGCAAGAAATAGGGCTCGGAGGGTACAGATACCAGAACGAGGATATAAGCACGGCGCCCATGGCGTACACGTCCGAGTCCACGTACTCGTCAAATCTCAAACCAGCAGCCTGGTGAAGTGAGTACCAACGACGCATATATATTCTCTGTATATCGTACAGCGAGGAGGGATATCGAGACGCTGCCAGTATACAATGTACTCGAAATGAGGCTACCTTCCAGTGTCTTCTCGTGTTTGTCCCCACCCAAACCGCCTGCTCCCGACGAGTCTGTCTTGTTCAAGTTGTCCGCACCTCCTGAAAATGCGGTATACGTCGAAGCAGAGGGGCGAAGACATGGACGACGAATAACAGGAGTCGGTGCGGGTGCGCGGACCCTCGGGATCCTGGAGCACAGCGTACATCGCCGGCCGCTCGCTGGAGACGCGCGGAGCGGCATGCGATCGCCGCAAGTGTACGACTTGAGCTGTACCGCGAATTGGTCGATGTAGTCCGACGCGAGCTCAGACGCCGTGTTCTACTGCGGTGATGGTGCTCGACTGTTGACGCTTTGTTCCCGCTCCTAGACCCACGGGAGTGCACGCAAAGGGGGCGCTCGGGATAGATACGGTACCTCGAAGACGGTCGCGGGTCGGTTTTGTGCGACTAGTCGTACGGCTGCAGCTAGTACTGCGAGGCACGGCGCTCGGAATATGGTGCTTTGTTGATGGCCCGCTCGGTGCGCTGCGCGAATCTGGAGGTAGAGGGCGCAACAAGGTAGACGTGTGATGGGCTACGACGAGAGACGCGAGGGGGAAGACGAACGCGAGCACAAGAGGCGCAGCGAGGTGGAGACCCAGGTCGACGCCGGGATGTGGTAGTGGCGCTGTGTCCAAGTGCACGTAGGTTGTGGCATGTCTAGAGTAGACGTGAACACCTTCTTGCCGGACGAGAGTCTCGAGTGTGTGCCTACGCTGGCAGACGTACCCCATAACGGCTTGAGTATACCATCCTGTGGAAATGCGCCGCCTGAAATCGTGCTTTGGTCGATCAAGGGATCCCCAGCGATGCTTCTAGAAAATGTAGACCTGTTGCCCTGCTGCCGGATATTGCAGACGAATAGGACTCCGCAGCGAACTCGTGACCAGCTCGGTAGGACCAGTCGTATGGCTTGTAGGTGGTGCTTCGGAGTGTGCCCGACGGACTCCATGGCTTTCGTGTGACGAGAAAAAGAGATGACGAGTGCGGCCATTGGAGAGAGCACACGAAGATGACCGAGATGAAATATGAGCACGTGCGCGGGCGAGATGCGCAGTCACGGAGATGTGGTAGTCGTCGTGGGCTCCCCTCCGCGCAGGGATGTGTCGACGCGGACGCGGATACGTCCTTGGGAACCGAGAGACAAGCGGATGTGCTCGACAATCCTATATGCACCGCAGGAACAGGTAGCATGCAAAAGCGCCTCCTATGCTCAAGTTTTGGCCAGACAAGGATCCCGCGGCGATGCTTGTGACGTGGGAGCCTGCCTGTCCGCCTGGTGATATCTAGTGGTAGAGGGGATGTTGGGCTGCTACGACATTGACAATGATGCGAGGCCCATATCTGGCACCCAGGGGCGTGAGTAATAATTTGGACGACGCGCGGAATCTCAGCTCACACAGCCCATGCATTTTGCTGTCTGGCGCTGACGCCGGAGAGCTGCGCGACGCGCCCTTGGACAGGAGCTGGGAAGTCCGAAATTTTAATAATCGGCGAGTTTGTCTCGTGGCGGCGGCGGTCCTGAGGAGGAGCGCATGCGGTACAAATCACCTCTGAGCTAGCCGGTGTAGGTGCCGTCTCGAGGAGTGGGGCGTTTGACAAATACCCCGAGCTATGAGCCGAGGTTAGTCGAGCGCAGCGATTGGGAGCCTAGATGCACCTACAGAGCTGACTGCCTGTTCGAAGATCAAATTCTCATAGGATACGCTGACCTATGCGTGGGTTTGAACTGTCCGAATAGAAGAAATTTCTGAGTACTTACCGAGTGCAGCGACGACGGATGCTCCCAATAGGGTTGAGCACTTGAATGACCTACCTTCGCGGCACAGCCCGAAACTGAGGTGGTCGAGAGCCTCCGTGTAGGGCATCGTTATGAGGACAAGGACGTAGCACCGTGGTCCAAGACTTGCGCAGATATGGGTCAACGCCGGAGAGGGGGAAGCCGGAGAGGCGGGAGAAGATACCTTTGCGTGAGCCGTAAGAGCGAGAGTAGAAGCTTGAGGGAAGATGGATTTTGACACAGCGCTACTTGGGTACCGCAGCAATGTCCAGACGGGACAGCACGAGAGCTTTAGAGTCGACCGTCACGAGTGAGGGAGTGAACAGGAGATGGTGAGCAGCGGGAACAGCCAGGACAGGACGCGCATGTATGACTGCTGCCATGGAAGTCGAAGCAGATGTCGGGTACAGTTCTGACGCTGTGCGCTGCGTTCGTGCCGACGCTCTCTGCGAGGTCCGAGGTCTGTCAGGACGGGTACGGAATCGGTCTAATCGCGGTTGCAACATCTAAACTTACCTCCGTACATAATCAATCAATCCACCTACCTCTGGCACGAAGCGATAGGAGAGTTTACGATGGAGAACGGACGGTCATGTCATCGTCGCGGTGCAAGCTGGCAGCAGTGGCAGATCGCTGGCGCGTTGACGCACGGACCAGCGCACCGGACCGCCGAACGCCGAAAGCCGACGTGCAGCGATGGGCGTCTAGATTGAGTGTTTTTTTTTTTTTTTTTTTTTTTTTTTGAGGTGCTCGCTGGGCGCGTACTTACCAGTACTTCCCAGACGATTGCAGAGTTGCGATGCCCGGAGGCATCTGCACCACGGAGGAAATGCTTGATGCACGCGAGCGTCACGTGACTAACGCTCACAGTGTGGGACTCCCGCCGCGTACACTGGCTCAGCCAGCATCGCGCATGTCCGGATATGGCGGCATACCCACTAAAACCCCCGTCTCAGTCAGCCAGTCTTCCGAGAGTTTGTGCTCGTCCTTGAGAAGTCCTTGCCATGTTGCTCTTACTCTCGCACAACTCAGCGCTTTCTTCTTATGCACCCTTTTGTTCGTACCACTTTGGTCAAGGGAGAGTCTCTGGTTTAATCGAGCTTCAAACCGTCGCCTTATCTCCTCCGGGGCGTGTCTCCTGTCCGGAAACTCTTCCCATCCAATCACCCGCTCGCACCGTAGGGCCCAGATAAGCTGGGTGGCCTCCATGAGGATAATTCTCGCCATTCTTGTCTTGTCCACCACAGCCATTCCGTCGCCATCCAGTACCGTGAATATATGCGCGCCCAGCGCAAGTCCAAGTGAGACTTGGGGCGTGCGGATGCCTTTCCTCCGTAGGAGCTCCTTCGCCAGCGCCCACACTTCAGCCTGACCTGCCGCTTCACACAGAGTCAAGATGTGGCACATGTCATCCACCTGAGCGCACGGTCCACACATCTTGCGCCCTTCATATCCAGGGATATGTCCCCAGTACGCCCCCGTCCGGTGAGCACCATGTATTGCTTTCCACAGGAAATCCCTTGTTCTCCTGCTAACCGGGTCCTTCCTCAGCGAGAGCCAAACTGTTCCAGGGACGACCACCAGGTTGCACTCCTCTTTAATCGCCATTTCGATCAGCTTCAGATGGCGCGTCGTGCGCGGTCTTTCAGGTCGCGTTATCCACTTCCTCACACCCTTGTACGCCAAGCTCTGAGTCATGGTATCAAGGGCTGCGCCACTCCGGACGTACTTCCATTTAGTCAGGTGGACCGGGCGGAAAGGCGGGGGCTCGAGCGCACCCTCCTTGGCTAGCGCATCCGCCGCCTCATTCCCAGCAACCCGCGAGTGTCCTTTGACCCAGCGAAAAGTCGTGACCGCCGATCGCGCCCGGAGCGCCGCCACCGCATCACGGAAGACAGGAGCATTCGCCACACCAATCCAACCCTTCTGCTCCCACTTGCTGAGATACACAGTGAGCCCGTCCACAACATATTTCGAGTCACTCACGACGTGCAGCGGGGCAAAGGGGGGAACCCGTTGCTCCGCTAGGATCACCGCATAGATCTCCGCCGTCTGATTAGACTGGATGTCGTATGGGACCCGCGCGCCCACGTTGCGCAGGTCGCCCGGCCCAAACCACGCCCCACTCCCTGCCAGCGCCATTGCCGACCCATTCCCAATACACGAGCCGTCCGTGAATACTTCTACTTCCTCCTCACACACTCCAAACGGCCTTGGGAGCCTGGCCGCGGCCGGTTCACCCTCAACCACCGGCTTCGCGAACACACGGAAAACCGCTGCAAGCGGCGCTGCCTGGGTCACCGACGGGTCAAAAATCACCCGGCCTTTCTCCGCCCTCGCCGTCTCGTTCGCCCTTCGGCGTGCCGGTGTAAGCGTCAGACCATCTGCGTGATACGTTTGGGCTGGATTCCATTTCGGCTGGAGTCGCCCGAGGAGCCTCTCCGCCGCGCACGCACATCTGTGCGGATCCATGCACCCAAACACACGTCGGTCCTCCGTGCACTCCCCACACGGGCACGTCGGTCGCGGGGAGTGTTCCATATTCTCCGGTCGGAGCCGGTGCATCGCTTGTCCGCACTGAGCCACAGTGACAACGCCATGCCTGTTCCGGAGACACTTGGCAGCCGCCGTCTTCGCCGACGAACGTCCCGGTTCCGCGCCTATGTGATACCACACGGGCATCGCATCCCTGACTTCTTTGGACGCGAGTCTCACCTCACATCGCGCGCCATACTTCTGCGCCGCCTTGACCATCCTTCTGAGATCCGCAGGGAGCCCCGCCTTCCTCCTCGTGCTCACTTTCCAGTTCTGTAAGAAGTAATTCAGCCGTGCCTTGGGCTCCAGGTGTTTGGATACTGACGCCACGGCCCTTGCTAGAAGTGCATCCGCAACTAGAGCCCACCGTGGCCTCGTAGGAGAGAGATTGAGGTAATCCTGGAGACGGATCAGATCGATTGCCTCATTTCTAGCTGCTATGCAGAGGACACCTAGGCCACCCTCCTCAACCGGGGCATACAACGTCGCGCGATCAACCCTCGGATGCTTATCGCCCGCCCACATGAAATCTGCTATCATCCGGGTTAGCTTGTCCTCGACCGCTTGGGGCATGCCCTGCGCCTTCGCCAGGAACTGAGTACGCCCGCCAATTTCGAGGTCCACCGCCATCTTCCGGCCGTGCAAGGTAGGCTTGCCCTTCTCCCAATGTTCTAGATTCCTCCTCATCGTATTTATGAGCGGCGTCCACGGCACCGCGCTGTCCACTTCATTGCCAATCCATGCGCCCAACGACCGCACGGCCTCACCGTCCCGCGCAATGTGAACACTGCCCGGGATCGGGCTAGCATCCGGGTACAGTTTCCGCGTCACAAGAACCTGCGCGCGGTACTCTTTGGTTCCAATCGGGATGACTTCCGTTTTTTCCAGGTTAAACCGGGCCCGCGACCCACGGCACCACTTTAGAGTCGGCTCGATGGCCGCAGCGTAGTCGTCCCCTTCGCCTAAGAAGACCGTCGTGTCATCCGCAAAAAGGTTCGCGACTAGTCTGTCAACATCGCCCGGGATGAGAATGCCCCGGAGCGACGACTGGCGCAGCGCACAGGCTAACGGCTCAATTGCCACCGCAAACAGCAGGCAAGACATCGGGTCGCCTTGCCTTACGCCGCGCCATACCCGGAACGACGAGCTTCTGGCCCCATTAATGATGACACAGCTCTCCGCGCACTTATACAAACTTCTCACTGTCTCTATGAAGGACTTAGGGAAGTTGGTGTGCTTGAGGGCCTCCCAAAGGTATGCGTGATCGATGCGATCATACGCTTTCTCTTGGTCAAGAGCCACAATGGCCCCGTTAATTTCTTCCGCCTCCGCGTACTCTATGATTAACTTGCTCATTTGTATGTGGTCAAAGATTCGTCTCCCCGGGACAAACCCCGCCTGATCTGGGTGAATAACGCTTGCAGCATGTAGGGAAAGCTTTGTCGCCAGAGCTCGCGTCATCAGTTTATAATCAGAGTTGAGAAGCGTGATCGGCCGGTAGTTCACGATCTCACGCAGGTCCTTCTTGAGTTTGTATATTGGACATATCCATCCTTCCGCAAAGGAGGAGCCCTCAGAAATACCATACATCTCTATGTCATTAAAGACCGTCGCAAGGGCTCCCATCATATTGAGGACAGGAGCCCCCTTCTTCGCATCCGCCACCTGCCATCTCTGATATTCTTTCCATATCTCAGAGGGGAGCCCATCCAGGCCCGGGGCCTTGTTGCACGCCGCACCACGGATCGCGTTCTCAACGTCCGCCTGCGATAGGCGTCGAGCAAGGTCCGCTTTCTGGTAGTTTGTGAGTCCAACTAGCGACGGGGCAAGGGCTTCTTTAATATACTCTCCGTGCGGTTCATCCGGTCCCATCGGGTCGCAGTTCTGGAGGCCGTCATAGTGCGCGCGCGCTACTTCAGCCATTTGTCTAGAGTTGTTCGTATATCCCCCATTCTCCCTATCCGTGCGGCGGAGCTCCGGAATAACAATCGACGGAAGCAGTGCCACGTTGGGCCTTGTCCAGTACTTGGACATAGTTTCACTCTGTGCCCAGTGTTTGGACGCAACCATCCTCCGCCTCCCCGTGAACAGCTTCTGCTCCAGGCCATCAATTCTTTGCTGGAGGATCGCCGCGTGCCGCTGTCGCTCGTCCGAGTGAGTCAGGTCCTCCCCAGGCGGATTCAGCGTTACCTCGAGGTCCAGCCGGAGTCTGCCGAGTCTCCTCTGGAGTTTGGGGACTTTAGCCTTCGCACGGTTCCTTGCCGCACATGTGAGTGCATCCTTGAACTCCTTATACAGAGTCTGAGGGTTGCGCGCGGATGTTCGGGGTCTCTGGTCTGCAATCCCACTAATTAACTTCTCCCCAAGCGCCCTCATTGTCTTCTTCATTTCCTGGTCCGTCAGGAGGTGCGCCGGCATCGACCACCTCCCCTTCCCCATGAAGGGCGCCGCCCTGTTCGCGAGGGAGGTCATCGCCAACTTATGATCCGTAACAAGGCCAGACTCCTTGTAGGACCAGTCCTCGGCGTCCGCCTGGAGCTTCCGAGGGAGGTATATACGGTCTAGTCGCGATTGAGCACCAGTCGAGCCTTGCATGTACGAGAAGGCTTTCGTGTGGGGGTTTCTGACCCGCCACCCGTCCTCCAAGCGGTGCATTCTCAGAAAAGCAGCAAGGGCCTCGCACACCCTCCCCGCTTCCGCGCGAGCCGGAATGCGGTCAATTCCGTCCTCCACCATATTGAAATCCCCTAGTAAAATGTCCACTCTCCCCGTCCGAGAGGTCGCCAGTTCGTCCCAAAAAAGGGCATTATCCGCACTCGAGTTCGGGCCATAAACGTTGAGAGCGCGCAACACCGTCTCGCCCGCCCATGGGAACTCGAGCGCAATCGCTCTTCCTCCCTGGATCACACTCGCCGCACACTTCTCGATATCCACAAACCTCTTGTTGACTACAAATGCCACACCACATGCCCCCGTCGGATTAGATTCCAACGGCGAGTGGTATATCCACATGTACCTCCCAAAGAGTTCGTTCAGAGATGCCGCGCGCGAATCATCGAGATGCGTCTCCTGCAGCGCGAGAATCGCGATTTTCTCATCTCTCATGACCTGATTAATCAACATCCATCGCGCGTGCGCATCATTTCCATGGGCGACGCCATATCCACGCATGTTAAGTGTCGCCACACGAATTCGCGCGCGCGTTCTGGACTTCCTTCGTTCGCGAGACTCAAGTGGGGGAGGGGACAGTCTCCGCGCCATCTGCACATGCGACTGCCCCACCCCCTGCCCATCACTGTTCTCTACAACGCCATCCTCGAGGGCAGGACTGACAGGCGGACCCCCGTCCCCTCCAGCGTCGTCGAAGCTCATCATGCCGTTTGCAGGGGTATTGTTCCGTGGTGTTTGGTGTGTGGGTGAATTTGTTTCAGTAGTTGGATTGTGTCACGATAAGTACAACTATTCTTAACGCTAGACGGCGTATCCCTGCCGTCGCGGTTGACAATGCACCGGGCGGTATCCGAAGCCAGAGGCAAAGGATACTCACCGCACGCTTGAGCCTCTCGGCGCGGCACGTCATGGCTTAAATAAGCCGCCGCTTTTTGATGCATCCAGGCTTTCCTAGCTCCGTGGAGGTAGTGTATTTGGGCGCCAGAAGAACCACATCGCTTAGCCAAGTGCGGGAACACGAGGAGCGAAGACCAACGAAGTGCTCGTGGTTAAGAAGCATTCGCACAGGAGGGGTGCCAGTGTAGGGGAGGAGGGGAGGGGGGGGGGGTGCACGTTGCGCCCAGCCAGGGGCGCGAAAGAGAGCTCAGGAGGGGTCCCGTGGGATGCGCCGACAGCGTGCTCGAGAAGGAGAGCCCGTTGATCCAGCGTACGCGTGGGGCACACGTGGCAGCGGTACCGAGTTCAGGGATAGTACCAGGGGCAGGGACCGATCGATCAGTCTAGAGGAGAGTGCGTCATTCTCAGGGCCATTTAAAAAGAAGCAGTGGACGTCTCAGGGTAGTCGATCGTTGTCGATCATATATCGAGGAGACGGATGAGGCAGTGTCGCCGCGCTTGCTCGAGTCCGATCATGCCGGGGCCAGTCCCAACTCAGCGATGCGCAGATCATTAGATAGGTTCTATGGTATACAGGGACTACAGAAAGAGAGCGCGCAAGAAACACGATTATAGGAAGGGGAGACACGCATACACAGTCTAGAAGGCGGGGGAGTTGCTGCCACCACCCGCGCCGGAGTGTCCACCACGGTTCGAGCCCGCGCCGCTGCCGCTGGCCCGCCCATCACCGCCGCCCTGGTAGTCGCGGCGGTGGCCGTTGAACGCAGGCGTGTTCGCGTTCCTACGACCAGAGTGCGCGCGGCCACGAGAGGCCGCGCCACCAGCAGGCGGCGGCGGCGGCGGCGGCGGCTGCGGGGCGCCCTGGGTCGGAGCAAAGCCCGGCTGGGCCCAGGTCGTGCCCGGGGGCGGGGCGTTCCACCCAGGGATGTACTGGAAAGGGCAGAGGTGCGTGGGGTGGTCCTCGCCATGGCACGCTGCGCACGGAGGGGCGCGGCGCGCGTGGCCAGTCGAGTTCAGGGGGTGCGGGAAGGGGAGCGCCGCAACACGGGCGCGCCACTCAACCCACCGTGCCGCCGACAGCGTGGGGGGGTCACAGTAGACAGCCGCCATGAGATTACCGTTCTGGAGCGTCGACACACGCACCACCAGCGACGCCAGAATGGCTCTAGCAGCTTCCTCCGGGGTGGCGTTCTGGTACATGGGGTGGGTTTGGACAAGTTGGACGATATGGGGGAGGACGTCCGGCCCGCTGAAGACTGCGAAGATGGCGTTGAGGATGCTGCCATTATGGTCATGGTCGAAACCGCCAACAACAAACATGAAAGGCGATACTTCAATTGCGGCGGGGCTGACGTGGATGGTCCCAATCGGGGTGGACCACGTTGACTGGTGGAGCATGGCGCGAACCGACTCAACCGAGATCCCCAGGACGCCAAAAGATATGCCGTTGGGCCCCTGGCGAGCGTGGGGGCCGACCGCTGTGTCCCGCTCAGGCGCGACGACAAGCGGATTGCTCTCGCCTGTCGTGTGGGTGACGATCGTCGCGATCGCCGCAGTGGCCTGGCGCGCCTCCTGCTGTGTCATGCTGTTGAGGTTGTGGATGCGTGCGATGAAGCATGCCGCTTCGCCTCGGAGCGCGACACCTCGCGCCGGGGACATCCCCCTGAACAGCCCGTCGGGGTCCGCCAAGTAGACTGTGGGGAACCCGCCCGGCGGGACGCTCGTGAACTGGAGGGTGCTGGCAGCACTCGGGAGGAGTGCGTTGACCGCCGCGTTGTATGTTGCCGTGCCCACCACCGACCCCAACGCCTGGGCAGGTCCCGCCGGGATTGGAATCGGTTGCGACGGGGTAAAAGAGGCCGCGAGTGCTGCAGCAGAGTGCGAGACAACGCGAGGCGGAGTGGCGCGGCCAGGGGAAAGGGAGTGGATTGGGTGCGGCGTAGGGGGGCGGTCGCGAACAGAAAGGACGCCCCTCGGCCGCTCAACCTCATCTACTTGTGCCCAGAGGTCGTCGTCCGACTGAGTGCCACCCACCTCCTCCGGGAGTGGGCCCATGTGCGCGAAGGCGTCCGGGAAGCGGACCCTGTTGAGGTCCAACGACTGAAGGGGAGCTCCATACGGGGCGTGTGCTCTGATCGGTGCGAGGGAGGCGTCGAGCGGGAGATCGATATCCATGGTAAAAATGGGCCGCTCGGGGACCGCGTTCTCATCGCGGAAACGTCCACGCGAGGCTGCTGCAGCCCGCGCCGCCTGCGACGGCGGCAGTCGGTTTTGATTCGGGCGAACCGCGCCAGAGAGTCGTGCCGAGGCGAGAGGGGGTGGGAGAAGAGTTTCCTTGATGAGAGCTCTCGTAGCCATGGAAAGTCTTCCATGAGAGGCTGCCGGCGCCGCCCACTCCATAGGAGCAAGGGCCGGGCCCGACTGCGGGAGCATGAGACGCTGCCGGTGGGATGGTGTGTCCATATGCGGAGGAGGTGGGCGGGTTCGAGCTGCAGCCGACGGGGACGGGGACGTCGAGTCGATACGAGCGCGTTTCTTGCCCTTGCGCGCCGTGGACACCACCGGGCCAGCAGCCACAGTGTCTTCGAGCTGCGTTACCGCCGGGGTTGCGTGCAGAGGACGCGGCGCCGCCAGCTCACCCGTCGCCGTTACCGCCTGGACAACCGGGGGTGCAAGGGACGGGGGAGGCGTGATGAGGGACGGCCTGATTGAGGGGAAAGCCACCGGGGCAGCAGGGGCGTTTGCCTGAGGGTGTGGTCAGGATTCAGGAGAAGGACAGAGAAGGGCGGGAGGACGCACCTCACAACAAGCCCCAGCCGTTTCTGGCACACTTGCCCCTTCCCCTCCATCGAGAAAAACGCGCGCAGCCGCCGCACGTTGCGCATCGTCGCGCTAGACGTTGATTCATGAGCCTCAAAAGGGTGTCGTTGCTCAGCAGACACGGTGTACTCACCATGATTTCCATCGAGACCGTCGCAGACCGAGGGCGGCGGATATGGGGCGAGCGCGACGTCGGGACGTCTGTGGGGAAGGATGCGAGGAGGTCGTCCCAGTCGTACTCCGACATCGTCGTCCTGCTCGGCGGCGCGTTCGAGCCCCGGTCACCGTCGGGCTGAGCCACAGCGTGTGCCAGGGAGGGAGTTGGGGCGAGGGGAGATGCCTCAACGGGCGAAGGGGGAAGGGCAGCAGGCGGGGTAGGGGGAGAAGACATGGCGTGCGGTGAGAGATCTAGTGGGGAGGATGAGGAGAAGGGATGAGCAACGCGGCCGTGTTTAAGTAGCGGAAGGCGCGAGAGGTATCTCAGCGCCAGGTTGTTCGGTCGGGCTTCGCGCAACGGCGCTCATATCGCGCGAGCCAGGTTTCTGTCCATTATTATTTGTGCCGGTATTCTTCGTTACCCATAAACGATCACTTCCACTACGGCCATCCCGCCAGCGACAATGTTCTCGTTCGGCACCTCTGTTTATTTCCACTTTAACCAGGACACTACGCGTTTGCGGGTTGCGGACGTCCAGGGGCCGCGGTGGTCGCGCGCAATGTGTCATTCTCTTCCGCGAGGCCGCCACATTGTTCGTCGAGAAGGGGGGAAGTGGCCGCATAGCTCAGGGTTGAGGGGCTCCAGCTGGGTGTCAACGTCGCGCGTCAGCCAGTCGCATGCTTGTAACGCTGCGTCGGGTGGACGCGCGCCCGTACGTAGTTCGTACATTCGCTACCCGGATTCGGCATCTTGTGGTAGGTTCTTGACGCCTGCTCCACATCTGTTGGTCGCCTATGTTTACTATTCAGTTCTGTTGTGAAACGACCTAGCGCCCCGCAGTCACCCTTCAGATGACAGCATCGCTTCCGCTCGTGCCTCTGCCATCTTCACGGCGGGCGCAGCTATGCCCGCGCCATCAGGTTCTTAAGCACACGCAGCCATCCGGCGTCGCAGATCCAATATTCTGGGGGTTTGGGCGCCCCGTCGTCAGTCATTCGTGTCGTAAGTAAGGTGATCTGTCACCAAACCTTGCAACGCCAAAATAGTCACATCAGGCCCAGTTTTGGGCCAGAGAGAGCAGCCAGTGCGGCGCACCACACCCAGGCGTTCAGCAGGGCGGAGCAGGGGACTCAGGAAAAGGGGGGGAGGTCGTGTTAACAATGCAGGCAAGCGAGTATAGGACGAGCGGAGAGTGCCGATGCATTATTACGTGCGCTCTAGATTTGGTACATGCCCATCGTTTCCCGTGCCGTCGCTTCCGAGCTCCGGCCACCAATATTCACACATCTACCCCTCCGTCCTTTCGGCTCCGATCCGTCGGCGCAGCCCACACGAGCGACCGGCTCATCGTCAAGCTCAGCGGCCTCGCTGGGGGTCCAGCCCGCTCCCCACACACATCCATCCCAGGCCCCATCGCCTCCATCGTCTTCGGCGAGTAAACCAGCCAGCGGCCACGATCACTCGGGCGCTGCGGTCCACGAGGTCTTCCGGCCCGGCCCCGGTGCTCGTTCAGAAACGGGTGAGGTCCGGGGAGCTCCGCGACCGTCTCACCACGTGCGCCCGTGGCGCCCCCATCACATCTCTCCATGTCCGGCCCGGCAGCCCCCGCAGCCAGACCTACAAC
The DNA here is from genome assembly GCF_000271585.1 of Trametes versicolor FP-101664 SS1. Taxonomy (NCBI): domain Eukaryota; kingdom Fungi; phylum Basidiomycota; class Agaricomycetes; order Polyporales; family Polyporaceae; genus Trametes; species Trametes versicolor. The sequence goes on from NW_007360323.1 coordinate 3,620,239, forward strand.
ATTCCTCCGGAGCTCCTGTTCAGCTCGCGGTGCCGGTCGTCGGGCTTTCCGACTCTTGGCAGGGGGTTTCGGAGTAGCGGACATGCGGAGGTCCGCGCTCGCACGTACGAAAGCCCTTCGTACGCCAGCTTCTTCCACGTCGTTCATGACCACAAACTCTACCTCCCACCGATTCCTCTCCCGTTCACCCGAGATCCTCCCTCTAATTTCAAGGGGGGCGGCGGCGGCTCGCAGGGGGTTCTCCATTGTTCCTGTTGCGTTTTGGCCCGTGTGGGAGAGGAGGTGGAGGTGGACAGCATCGCCGACCTGGAGCGGGTGCTCAGGGAAAAGGGCCACCGCGGACATCTCTGTCTGTGACCCAGGCGGCGCAGGATTCCTAATGGACAGGAGGGGAGTCACATACAGCGGAACGTAGACGGTCGAGTGTTCCAGGATTGCAAACATGACTTTGAGGGACAGGGGAGGAAAGGTGAGGGTCTGCCGCGCTTCCTTGCGTTCCAGTTTACTTACTTTAAATATAACGCCAGCTCCGCCATATCCTCGGTACGCTTGCAGCTTCTGTGACTTTAGCGCGGTGCGCAGTAGCTGTTTGATTACGTTGGAAAGGGAGAGAGTCATGCAGAAGCCTAGGGAGAGTGATGAGCGCGCAGCGCGGATTGGCGTAGGGATCCCGCCCCGTACGATACACACACCACCGCCCACGCAACCGTTTAATACCACATCTCCATCGTTAATCCATCTCCGAATCACTCCGGAGGCTTACTAGGACAGATTCAGCCTGGTGCACGAAAGGCGTGGATTCCCGAGGAATGAGGGACGTTAGTCCTGAAAGCGGTAGAGCCGACCTACACACACCAAACTCACTCATGGAGGTGCGGAGCATTACTCATCTTGCAAGGGAACTCATCCCGCAGGGTCGGAGGCGCACGCACCACAACCTAGCCCAGCTCATGTTCATCTAGTTCAGTCAACTTGAAGGCGCACAGGCAGTGCGCCAATCCCCGTCCAGCTCAAAAAGAGGGGGGTATCAGCCTGCCTCTAATCCATGACGGCACCGCCAGGCCCTCGTTATCAGATTCCCGCCCCCGCCGCCCGCGCATCAGCGCAGCCAGGGGACCGGCATCCAGATGCCGCGCGACACGCGTCCCGCACAACCACAGCGTCAATCCCGAGGGAGACTCAGCTCCGAGGAGCTCTTGCGGCGAACCGCGCACAGCCCACCAGTCCACTATCACACACCCTCAGGATGCCTTCAGCAAGCTAGACTACTTACCGCGAGTCAAAAAGAACAACCAGAGGGGAGAGCAATCACCAGGAAGGGAAAGAATCGTTGCTCCAAGCCCACGGAGACCGTGGGAAAACTCACGAAGGTGGTGGTTCGTGGTCAAGGAGCTCCTCGAGAGAGATTGAGTGTTGTCTTCCACCGTCACCGAGACATTCGCGAATTCAAAATCTGAAGCCATACAAAGCACCGTGCCAGCGCAGGGACGATATCCCTCTATAGCACAAGATTAGGACGTAGCCTCATCAATAAGTAGCATAGACTACGCGACACTGAGGGACCGTTCTTCGGATGGTAAGCCTGCTCGTATGCGCTTATGTGCAAAGCGAACACATCCTATGGTGCGCATATACCCGTTGAGCGTTGGTGGCTCGAGTACTGACTGCATTGAGATCTGTAGGTGCAAAATTTGCCTTTAGCCCGAGGTAACATGGTACCCTAGATCGTCTTTCCCGATGAAGTGCGTCCGTCGCGCTGACAGCTGCCTCGGCTTGCAGTGCAGCAGCCGCCGTCGGCATGAGGAAATCGTCGACGCTGAGCTCGCACATGCCATAAACCTGATATATCTCGTAAGAATTCCTTCCCAAATGAATCTATAGACTCACATACTGATTATCAGATGGCATATCGGAGTCGATGGGTCGCGGACGATTGAGGCAAACTTTGCTTGCTCAACAACAGCCGCAAGATGACCTGAGATGTCCAGATCGGGTCTCACACTCTGCATGACTCTAACCCTCAGTCTGGATACGATGGTATGGCCTTGTGAACAGTGGCCAAGTATCCGGAGTTTGAGTGGGATTCCGTCTCTTGGTCGCTACGCGGTACGCTTATTCAATTGGGCCCCTCATTGGGTGTATGTCGGTATACATCATCATAATCATCTAATGGTTCAGGAATCATAGATCTCTGCTCTTTCTCAAGTGATACGAAGGAGAGACTAGGCCATCCAAGGAGCGCGTCGGACCGTAGTCGTGCCGTACTTGGCAGACAGTGTCTGAGACACTTCGGTCTCAGCTTGTTTAGGTTCGGGACGCAGAAGACATGTAGGGTAAGTGTCATGCAAGCTTTACTCGTGCAACACGCGTATCTGACTAACACTAGGTTCCGGAGGTATGCGATTGATTCATGGCAAGTCACAGCAGGCCTGTGTCATATACCCGCAAGATAGGGCGTTTTGAGATAGAGAGACATAAATGGCGCTGCATTGGTTTTAGAGGTGAATGAGCCTCATGATACCTTCGAGTTCGTTCCGACGAATTAGATGCTCGCTCAGCGCCTCGGTTCATCGCCGCCCTTGCCGCACGGCATGCTTCGTATCCAAGATCCTCTCATTTTTCAATGGGATTCTTACATTCCCGACCTTCGTTGACGGTATGCCATCACCTCTTCCACTTATGCTACGACGCGCTAACATTCATCTTTCAAATACAGCGGACCGGCCTGAGCCCGAGTGCTGAGGTGGAGCTGTCTGACAAGAACTGGCTTGCAGCTTCTACATCCTAATCCTGAGTTCAGTTTGACAGGTGGTCGGCGTCATAGCCTTCGGAGCGCACGGAGAGTACGTTTCCAAGCTCGAGTTTCTACCGCTCCCGGGAAGGTGTAAGCGTGCGCTGGAGCTTATGTGCCCCTCGAGTTGTGCGACGGTGACGACTACTGTCTCTTATTGGGTATTCTATTGTCATGAATAAGTAGGTATTGGTTGGACAGATACGCTACCTATACGGTCGACTTCTGCCGCAGCGAGCGCCTCACGAGGTTGTTTCGCGGCGGTGCGCGCCCTTGCTCATATACGTCCATCACCCAGGCGTACCGGCTCTCGTTCAATCCGGTTCGATGAGAAGGGAAGAATCTTTGTTGTCATCTGTGCTTTATACTGTAATGTACACGCACCAAGCAGTATACAATATTCAGAGACTCTCTGTGGTGCGCGGAGTGAATCCGCTTCGTCACAGACTGGAATGCTATTCGGAGCAGCTGCCGATGTCCTCGTAATCCGTTTACAGCGCCTTCGACTTCCTCATAGCCTGCAACAGAGATAAACTTGAAGGAAATGAAATCTGCCCAAATGGCCGCCCATGCGACAAGTTGCTGTATCTTTTCTCCACCTGCGAGCATCGCTGGCCCGAAGACCTGTGCAGTGGCGAGTATAGACCTATCCACTCCGCGCGCTGCTTCCATATCAATCAAGTGTCTAGGGCAGTGGTGATATTTCCACCCAAGGCTTTTACCTCGTGTCTGTGGTCGCGCGAAGCTTCCGTGAACCGGATCCTGCCACCTATCGCGCGGCACACAGCCTTCATCCTAGGACGCCCGCTCTCTTTCTGCAGTCTGGCCATCCAACATCGTTTAGGTCTTTCAGCTCTTATATAAACCTCCTACATCCTGCTCCCTCGCACGCCGCTCAACCACTCTGAAGCCTCTGTGTCGTCTTTCCCACACCCTGAGATCAGTGGCGACTGCCGCTTTGCTTCAACGTACGCCTAGTGTCTTTCATTAGTCTCCCGATGATTGAAGGAGCCCTAGTTTTCTCTCGAATCACGTCTTCAAACGACAGACCGTCAGCCTGAATAGCTCGCCCTGCGAAAAATCTTGCCACACAACCCATTGACTGAATATTCCTTCGTACGTGCATCGAGACTCGTCTTCAGCGTTTTCTGACAACTTCCATGTGGCAAACGTGTCGCGCACACAGTATCTAACACGGGCGAACCATGCGGCTCATGAACACGGACATGTACGAGCTCAAGGAGTTCGCATCCAAGACCCCCCGCTACGCGATTCTCTCTCATCGTTGGGAGAAGGTCGAGCTGACCTTTGCCGACGTCGAGGAGCGGAACCAAGCCAACAAAAAGAAAATCCCCTGGACGACAGAGAAGACACGCGCATGGGCAAAGGTGGAGAACGCATGCAAGTTCGCGAAGGAGAAGGGCTTCGACTGGATTTGGCTGGATATGTGCTGTATCAACAAGGCGAGCAGCGCCGAGCTCCAAGAGGCCATCAACTCCATGTTCTCCTGGTACCGCGACGCCGCTCTCTGCTTGGCCTATCTCAACGATGTCCCAGACCTTGCAATGGAGGATCCGCAGCTCGCGGAGTCGCAGTTCCGGCAGAGCGAGTGGTTCACCCGCGGGTGGACGCTGCAGGAACTAGTCGCCCCCAACGCCGCCATGGTCTTCCTCTCGAAGGACTGGGCTGTCATTGGCCGTCGGGATTGGCTCGCGGATGTTATCACAGACATAACAAGCATCGATGTCGACCTCCTGTCTGGGGCGCACAAGCCAGTCGACTTCTCCCGGTGGAGTGTTGCGAAGCGCATGTCTTGGGCTGCGAACCGGACAACAACCAGACCAGAAGACGGCGCATACTCTCTCGCGGGCCTCTTCGGTGTCAGCATGCCCATCATCTATGGCGAGGGCGGCGAACAGGCTTTCTGGCGCCTTCAGCGCGAGATCATTCGGCAGTCCTCCGATCAAAGTGTCTTTGCCTGGGGAGAGCGGATCAGGCTGGCGTGTGTGCCGCACACATCTTTGTCGGGACCTATAAGCTCACTGGAAGGGCATAGATTGGAGAAGTACTCTTTCCATCACAACATGCTCGCATCTAGACCTCGCGACTTCGCCGACTGCTCGGACATTGTCCCCGCTTCCTTGCAAAACCTGACGGACATCCTCGGATTACCGACCCCCACGGAGCCCCATTACACCCACACCAACTCCGGAATACGCATTCAGCTCCCCCTCCGTTCCACGCAGACCACGGGCGTTTTCATAGCTGCACTAGCATGCCGAGACGATTCATCAAGTTATTGGCAGGCGCTGGTCTTGAGGCAAATCGACGGCGAACATACATACGAACGTATCGGCCCGGGATATAGGGAGCAGTGGATCATCATCGACGCTACCAGTCACGTTTCATGGAAGTGCACGACCATTTACATCAAACGGGAGTGCGAACCCAGGGATGTTCTTGAACGTGAGTCTTTCTATGCTAATTAGGACAAACACTTATTAACGAATGTATCCCCTTTCGTGTCTTGAAAATTTCTTCAGGTGGTGTTGTGCATGAAGACTTGTTAAATTCAGTTATTCGTATATACGATAACACTCAATATCAGCAGGAGCAGACACCGGAGCAGCAGAGAGTCAGGTTGCCATACTTGTCTTCGGCACTGGCTGATGTGATATACGGCATCCCCATGTTCAATCGTGAGCTAGTCAGGTGCTCTTATAAGGGCAGGCGAATATTGATCATTGCTTATACAGATGTTCGCATCGCATTTGAGAAGACTAGAACATTGTCTGACAAATCAATGCGGCACTCGAGATATCGCTACATGATCAACAGAATACAGTGGATGCAGGAATGCGTGATATGCAGTCTCCTCAAGTTTGTCCACATATATATTCTCCACTAGTTGGTGTGCTTATCATCAGTGTGTGTTCTAGGGTACTCCGATGCAAGAATTCCCTCGCTACCATTATGGTGCACCGAACTGGCCTCCACGGACCGGAAGGTAAGTCTGTGCATATCTCTATAATCAATGCTAATTTCTGTTCGCCTTTCAGGAACCAATATCCACAGATATCTTGAGGATACTGTTGTGCGACTCGGAAGCCTTATTGGTACGTGTGTCGAGGTTGGTCGACTAGGTATGTCTCTGCATCACCTTGAAACCCATTCTCAAGTATCAATTTATGCACTCAATACCAGGTTACATTTACGGAGAAATGGAGTGGAAGGTAGACATGCGCTTCAACCATATATCTATGTTTAGTCCTGAAACACATGACACTCACCCAGAAAACTTTGCAAAAATGTGCCGAGGACCTTGAGTGGCTCAAATCAGGTCTGGTTGCCTTTTACATGAATGTACGGTTTGTCTCGGTCTAAACTTTCTAAGTTTGCATTCTGGATTGGACTAAGGCAGATATGCAGCATTGTCAATGTAAAGATCAACGGGAGTGCGGACCGCCTCTTCCGCTTTACCTTTCCCGGATGACACTAGTCGAAGGAGATATTTGGAAACATGTCTCAGATCAGGTCTGTGTTTCCACAGTGGATTTAACCGGTATGCGGTCTCAAAGTATGGCTTGCAGAATAACGCAAGTATCGACCTCGCCTCCAACATTCTGAGGGCCGAGCGCTCCGAACAGGGGTCCAGTGGCGTAGAGATTTACAGCCATAAACAGATACCATTGGATGAACTTGTGCAGAGAGACCTGTGCAAATTCGTTCTAGATATCTACCATCCAACTCAGCCTCAATTGAGTATGGGCCCGGTGATCGATGATTGTTACTCACAGGAAATTGATGATCCTGTAAGGAATTCATTTCTCCGGCGACGGTGCACTAACACATGAATTAGGACATACGGAAGCTTTGGAAGAAGATGGTAAGTCGGAGCCAGTATATAGCCAAGATGATTTTTAATTGGTGTCTGTAGGGATGGCACCGGTCAATCGAATCCCGTACATTTGCACTTAATCTCTACCAGTGAGTTCTCAACCTTGACAAGTAAACCACGCTATATGTGCACCCTAGTTACTGTATCGACTTGGAACGTGGATCACGACCCACCCTTGGAAGCAGAGTATCCATCACGGCATCACAGCTGCCTGGGCTTCAAGACAGTTTGCTTTCCGGCTCGGACACGGACATGGGGCGGGGTATCACACTTCAAGAAGCAGCACAGGATGCCTGGTGTGTGAAATATTTCACCTCTAACTCGCTCAGGGCCCTCACAGAAGGTATGTACATAAAATATGAATTATATACACCATAATTGGGCTCATGAACAACTTAGCTATTGATGTCCGGATTGACGGCTTCATCGATATTGAGGATGTGAACCAGTTCACATCCTCAAAGCCCGAATGTATCACACTCATGCAGTGGATCGCATACTCTGTGTACGGTCAGTCCGGTGGAGATATGCTTGAAATTTACCTGTATCAATTCGCTCATGCAGGTTCGACATTCACCACGCATATATACTGCCTACGCATCGAATCAATCATCACGAGGATCCCGGAACTCGAACCCGCAGAGGAAAACCGTGAGGTCGCCGTTGGGTACATGGACAGGTGGTTACCCCGTGTTGTGGCGCTCTTGCAAGACATTCGAGTGCCGAATCCAACCGTACAGCATGAGGAGCAGCTCCTCGAGCTGACACGCACAATTATGACGATCCAAGAGAACAAGATCAATGCTGAACTAACACTGCTCAACTATGAGTCTTATGAAGGCTCTCACAATTTTGAGAGAATCATGAGCACCTCCAGTGATCGTGGATGCCTGCAATATCCAATTTCTGACATAGAACAGGTGAGCATGCGTCGAGAATGCAGGCATCTAATCCAGTCTCTGATACCATGTTTGCCGGTTTTTAGAGACTCCTTCCGACTTTATATCTGGTCCTGAAACACCACTACGCTATTCTCTCAATCGCTCAGGAATATGTCTTGGAGAAGTTTGCCCTGTCCAGAGCCTCTGAGACGATGAAGACCATCTGGTATCTGGTGGATTCACGTCTGAATCACCTCCGTAGTATGTTTTTATCCCGACCCTTGGATATAAGAAGTCATCTGATACAACAAGAATTTATAGGCAGACAACTTTCAACTCCAGGGATCGATGAGACCATGCAATTGTTGATGCGCCGCATGGTAAGTCATCAAAGAGCAGATCCAGTGGCTATTGCATTTTGACTTAGCTCTTTCCTAGTTCCATGACACGCATAACTTCCCTTTTGCGACAAGTTATAATCCTCAGGCTACTCTACACTCACGCAGACAATGGTTTTGGGGGTCTAAACATTGCATGCAACATATCCAGAAGGAGTTGAAGAAGTACGACCCCAAGTTCCAGGCGAATACATCATTCGATGTCGACGAGTCGCTGTTCCTTTCCGTCACAAGTCTAGCTGGATACCGACTCCGTGTGGTGAAATCCTACCGAAAGCGATTGGGAATCACGCTAGTACCCTCGGTCGTGGATGATCAGGTGGAGCAGTGCCTGGAGATCAGTGGTACCGCAGGTGTAATGGACCAGGAACATGAAGCCGTCGAACAGTGTGTCTTCTTCTGTCGTTATCACGATGGACAGCTAACCCCACCCAGTCATGCTAGATGTGTCGAATGCGGCTGCGAACGAATCATTGGACCGAGATATAGGTGTGTCTATGACGATATTGGTGATGGCGGAGGTGTGTACACCATATATATGATGATGCCAGTCAACTGACTATAAATCAGATGACGTGGATTACTGCTCGCCATGCTACGAGAGTCTGGAATTGCTCCCCCCACCAGACGTATCCGGGTCTGATGCTCATATCTCCTACCAATTCCTGAGGATAGAACAAGATATCGAGGCCATTGGCGACGACGATGTCTTAGACAGGATATTCGGGCGTCCAGGATGGCATCTAGCTAACTGGGCGGAAGGGCCAGAACTCTCTGAAGACGACTATGACTTCGACAACGAGTTCTATCCACTTCTTGAGCATTGTCTCTCTGCTTCAGAAGACGTCAACCAGCGACTCATGCACGCCGTGTCCGCCTACTGGAAACAGCGCAGAAATTTCGACCACAGACAAACTATGCCGGAGCTTTCAGAGCTTTCCGCCTTCCCGAAGGAGATAGTGGAATATGTGACGTCTCATTGCTTCGTCCGGCAGGCGGGGTCCGCAGACGCCCGAAGAAAGGGGAAAATAACCTCATCGCAGTGAGTACAGAAGAGCAGATGGTGCATATTATCCTTACTGATTAATATGTGGAAGCCGAGGCTGTAAATGCAAAGGGGAGCATTGCATGGATAAAAAGAATATATGCGGCGATCGCTACAAGTGCGCAGACTGTCCTGATAGTAAGTCTGATCTCCATCTGCTTCGGAGCGCATCCCGTATGACTGACCTGCGAGGCAGACTCCAACTACTGCTCGCAATGCTTTATGGAAAACGAGTTCACGCATGAAGGCGGTGCCCACCGCTTTTTGCTCCTTCAGTACCCCACCCTAGAAATACAAATACAGCGTGTCTCGTTCATGCTCATGGACATGCCCCTTCGAGTCTACGGCTCGGACACTTGTAGAAACTGCCGAGCTCGTGTATCCGACTCAGAATCCCTATTCGGATGTCTCAGCTGTACGGCCAACGATCACCGTGAGTGGACTGGGACACGATGACACCGCGGCGCCATCCTAACCGAGTCTTCATCCAGCCAACCTTGTATTATGCCACACCTGCGCTTTCAAAAACTCTGTGTTATCCCCACACAAGCCTACACATATTCTGCTCGTCCTGTCCAAGAAGCCTGGGCTCGCGGCTGACAAGGACTTCGAGAGGACCTCTCATGCGAACACAGCGAAGTCGCTCAAGAACGCTCAAGTGGTCATAGAGAACCTGACAAAGAAATCAGAGACGACAGAAACCCAGATGGCGCAGATAAAGGAGAAAATGGCACAGATGGAGGCGGACATGGATGCCAGAATTGCAAGGATGGAGGCGGACATGGAGAAGAGATTGGCTCAAATGAACGCGGTGAAGAGCGCGGAGAGAGCGCGGAGGGAGGATGACTTTTAGAACGGAAGGAGAAGATTGAGGTGGTGTACATTCGTTTCGGCGTAGTACGACATGCGTGTCCTCTTGCTCGACCCTCCGCGTCTCACGCTCACGCTTCTCCCCTCATCGCCCTTCTTTTCACTTTCTCTCACTAAACTGTCACTGTGTATAATGAGCACCACGGCCGTCCACCTCATATCCTTCTAGATGCGTGACCGTGACTACGTAGGGCGTGGATGGAGTGCGCTACGAGGCCGGTGATTAACGCATCCTGTGAGCGCATGCACAAAGTCAGCATGGTAGCGAGAGTGGGAATGGACAAAGATTTTCATGGCTTGACTTATCAATGCGCGCGCGATATCAACGTTTTCGGGGGGGACGTCTATTCCATGCGAGAGTGCTACGTTAAGGCTCCGTAGACACGCGAAGGTTGGGTTGCTCATCGCCAACATAAATTCTTTTCCGTTTAAAACATGGTCACGTCCAAGAAGTCAACGTGCACGTATGCGCTGAACGATGGACACGATGGACCGTGGGTCGAACCATGGCCCGCTTACGATGAGCCGCTGGACGAGGCAGCACCGCGCGAGAAGGAAGAGGTCGAGGAGCATCCCACGGGCGGTTTCGAGCCTATCCCATTTCCCGTGTTCGGCCTGCATCGCATCGTTCATAGCATGGTGGCGCATGGCCTCCAACTTAGGGTGTCGCGGCGGACAAGTTGTTCACTCATGCGTGTCGCTAGGGTTGTGGAAATAAGCGCAGAGGGCTAGAAATATTACTCCATTGGATTGTGTAGTGTTATGCATGGGCGGAGTTTGTTCAAGAAAACTCTTGCGATTTATTTAGACAAGAGAGACTCGGATGTGCTTGAAGCGCGCGGGTAGCGTGCGTAGCTGTTTGGCGTCGTGAGGATCGGAAGCTCTTGACAAGCACCCGCAAACACGCTACTCATCATATGCTGTATGAGCGTAAGCGTCACTCCCACCACCACGCCAGCACACGCACGTTGACAGCCCTTTCCGCCGCGGTACCGACTCGGATGCAATTTGGCCCGAGGAGGCGCCGTGGAGAACGCAGCCTGAGGGAGCATGAGTGGATGTAAAGCCGAGTTTGGTATCTGGGGAGCGTAGCGTCTGCATTGTACAATTAATTACATGCGGCAACCCACCCGGGGTCTGGGCGAGTGTACTCTGAACAATTTTTACTGCTTAACTGGCTAGGTGGGACTACATAAGTCTACCGTAGACACACGCTCGCTATTGCCGAGGTGGCCGTTCATAGGAAGAAGTACTCTCGCTTTAGTCTATGATAGCGATGTGCGAAAGCCTCAGATCTCATGCATGGCAGCGCCATACTCGCTTAGCGTAAGTCGCGCTTAAGTACTTCGCACACTACAATGACGCGGCGATACTCTGCGTACGCGCATATATACAAACACTTGTCAACAGATCTCGAATCGTAACATCGCAAAGGATGGTTCGCGCCCTAAATCGAGGACACGCGAACAAAGCTCCTGAAGACTCTATAATACGTGCAGAGCCAAATTGTTGACTCCTAATGATCATTACAACAAATCTGGAAAACCGGTATCCTACTACACATCCGAGTAGATTCTAGCGTTGAGCTTGTCCACCTCAGCGCCAGACACCGCACGCACTTCCGGACCCCTGCCCTCCCGCACCTCCTGCAAGAATCGCGCACCATTCACCGACGACTCCCGCATCACCTCGCCCAACTTGAGCGGGATGGCCTCCACCGCATCCTGCCCCAGCGCGAGCGCGTGCTCCGCGCCCACCACGACCGTCACGTCCTCGCGCCCGCGGAGCCCGGCGAGCGTCACCACGACGGTGCGGATGGATGGCGCTGCCACCTGGATCATAATCTGGATGCGGTGCGCGAGCGCGTCTAGGTCGAGCGTCGCGAGGTTCAGCTCGGCCGCGCAGGGCTTGCCGGGCATGAAGAGCGCGCGGAGGTCGCATTGGCGGATCTTGGTAGCGTGGAGGAGGGGATTCTGCAGGGCCGAGCAGCAGATGCTGAGCCCGACAGTGTGGACGGAGGTCTCCGCCAGGCCGGCGATCAGCATGTCCTGCGGGTGCAGAAACGGCGTAAGGACGAGACACTGAGGACACACGATGCGAATACAACACTGACCAGCGTATGTAGAATGTAAATCTCCGTGGGACGGACGGTCTTCCCCGGGGCGAGGGAGATGTCGAGGCTCCGCAGGCAGGCCGAGCTCGGGTCGCCCATCGCTTGCGCGAACTGGCCGTTGTCGAACACAGTGACGTCGAACGATTCCAGCTGCAGATATGGGGCCTGCGTGGGCCGTAGGATGGGAGAGAGGAACAGCGCGTCGAGCCACGGCCCGCAAATGGTGAGCCACCTCACGGGGCATTGCAGCGCGAGGAGGAAGACGTCCCAGAGCGTGCCTCTGACGACCATGAGTGCGTTCCAGGTCCCGTAAGTCAGCTGTTGCGCCTCGTTCGTCTGGTAGGGGAGCAGAAAGGTTCCCGGGTTCTTGGAGAATGTGCTGAGGTGCTGTGGGGAGGTGCTGACGGAGAGGGAGCGGAGGTTTGGGAAGGCGCGCACATAGTGCCTGGTGATCGGGAGCTCGTTGTTTTCGAGGCAGAGCTCGGTGACGAGCGGGTACTGAATGTTGTAAAGCACCGAATGAGGGCCGGTGAGACTCTAACTGGCAGAGAACGAGCGGAGCGTGCGCTTGAACCTGCTCAGAAGCTGGATGGGGTTACGAGCCTCTGCTTGCGTGATCCCATTGTCCTTAGCCTGGTCGTCTACGTTTTCTTCGTCATCTTCGTCTCCTCCCTCGGCATCGTCCTCATGGTCTGCGTCGTTCTCGCCGCCATCATCTGTACCAGCAATTCTCTGTCCGGCAGGCGGGGCTTTTATGAGCAGCGTTACGCCGGTCAGTTGCAACTGGGAGGACTTGAGCATGGCGGCGCTCACGGGACCCATCTCGGTCAACTCGAGCGCTTTAATGCCAATCAAAGTAGCGAACGCGCTTGCGAGTGCAGGGTGTGAGCCGAAGAACGCGTCGGCCAGCGCGACACCGCAGAGTTCGAGCTTGAGCACCGGCGCAAAGCGGATGAAGAACTCGAGCAACTGGGCCACGCGCTCCGAGAGCGCGCCGCCCGTGAAGATGATGTTGCAGAGGAACTTGAAACGGTAGGGCGCTTCGGCAGACATGAACGCGATGAACGACTCCAGCTCGGGCTCGTGGCAGAGAGTGAGCTCGCGAGGGATGAGCAGCCTGGGGCCGCGGTGGTAGAGCTGGCGTGAGATCTGCATCAGACGGCAGATCGTCGACGCGTTGGAGAACTTCATGACATTAGGAGGACGTCGGTATTGAGACTCGAGCGGGTTGGGTCGAGAGACATCTGCACGAGAGTATTTTTGTCAACACACATGCAAATCACTACGCGCATATATGCAATAGATACCTTGGTATCGTGGTAAGACTCGGATGAAGCGGAGCGAAGGGGAGGTGGCGAATCTCTACTGTGGGCGTAGCAAGGACGGAGATGGGAGGAGGAGGGAGAAAACAAAGAGCGCGCGATGTGACAGAGTGCATGTTATATGCCGAACACGGGCGCGGGTCAAAACCCGTCAAAGTAGGTGCGCGACATGGCTTCACAGATGACAGAAGTGTAGAACAACTTACGCCACATCGGGAGCCAGATCTTGAGCGAATGTATGACAGGACTTCGTTCTACGCAGAAGCCTGGGTTCAGACTCACCTCGGAAGCCGTCCATGAGCAGAGGAGTTTGGGTGTGGCTACACAGTTGCGATGCCTTTGCAAGGTGTATTCGTCAGTAAGGCGGTCTATAGGCACCCTGGGCGAGGTTTCTTCACCAGCAGCGTAGATTCAAGAAGTGCGCAACCAGGTGTCCGTGTCCACGAGGAACGAAGAAAAAGGCACCTATGCCTGTGAACGAGCGTCACGTTCGGAGGCGGAAGACGACCGTTCCTCCCGAAGGGGGACTGGGACGTCGACGGACACAAGAAGTGGTGACAGATACGAGTGCGGGATGCGCGGCACAGTCGCGGGTACGCTGCATGCGCCTAGGAGGGTGTACCCTGCGCGGTCATGTTCATTAGTTGTGAGGTTTGCATAAGATTGGGCCAGTGAACATGTCAAGTCACATCTACTCACCTGCCTTGCAGCATAGCACACTATACGACCATCTTATCAGAACACCAAGGTTGAGGTGAAGCAGCAATGGCTATCCTCTCGCAGACCGCGGGGCTTGCTATATGGCTAGATACACAGGCTATAATACACATCTAGGGAAAGAGACGTCAAACGAGCCTCTGGGCAAGTCACGACGACACAAAATCCCGATGGACATACCACAGAACACCACCAAATCCCAACTACGCCTTGCTGCCTATTCGCGACAGCGGCGCACCCGACGCAGGCCTCCCCACCATAGGCATCGGCCGCTTCGCGAACACCATCTTCCGTTTCACGATCGCGACCATATCCCAGCTCTTCGGCGCGCCGCTTGTCTGCTGCGATCCCTGCTCAGAGTCCTCTACGGCCATCGACTCCCCCGGCGCGTCCGCGGGCGCGTCGGCTCGATGTAGCACGGCGAGCGGTTTCGCGAGGTTCACGAGCTTTCCCTCGAGCAAATGGTGGCCGATCAGCAGTGTCGGCTTATTCTGTAGGAGCATTAGTACCAGGTCACGACCTGAACTCCAAAACAGGGGGTAGAATGGCGTACCGTAGCAGGGTCGAGCCGCAGCTTCCCGACAAGTTGGCTATCCTTGTTTCCATCCACTTCTAGTGAACCTTGCATTTCTATGAGCACGAGCTCGTCCGACCCAAACTGGACGAGCTGAGGTGGTAGTTTGCGATGTGCGGGAGAAGAAGGTCCAGGGATGTTTACGTTGACAGGGACGAGCATGACTAGTCCAAAGCAGTTCGCAGTAAAGTTCCAAACAGAGGACACAGAGGACACAGCTGCAGGAAGATCACGCAGAGTAAGCAGCTTGATGGTGGTGGGAAGAACGAAACGACAGGCGCGACGCGACACGACGCGTCGCATCGTACATGGCGCGCGTCAGCACGTGGCGTCGGGACATCGGACCGACATTCCGAGCCCGTCCCTCTGAGTCTCATGCGCGGCCATGAGCACACAAAACCGCGGCCGGTGGGAGGTATGGGTGGTATTCGACATCTCTGTATGATGGTACAAGTACATAATACACTTCGCTGCACGCCCCCAGGATCGAGTTGAATCAGGCCAACATGGGCGGCACCGGGCGCTGGCTCGGCCGGCTGTGGTGCCCAATAGCACAGAAGTAGAAGTAATAATCCACCCTCGCGCGGAGCGGGCGTTGAGCCCGCCGCCATCCCCAGTCTACCACCGCCGCCCCTCATGGAGGCAAGGGCGCGGTGCGTGGATGTGCGGTTTTTTGGGGTGGGTTAGTTCTCGCCCCAGATGGCGCGGGCGGTGCGCGTGACGAGCGCGAGCTTCTCGCGCATCGCGTGGTCGTCCACCAGGTTGCCCTCCGAGTGCGACGCGAATCCGCACTGCGGGCTGATGCAAATCCTAAAACAAAATGTTCTGTCAGCCTCATATGCTGTGATTATAAGAAAAGAGATACGCACTGGTTAAGCGCGGCCTCGAACGAGCGCTTCTCGTCGCCGCCCGAGATGATAGTCGCGGCGTTGCGCACACGCTGTACGAGGTCGTCGACCTCTTCCAGACGCGGGAACTTGGTGGAGATCAACCCCAGCACAACCGCCTTGTGCGGCGGGAGGAACCTGAGAGGCTCGAAAGTGCCCGCGCGCGGGGTGTCGTACTCGAGGTAGTAGCAGTCCACGTTGATTTCCTGGAACAGCTTGATCGCAATGCGGTCGTAGCCCCCCTCGCTGAAGTGCATTCCGCTCTACATGATATCCTCCCTATAAGCATCGCACACGATAATGGTGATATTGAGACGGCCGAACGTACGCGGAAGTTACCGCGGCACAAGTGCAGGCCGACGTTCATGTCTGCGGGGCGGTTCTTCAAGCAGTCGTTGTACGCCTTGATGTAGGTGTCGAGCAGCGCCTCGTGGTTGATGCCGCGCTCCTCCATACCCTTGATCATGGACTCCGCGCAGAAGTACGCGAGCAGGGGGTCGTCAATCTGGATGTTCCTGCAGCCAGCCGCGTACAGGTCCTGAAGCTCCGCCTGGTACGCCACCGCGATGTCCGCGAAGTACTCATCTGTTCGCACACATCGCCCGATCAGATTGAGTTGGCAGCGCCGAAAAAGAAGGGCTGGGCGCACCGTCGTTCTTGTACACATCCTTCGGGTACGCGTACTCGCCGTGCCTGAGGTGGAACCACTCAGGCGCGGCCATCGTGATCTTCAGGTTCTTGTGTTCCTGCGCGGTCGGTCAGCAGATGACATCGCAGATGTGATCAGGAGACCGTGGCGCACCTCTGGTGAGGTGAGAGCCTTCAGGGCCTCGTACTGGGGCACGTAGAACTGCTTCGTCCGCTTGAGCTTACTCTGTGGAGAGGTGAGCTTCCTTCGGGAGAAGAGAAGAACAAGTTGTGTACGTACCACGCAGACGTAGGTGTCAGCACCCTTGAAATCGTGCTCCTTGAACGCGGCGACATCGGGGACGTAGTCCATGAGCATGTGCATGGGGACGGGCTTGATGTGCTTCATGCCGTCCAGGTTGTCGAACACGCCGTCGTAGAACATGTGTCTGCGCGCGCCCCGTTACGATCGAGCTTCGCAAGATGCCCGGAAAAAACGCACCTCCTGAACTCGCCGTCGGTGATACCCTTGATTCCCGTCTCGCGCTGTACCTGGACGACCGCCTTGATCGCCTCATCCTCGACCACCCGCAGTTCCTCCTGCGTGCACTTCCCAGCCTCGAACTCCTTGCGCTTCTCGAGCAACGCCTGCGGCCGCTTCAGGGAGCCGATCTGCTCCGCGCGGAACGGGGGGTTGAGCTTGAGAGTGGGCGCAGACATGGCAGGGTAGATCGCGGGCAAGCAAGTGCGACAGATAGGCAAGTTGAAGCAGACGCAGCGAGAGGCAAATTGGCAGGAGAGAGAGGCGGAAGAGCGGATGCGCGCAAATTCTCAGGCGGCCGCCGCTATATAGGGCCCTGGCAGGGTTGGGGGAATTCGGATTAGCCGCGGGAGAGTGGCATCGCGATTAGAGCACGATCAGGCCGGGCGGCGGCCTGCTGAGAACATCTGAACATTTGGCGTTTACGAACAGCGGAGGATGTTGCGCGCGGGCCCCAAGTGCGGCATAAGCGGTCGACTGACTGCACATGTGACATCGCGATGGAGGGCCGTCGAGTGTTGCGGAGGACGCGATAGAAGGTCGGAGGGCAGCGAGGACTGCGGATAGGGACAGCAGGGGCATGCGAGGGCTCCAGACGGTGCCAGTTGCAGACGGACGATAGAGTACTTGTGAACGCTCTCAGAATGGGTGGGCAGGAGGGTGCTTCGGAGGGTGCGCGTCCGCCGCTGGCTGGGAGAGTTTGGTAAGCGGCCGCGGGGTCTGGGCGAGTTATCGCGAGATGAGAATCGAGGGATGACATGAACGTACCCACCCACGGCTGCTTCACATGCGTCCTTGACATCGCGGCGGGCGTGCTCGACGACGTCGGGCTCGATGAGCGAGAGCGTTCAAGTCCACAAAGGTACACCGGCGTCTAGATGAAGGCCGCCGCAGATCGTTGCCGAGAGATGCCGATTCCAGAAAATGAGGCTTAGGCGCTTAAAATGCTACCGCATCCTCAAGACGCCGGCGTTGCATGTGCTAAAGCTGACCCAGTTTAATCATCTCAGTTGGAGCTGTAAGGACACCATGGACACTCCCAGCTATGTACGCAGACACAAATCAGACTATGTGAATGTGCGCATGAACAACCCAGGCTCGACGTACTGTGGCTGTAAACTCTCCTCATTTATAGGCACGATCGTACTTCGAAGCCCCGCGCCGCCAAGTTCGGACGATCCAGGCGCAGCCCACCGACGCGTCGCGCGTATAGAAGCACTTCGCGGACCCTCGTGACCGCGATTCTGCCCCTTTAGGATCAGTAGCGGCTGCGTCAACGTAAGTTACGAGCTCACGCACATATAATCAGCCTGTGTTCGCGGTTGAGCCAAATTTGCAGAGCAAACGGGGTGAGCTTGAATCATGAGTCCTTCTGACTACGCGCCGGAGGAAGCAGGAAACTGCGGCGGGAGTATATGCGAAGCGCTAGTTGCTGAAGCCTGTGGGTTGAAGCCGGGGATAGTGGTGGTAAGAACAAGGGTAAGACGGGAGGGAGAGGGCCGATTAAATAGGCCTAAGACAGAATGGTATTGAGGCGAAGAACTGACAGATCCCCTTGCGCGCAGCTGGACAAAGCTCGTCTCTGAGACGCTATGTGATGACATGGAGGATGGATGGATGGATGGAGGAAGTGCTGGTATCTTACTGGCGCGCTTACCTGCGGGTCGCCTCGGCTATCGAGGGACTTCGCACGACGTTGACAGCTTGAACAGGCTTGAACGCACTCAGCATGAAGACACTTCCAATCACGGAAACGTCAAACTGAAATGGATGTCGCAAGCAATAATACAAAAGACTGCCTCTACAGGTCCAGAGTCACAGCGGGGTATCCAACCCAAACTATCCTTCCCAACGCGAAAACAACAAACAACGATACAACGCTCACAGACAACAAGCAAACAAACACAACGTACAGCATATTACACCACCTCTCTCATGTTGCTACTGTGCACACTGCTGCCCCCATACTCCGACCGCGCGTACTCTGAACGCGCATTGAAGGAGTTTGTGGCGGCCCACTCGACGACGAGCGGGGACCGCGCGGGGCGCGCTTTCTGCACCGCGTTGAGCACGGCGAGCACAATGAGGACGACGAGGACGATCCAGCCGAGCCAGGCGAAGGCCATCATCGCAGATAGGATGCGACACGGCGCGAATTGGTAGCAAAACGAGAGGTTTGGCCAGATGCTCTGCGCGGTGGTGATCCCAAGGAGGAACAGCGAACGACATAGAGGGCATCGATAAGCACGCGTTCGATAGACGTGAGATGGAGGTTCTCACCGTCGAGACTACGCATCCGACGAGCCATAGTAACCAGATGACAGAGAGCGCTGCGAGCTCGAAGAGGTTGGCCGAAGCGGCCGAGGTGATCAACTGTGGCACCCAATGCATCCTGTCGCGGGAGTCAGCTCTGTCAGATACGCCTTCAGAGGAACTGCGATATGATGCTTACACGAAGGGTATTGACCCGAGAGCGAGCATTGAGCAGACGAGCAGATGCGCCACGATGGGATCTAGAATAGCACACAGTAAGCGCGGGCGCTTCTAATGAGGCGTCGCGGAAACAGAAAACATACCAAAAAAGTCCGAGCCGCCATTGAGGGGGTCTCCTTTCGGTAGGTGGAGGGTGTAGTTCAATCTCACAGCGGTGAAGATGAAGAGGAGTGCCGCAAAAACCCACTGCCGCACGCGTCGAGGCTCGACATCAGTAACGAACGTTCTGCAGACTGCGAGGCACAGGGCACAAGCCCCCCGCGCGGGGGGCAGCCGAGGCGGACGCACCAATGTGACATAAAGCGGAAGACGAAGGACAGTGGTGAGGGGACCCATCGCGGCGGTCTACGCCGGTCGGGGCGGCCAAAGAACGTCGCGCGACGGAGGAAGGGGGAGGGAGGGAAGAGCAGAACGGCGGCGACGGCGTCGCGCGCGAGGCGGTAATATAAGTGCTGCTTGCCGAGCACCCCCTGAGCTCTCGGACCAGTCACTGAGTGCGGGGCATGTGTTCTGTATAGAAGCTAGGGATAGTGCTCGGGGCGGTCGTTAGGGAACGCCGCAGCGCACGCGATTCTCAGTCACCGTCCTCCGTCGACTCGGATGATCTGCATGGGCTCGGTCGGATTTTCATCGCACCTCCGGTCATTGGACGTGTTCACGCGCGGTGCTCTCCTGCGAGGCCATGCGCACAGTGATTTTGCATCGAAGAGGAGTATTATCGCGGTTGCCTCCCTCGTCGTGGTTGCCGCACACCGAAGGAGATGATCATCGCGAGGACGCGTCGCCACTTCCACGCGCGCCTCGTCCCCGCCCCCCTCGGCCTCGTCGGTCATAGCCGCCCGCCCGAGCACGCCGAGCGCCCATGTGGCCCATATGTGCCCATGTCCCGGGGTCAATACCGTCAACGCTGTCAGCCATAATCATAGGCGAGTCGACTCAAGTAATACAGCCACCGCGTTCGTGGTATCAGAATGTTAACCGCGCCGCCAAATTGACTCACTCGACACCCATATAGAACCGATAGAACCGCGCCACAGACAGCCTGAGCCCGCACTAGCATGGGAGCGGCTCGATCTTACGGGATGGACACACGGCGTCGATCCTCACCATTGGATTGCCCGTCTTCGCGCGGACTGGGTTTGACGAAGATCAATTTGGGTACTGCGCAGTCATCACCGCGGTTCGTTCGAAGCTCGAGTACTCGCATGTCCTCGACATCGTGTCACTCGAGCCGTTTACTCGTCTTTGAGTGTGGAACGTGCAAAGCAGAGCCCCTTCTAGTGTGGCTATAGGTGCTCACCTGATGAAGTTCTGGACACGCCTGTGGCTGGGTCGAACTGTTCGAACCCCACAGAGTTTGCCGTAAAAACAACCGTGGCATCGGCGTGTTATGTGTTCTTCGGTACGACGATCCGGGTGAAGGTGTTCTCCTCACCAGATCGAACGACACAGCGGGGGTCAAGCTGTAGCCCGAAGGCAGTGCTACTCTGTAGGCAGGCGGGGAGGATGAGCGTGTAGAGAATCAACGGCGTATGTCGTAGAACGGAGGCGCCTCAACCTCCGGCGGTCGGACTATAGGCCGGGTCCGCGTCAAGAAGGTCATGCGTAACATTGCATATATCACACTATCCGCCCAAGGCCTGAATATATAGCGGGTATTAGCATTTAAATATAGACCCAGCCGGAGGTGAGCCCGACCCAGTGCGCACACCCATATATGATACAGGAATAAAACAATGTCGACGTATGACGCACTCGAAACACCCCCCTCCCGCCCCGAGTGTTCATTAATCACTCGCGCCCGGCGAGTATCAATGCACAACTCCAGTGTTTCCCCGCACCAAGCGTCCCGCGCCGCCCGCAAACCATCCCTATCTTGCCCCCAAGAGACAAATTCGCCAGCGCGCCCATGCCCACATCCTCCCTGGGCACTCCCACGGCACGGCCGCCGTGCGGAGGTGCGAGCCTGCCTCCGACGGTTAATCGTCGCCGTGGTTCGCTCGCCCGTCATGGCGGCGCGTCACCAGCTCGACCCGCGTGCGGCCGCCGCGCCTCGCGTGGGTGTGCGCGACCGAGGACGGGCGCAGGTGGAGCTCACGGTGGGAGCGCGAGCAGGAGCAGAGAGCGGCCCTAAAAGAGCTGCCCCTAGCGTAGACACGGCGTCACGCCGGACGGTCGAGGCGGCTCGGGGCTCGCATGGGGCGGCCTACGCCCATCTGCGCCAGGTACTTCCGCGCGAGCGGGGACGGCGAGCGCGAGTCGGACGGGGTCATCCACGCCGACGGCAGCGCGGGGGAGGTGGAGCTCGACGCTCGCGTGCGAAGCGGGGGGTGCGGTCGCAGGTGACGTTGGTAGTGTCGCCGCATATTCGACTTGACGTTGAAGCGCCGCAGGCAGCCGGGGAAAAGGCATGGATGCGCTACGGAGGGTTCAGCATCTTCCAACGGAGGGCGCATGGACGAGGAGTGGGCATGACGTACGTTTTGCGCCGGTGTGCATGTTGACGTGCGTCACGAGGCTGCTGGGCCGATTGAACCCTTTGCCGCACTGCGGACAACGGTGGGGGCGAGACTTGTCGACCTCGTCGGGGTGTGCTTCGACAGTAGTGCAGCCTAGGGAGGTCGGGACCGTGACACGGAACGCTGGCTGGGCGCAAGCGTTGAGTATCTCGTCTGCGTGCGCGTCGGTGACCTCCTCTTGATGATATGGCATCAGGCCTGCACGGAAGTGCGCTCGCGGAGGGGCAGCTACACTCGAGCTGGAGGCGACTTGCTCGAGGTCGGCGGTGAGTGGGTGGAGCCGCATGATGCCCAGCGAGTAATTTGAGGACGTCGTCTTGCGGGATATTCCCGATTTCAAACCGGGGGGAAGCTGAATGACCGGTGGTGCGAGGGTGGGGGCCGGCGCCGTGGCGCCCTGCGATATCGGCGGGAGAGTGCGCCTTCGGTCGGAAAACTGACGCATCGATTTGCAGCCTGGGGCATCAGATAGCGCAGCTCTCTGTAGACGGTGCGTTCAGACGTGTTCTGCAATTCAGAATCAGACAAGCTCACCAATGGCGGGGCGTTGGCATGGGGTTCGACGGCTATTTCTGCGTCGAAGTGTGGATATGGCAACTTCCTCGCAGTGCTGACGAAAGGACGAGATTCATGAGGGGCAGTCCATAAGTCTAGTGCAGTTGTATGAGTGGCCGTACTGAGTGCACAGAGAAAGTAGGAATGCGCCTACCCGGGAATAGCGAGCGGATGCCTGGAAGAGTGACGGACTCCCGAGGAAGGGCTGCGCTGCCACCCTCTGACCGCATGTCGATAGTGCAGGAAAGAGAAAGGCAAGAAGGTGCGAGGGCAGATAGAAGTCCGACGCGAGCATCCACCCTCGTATTAACCGCAGACCGCACAATGTCCCTTTCCCATTTGAATTCGGCAACTCCCTGTTTTCGCTTCTCTCTCCCCTCGGCGCAGCTGCATGGCGTGAGTGCCGGAGAACCACGTTTATCAAATGCGGTGCGTGCCAACTGCTGGAACACCCCTATGCTGCGCCCGCCCTCTGAAGAAGACGCCCTTTGAGCTCCGACGAAGGGCTCGCATCCTTGCATCGAGATCACCAGCGCTGTGGGGAAGCTCGCATTTTGAATTATGGCCGCCGCAAACTCTCACCCTGGGCCAATGTTGAGTTGGCGACGCACATTGATCCATTGCATCTGGCGTTCGGGGCAAGGCCCCTAGACGGTCATGACCACCAGAACCGCGCTATCTGTTTGATGGGGCGGCAGTCACGCATGGCTGAGATTTCGGCTCCTCAATTTAGCGTTTTGTGGACGACCATGGGGTACGGTAGTACGCCCGCCGGCATTGAAGAAGGCACGTTTCGGAAACACATCCCCCCCGCGACGTCTTCCAAGCAGTGCGCTCACTATAAGGCACCATGCGTAGTCGTCGCCGCGTCTATCGGAAGCATACGAAGCTGATCGGGGTTCGTATCGCTAATGCTGGACGATCAGCAGGCTGCGGCTGGCGCTGTGGCAGCACCTGCAAGTGCGATGAGCGCGGATCGAGGCGCGGAGGACCGATGTGGCTGGGGCGCTGGGGAGACGTACATGTACTTATTGCGCTGTGGGCACTTGCAGAGAATACACCGAGAGATGGCGGGGCGTTTCGCCGGACGAGGGCATGAGGCATGGACGAAACTTCGCACGAGCGAAAGCGTGTCGGGCGGAGTGCATCGTGTAGACGCCCATAGACGCCCGCTGCCGGAGAGTGAGTGTGACGCACACAATGACAACATCGTCACGGATCCACGATAACACTGGGGCGGCCCGAAGAACCGGCTCTGCCTGCCTCGCGTTTCGATTCTACAGGACCGTCTCCTCTCTCTCTCACCCTCATATGCACGGCGGATCCACCCAAAAAACCTCCGTGCTGGCACTGCGTTTCTTCAGATTGATCGCAAACACGTGTCTTGCTCCTGGAGATTGCGGAGCTGCGATGTGCACCTACTACGGTCTTCGCCACCACACGCCGCCAGGACAGGCCGCCCATGTCAAGATTCGAAACTAGTGGCAAGACCCACCGAGAGCCGAGAACCGTTTCGGTGGCGCCTCCCTTCTCTATTCGTCGTCAAGGCTCACATTGATGGGACTCCACAGGCAAAGTCCCCAGATAATCGGGCCAGAGCGGTGTTAGAGAGTGACCCCGGTCGAGGGAGTGAGTAAGTACATTGACAGCAGGTGAGAACACGAGATCTCTGGTGTGCAGGTGGCCCAATCAATTAATCACCCACGAGGTGTGTCGGTGCATGTTCCATATCTTGATGTTTCTTTCTACCCTTGTGCTCACTCCGGCTTCATGATCGTAGCGCATCGAATTAGGACACCGACATGCTTACCGGCGGAACGATGACGGACGCTACACAGGTCTCCATACCTCGGTGTTATCAGCTTGCCGCCTTCCGACTCCGACTTGGCGCGTCTTTGACCCTCGCTTGGGAATCATACGGGAACACGAGACTCGTGCTAGCTTCTCTCATCATCGTTCATCCACCTCGGTGCTCTCAGGGGGGGAAATGCGATACAGTTCTTTGACATCCTTCCGCGGATGTCACTCACGGTTCGGCACGTTTTCAGTAAGTCACTGCACCGTCCTCTGGTTTGCCGTACTCGCTAAACCTTCCAGCGCAGAGACCATGCTTCCCTGCATGGCCTCCAGCCGACTCGACAGACGAAACTTTGCACTGCAAGACATCTATCCACTATGGCGTAAGAGGCAGTGTCCTCGACAAACTCAATTACGGCGAACCGGAGCTCTCAAGTGCGCCTTGTCGCTCAGGAATCCATGCACGTTGTTCAAAATCACCGCATGACCGACATCTACATCTACCGACAAACTCCACATACTCTTGCTGTGCATCTGACGAACGATCTCGCGATGTGCGCCGCCCGACATCCCCATAACAGAGCACTTCAAATCTGCGGTCCTTGTTCTTCACATTGCAGCGCATCAAGGACGATGTTTTACCCGCCGGCATGGCCTCATCCAACTCCGAAAACGCACGATCCATCTTACGTGCAGGTCCGCACTGCTTCCTCCCCAAAATCCACGCTTCTTTCTGATCCAAATGCCCGCGGACGCGCCACGCCCGTGCGAGGAACAATGCCGACAAACTTAGTACCAGGTTCGCCCTGCACGTTGTCGAGATGATCATGAGAGCGATACACGAAATCAACAGGAAGCCCCTCCACGTGAAGATGAACCACCCCTGTACGCCACAGCAAGCGGACTCGGTAGCTGTTGTGCAAACAGTCGTGAGTGCTTCTTAGTTGCGCTCGCATGGTCTCTTCTTACGGAACTCCAAACGCGGACAGGGGCCTGCTGCGGCTAGGGGTTGCATGCAGCACTTGGGAGCGGAAACGCCGCACCTCGTTGTGCTCCTACTGCGCAATCGCGTCTCGTACGCTGATTCGGAGCGCAATCTCCCCAAGTACGCCATCGCTTATCGCAAAGCTTGAAACGCCTTCTGTGTCTACGACGGTGGGTGTAATGCGTCCACGCGGCAATCCGTCGCAGAAATTCGCCTAACAACCGACAGTCTTGCTTCGACTGCGTCATTAATGGATCGCAGGCCGTCTAGCTTGCGCTGCCGCAGTATTAGACAATCCTCGAGGCCGCACGGAACGTAAAGTAAAGCCTTTTATCACCGTACGAGCCGCATCCGCACTCACACCCACTGAATCCGGCACTGCCTTCGTTCTTCTGACGCTCAGGCTATGTGTTTCATATGCCGCATGTTAAGGTCCTTACGTCTTGCCCCGCCTCTAGGCTCATGGTCTTCGAAAGGTTCCAGTGTTCGCTCACGACATCTTTCTCGCCTCCCGCACCCACGGCGCCGGTCAGGCGAGCGATAGTGCCACGCTAGGGCAAAGCCGAACACTCCTCACTCGGGCATTCGGCATCACCAGCCCCGCACGCAACACACCCGATCCCGCCTTCCTCTTCTCGCGCATTCACACTCTGCACGCGCGTCATCGGCCGCGGCTTCTCGTACACACTCGTACACACCCCGCCCGGACGCGAACGCTTCGCGCGCAGTTACGCGCCCGCGGAACCCCCCCGCGTGCTTCCCCAGTTCTGCCGCGCGCGACGCCTCCCTGAGTCCCTCGCCCTATCGCAGCACGAGGCCGCCCCATGGGACCCGGCGCCCGCATTCGTCGCCGGCAGCGCGCGCGCCCGGCCCGTGCCATGGGCGGCGGGGCCTCGTCTGCTCGCTCGGGGCCTCTACGAAGCCCCCCGCGGGCGCTCTGTGTGCACGGCTCGAGCTGCCTGCACCGCCAGCCCCTCCGGCTTCTCCGGAGGGAACGCGCGGGCTCTGATGGACCTGCGCGACCACATTCGCCGCGCTACGCACACACACACGGGCTAGCCGAGGGGTGCGGGCTTCGCAGGAACCGCTCGCGTAACAGCTGTGGGGGGTGCTGCGAGGGGTTGTGGCAATGCGGTGGGTCACGGGCCCGCGCGGGAGGGCGCAATGTTCGAGGGCGGGCGTATGTTGGGGAGGGCGGTGTCGGGAGCGGGATGTGGGGATCGTCGCGCCTGGATCGGGCCTGGGACTTCCGGCGATCTGTTAGGATGCCGGGGCGCTGCGGGCGCTTGTTGGCCGATCGTATCATCAATCGACGTCCTTTCTGTTCTCTCATTCCACCAATTCCGAACTTTGTGCGGAACGCTGCCGCTCGACGCTGGACTAAGACATATTAACTCGGGGCTTATACCTTGCGTAAGCTGTGCGCGAACTCGGAAGACTGGAACTTTGCTGGCGCGCAAGAGCCTTGAGGCATCCCGGAACAAGCATGATATTCTGTGACGTGGCACTTGGGCGACACGCCAGTACTGGCCTACTGAGGTACTGAATACATGTCCTGAACGTAACATTCAGAGGCTGTAACCTGCGGATGATGGCTGGATGAGATTCTATAGACGGGATTTCTACGACCGGGTAGTGTATTTGGATTTTGACGACCGCAGTGTACCCGGACCTACCGGGTATTCATCCATGTCAACCGTCTCGATCTTTCCGGGCCTCCACCCGCAGGTAAGAAGTAGCGCTTTCCTATCTTTCAGCGTCCCTACCTGACGGGAGAAACGTTTAGGCATGCGGTCATATTGCTATGGGCACTTTCGTATCTTGGTCGCAGCTTCACCGAGGTCGCCTGGCTCACCCGCGCAACCCACGGAATGAAAGTCATTCTATGCACACGTGCGAAGACATTGACTACGTATCGCTGCGCAAGTCGACATCAATCTTCGTATGTTGCACAATCTCATCTGTATGTCGAACCTTGTCGAACTCAAACACATCTACAGGCGATAAATCTGCACAACAGATTCGAGTGACCAATCACTCTGGCAGGGCGCAGCGCGCGCAGCGGACTCGTGGTGTTGCCAGCGTCCACGAAGCAAATAAGCGCTTCAAGTAGCTTGTTCGTGGACGCAAGATGCGGTGCGTCCAGGACCCTGGGTGTTGTGCGGTGCCAGTTATGGTTCGATGGAGAGTCCCAACGCTGGATCAAGATTGCGTCCGCAAATTAAACGTGACCGTTATGCAGGAAAGCACGCGAAGGGTAAGAACGTGGAGTCTTCGCCGGCTCAGGATCATTTCCAGAAGAAAAGATGTCTAAATTGCGTTGCCAGTGTGCGGCCAATGCCGCAATTCGGATGCGCACAAGCCAGAAACCAGGGTCGTGTTGCCTGCAAGCGACGAGCCGTCAAAGTGAGCCTTTGCACTCTCGCACGCCGGTGTCCTTCGACTGATAGCACCCACACGCGAGCTAGGAATACAAGGTCGACGCCGCGCGCCGCTGATTTCTATCACGGCTCCATCTCGTTCGGACGGCGGTGCAGTGCTGGTGGCTCTCTCGCCTGACATTATCCATCGCCGCTTCTCGGCAGGTATGGGAGTCGCTGCCACTCCCCCCGCTGCAGCGCATGGCGCGCCTCCGGTGCAGGACGCTTCGGGACAAAGGTGCCCGCTTTTATCCGTAAGGGGGAAATAACCGCGGATGCGGTACGACCAATCTCTGTTGCGGACCCGCTTCGCGATTTCACGATCATTCTGAGCCTCAGGGAAAGATCCTAGCCATGAACAGGAGCCCGCGCCTGCTCCCCCCTCTCACGCCCGTCTATGTCGGTGGAGAGTCGCGGAACTGGCCGGCGCCGCCTGGGCCTGGCGGAGGGCAGCAGCATCGTTGATGTCATGCACGCCGTAATGGCCTGTCGCGCAGCGCGTTAGGCACCGCTGCCGCCAGATAGCGTCCTCGACAGGCTCTTCCGCCGATGCAGACACTCCGATGTCGGGCGAATCCCCGTCGGCAGAGGCAAGACGCTCTCTGGGGAGGGCAGAACACTCAATTGAGGGCCCGCATCGATTCCCCGGCAACTTGTGTGGTAGCCGGGGCCATCGCGCATCTGTCACATGGGCATTGCCCCCCAGCCGCAGCCTCAGCCTCGCGGCCTCCTTCCATGACTCCAGAACACCGTTCCCTTGGGCTCAGCGCCCGCCCCTCTGCGGGCGGCCTCGCACGGTATCGGACGGGGCGGACGGGGCGTGATGCCGGCAGAGAGCGTTCGGCGGCTGGGCAGCCAGGATCGGACATGGCGACTACCAAACACCACCCCCCGCGCGTGGACGCCAATATCATCCCATCGCAACTTAGGTTTCTGGCGATGCCACCCATGTCAGAGATCGCTGCGGTGAAGCAATCCTGGGCGTCGGCGGTCGCGAGTCACCCCAGTCACCGCTCGACGCTGCAACGGCGGGGACTAATGGGGGGACGGGGGCCCCGGCTCCTGCTTCCGCTGCGGGCCATTCACCCGCGAATGGAATACACGGTGCGAGATGCTCTCCCCTCCGCTGCCAGCTCGACACCGGACTCCTCCCACCGGTGGAGGCTAGCTGCGGAGCCCACTGCGGCTCCGCGCAGATTCCAAGGGAACGGAGGCAAGTGTGGTCACCAGACGCGGGCCGTACGCAGAACAACGCTGTTTTCTGACGATTCTCGCCAGATCATGCTAATCGAGAGCACCGGTGGTTAATGCAAGTCCCCAACACGGCATCGCCGCCTGTCCGCGATTGGAGTCCCATCGAGGCGCTAGACGGAACTCAATTACCACAATCTTCCGAATATGGGCGCGGCCACGAGGTCGGTTCGTCCACGCTCACAGCCGGCGAGCGCTGTGAATCGCGCATCTGGAATATCGCAAATCCCGGAGCTTTCACGGCGCGGGCGCTGTGCACCCGCCGCCTCCATCTACATTGCCTTGCGACATTGCTGTAAATGTCCGCTCGGTAGCTTCACGACACACTAGGGCGACCTCGAACACAATAGCGACGCAGCTGTGGACCCGGCAGGCCGTGTATCTATGGCCGCGTTCTCACGGTGCAATAATTGTACCCCCCGGCGCTGTCGAAGCATACCGTATAAGTCCTTTCAGCGCACCGGGGCATCTCGTCGAATTCCCCAGTGATTGGTGATCTTCAGCGTTTGTTCTTAGGGGGGTTGTGGCACTGCGACTGCAGTCCGTATATAACCGCGCTGTCCTTGTATGTGGTAGTCCTTGCTCTGAGCCTCCCAACTCTCCCCCCATCTCATCTTCCCTCGTCAATCCCCCCGCACGTCCCCTCTGTCATGTCGCTCTCAACTTCATCGACGGATTCCCGGCCCACCTTGCCGAGCATACAGGACCTGCTTCCCGGTGCGTACCCTCCCGCCCCCTCATCCCCTCCTGCACTATCGCGGCAAGTGCTCATCGCGAAACACACCGCCAGATATCCACTTCAACAAGCTGCAGACCCAGCCCATCCAGAACGCTCGCGTTTCCCCCGCCACCAGTTGCGCCACCGCGCCTCCGCTTAGGGTAAGCGTAACCTTCCTGGTCGGGCCGCCCGCCGTGTGCACGACCTGACACCCCGCACGCGATAGCTTGACAGCTCTGAGGGTCACGTCCACCACGAAACACGCCCGCCCTGGCCGACGTCACTCCCTGGATCGCAGGCACCGTCGCAATCTACCCGCCCGCCTACCGCCAGCAACGGTGGCGCACACACTTTGGGTCACCATTACGGCCCTATTCACCCCCCTGCGACTCGCTTGGGTCCTGCGATGCCGTTGCAACGTGCCCCCCCTACTGGACATGCGTTCGGCGGACACTCGAGTGGTCGTCACTCCGGCTCTCCGCATACGGGTCAACCCAACCTCATGCAGACGCGATCCGCATCGGCCCTCCAAATCATGGCTGAGATGAACCTGCCCACGTATGTGCTTTCCGCGGATGAGTGTCCCCCAGACGACGACAGGCGGCATGGCTGTGGTATCTGCCATCGGCGGTTCAACCGCCCCAGCAGCCTCCGGATCCACATGAACTCGCACACGGGCGACCAACGTACGTCCTGCGCCTCCATATTTTCCCCTCCATATCCTGATGCACGCCCCCGCAGCGTTCGAGTGCCCGTACCCGGGGTGCAGTCGCCGCTTCAGCGTAAACTCAAACATGCGCCGTCACTACCGCAACCACCGCGAGGGCCACACGCTCACTCCCCCAACATCGTACCAACCGCTCTACTACCAGGACGAGCAGCCACAGATGCTCTACCGCATGCACTCCTCCCCCGCCTCGTCCTCCTCGATGTCGTCCTTCGGCGACAGCGACGACCGCAGCGAAACCCCCGCCATCGCCCATCGCGACGCGAGCAGGCCGTATCCTGTCCCCCAGGGGCGCACGCGCTCGGTATCAGAGGTGTACCCGCCCGCACAGTCCCGCCAGGGCGCGCGCTCCCGCGCGTGCACCGTCCCCGGGTGCAGCTGCGACGAGGCGCCTGCGGCGCTTCGCCCGGCGTTCCAGCAGGGATCTGCCTCCCGCCCTGCGCCCCGATCTCGCTGAGCGACGCGGGGCTTGAAGTTGGGCTCCGCGGACCACCCACCATCCAGCAGCGCCCGCACCCGCGCATCAAAAGAACATTCCCCTTGCGCCACTGGCAGCTCGCGTTGTCTCGCCCCCGTCCGTCCCTGTCCCCGTTGTTGGACTGCACATGGACCCACTCGTCGTATGCTGTCCCCGCCGTTGGTTGCTATCGCATGCGCCGCTCTACGATAGCCGCAGTATGTTCTCCTAAGTTATCTCTATCGCTCTACTTCACCCCAGCTCCCGCTTCCCCCGCTGCCGTCGAAATCGCAACAAATGTCGCGCACCGTTTTTGTATACTAGTTACCGTCAGCTCGCGCTGGTCCCGCCCCTGACTGTCCCCTGAGGGGGCCCGCACCCCCATCGCCCCGACCCTGTGTAGTAGCACGCCCCATCTGTTCCCCCACCCACCGCCGGGGTGGGTCCCCCCACCAATCAATCATCTTGATCTTCTTGGGCGCATTCGAAGCTCGCAGTTCGCATTCAGCCTCGTCGGCGTGCGTCGATTCCCTCGTTCGTACCCACGGGGCCAGCGCGGCGGACCTCTTCCGGGGCGCCGCGCGTGGTGCACCGGCGTCGGGCGGCAGCGCCTGCGACGCCGCGGGCCTGCAGGCTCGGAATTGGGCGCCCCAGCGGGGGCGGGAGGGCATCGAGCGTAGGAGTCCCCGTACCTGCTGCCCCCTCATTCTCCATTCCCCGGAGGGGGCCCGGAGCCCGGAGCGTGCTGCGTTGCCGCAGACGTATGCGGCCGCAGCGTCGGAGGGTATGCGGACAGCGTGGAAGGCTTACGGCGATCGCCTGCGCGGCGAGCTTATTGGACTGAGGGGGTCCGCGGGATAATGAACGCTCCCACGGGTGAATAGATAGCCATAGACGTCAGCGCGCTCTCGCAGGCTCCCGCGCCAGGAATATACGCTGTCCGTCCGGGCGTAGTAGACCTGCCAGGCGCGCCATCGGCACCGTATGGCAAATTGAATCGCGCGAGGAACATGTGGCGTGCATAGGGGGTGCGACGTCGTGCGTCGAGACGAACACGGGGAGGCTGGAGGGCGAGGCGCAGTCGCCCCTTGGGTGTGTGAGTGAGCGTTGGAGACGGGAGACCAATGGACGCCGGAGAACGCCCAGACCCCGCCTCGAGGAGCTCGTCGAGGGACGACTTCAGGGAGGGAGGCTCGCCGTTATAGAATACGTCTCAAGACAGAGTTGGGGCACATGTACAGGCACGGATCGGTACCTAGCTCGTGTACCGTGCGCCGTGCGCGGCGGGGTGCAGCACCATATCGCCCACAAGGGCCGATGTAGACCCACACCCTCGTCATCCCCGCGGGCCGCCAGAGCAGGGCGGCGCAACAAGCGCGACATACTGCGCGGCCGCTGGATCTCCCGCTACGTCCGGTATCCACACAATCCACAGACACATCCCCCGCATCGTCCAGAACATCAGGTGCGAGCCTGCGGTCTCATCGCCGCGACATGCAAGTGGTACAAGGACAGTTTGGACGCTGCCGAGGAACCACGTACGTCTGCGGCCGTCTTCGAGGGCTGTCCAAGGCGAACGTTGGGCCTCCAGATAGTACGCCGGTGGAGGTAGAGGGCAAGCCGGTCGGACTGTTACGAACGCGCGCGCCGTCAGCTTCGGAGGATGCTGCTTACAGGAACTGAGGAGGATAGGGTGCTTGTCGACATCGGCGACCATCGATCGCTGCGGCACACATACGATCGGTACGTCTGTCGACGTAGAGTCAATCTCCGCGGTACTGTCCCTGCGCCCTCCAGTGGGCGATGAGGGATAGGCATGCCTATGTTGGATAGCCTTCGATGACGAGGGTTGCAGCGGGCTCTGGAAGCCGTGTCTGATAACGGGAGTGGTCAACGCATGCAGCAACGTGCGCAGCTGGGAGAACGTACCGACAACGTCGCTCGCAGATCCTCCTAGAGGGTAAAGGCCCCGCCCCCGATGTTGTTCGCGCAAGGCTACCCATCTTGCGCCCAAAAGATTGCCTGAGTGTACCAGATGCGATCCCTACGGCTGAATGATCTTCCCTGCAGATGTCAAGCGTCGAGCGTGCACTAGAGTTCGATAGCAGCGCGGAGCGGCCGGGGGGAACAGCCTCGCAGGTCTGGGAGGGGCGGTGAATCAGAAGAGGAGCGGACGAGCGAGCGGGTCTTCGCCATCCGATGTCGCGGGGTCGGCGCCTCGTAGCAGTGCGGAGCCAGTCCGAGGCGGCTTGTCCAAGGGAAATTAGAACTTCGCATAAGAAGAGGCAAACACGTTGCAGTGCGGGACCCGGCCGGTGCATGTGAATTGGGACATTTCTAGAGTTTGAGACCACATGCCTCCCGCGGATGTTGTAGCGAGCGCGGCCACTTGCGGCGGCGGAGAGTTGGGGCCTACAGCTATGTTCAGAAAAACGGCAACATCGCGGAACCGGATCTGTTAATTGATAACGAAAGCGAGGAGGCCTCTTTGGAGAGTTCAGGCGCGGCAACTTGCCTCGCACGACACGTAACTCGTGAGTTTCGAGGTATCAATAGCATGTGGTCACGTCGGAGGCCCTGTATAGTCAGTCATTCACTCCAATGAAGTGGGGAGCGAAGAGAAGCGCGGAGGTGAGCACTCCGTTCATAGTCGAGACGTACGACACCTCGACAATCGCGTACCGCGTTGCCGAGTACAGGGCGCCAGAGTGGCGAGACGAAATTCCCGAAAGCAGTTGTGTGTGGATTGCTGGGGGACGATATCAACGGCATGGCGTCGTCTGACAGGTGCCGATATGGTCTAGTTGGAGCCTCTTCGAGCGGCCACAATCAGTCGTATAGACTTAGCGAGACATCTGGTCATACCTGCGACAAGCCGCTGATCGTGAACGACGTTACTTAAACGACATTCGGAGAATAAAACGCACCAGCCACGCGCCACAGGGAATCGCCCGAGTTCGGCTAGCAAAAATCGGCATGAGATGGTAGCCAAGCTGGCGTGACATTTGAGAATCTGCAGGTCAGACAGGACAGTTCCGATTACGCTGAAAGATGCGCCTGTGAGCGGCAGAGTTACCTACGAAAAACCAAAGAGTAATTTGTCACGCCTGCGGAAGGGATGGGAATTCGGCAAGAGAGAGATGCGGGCGGCTATCTCTGGTGGTGAGTCAATGTTGCCATGTGGCGGTGCTCAACCTATTCAATTCCCGCGGTTCCTTAAGTTCATTCATCATCAGCGATGCCCCATCTACACCCATCCATCTCGCTCGGGGCATGGCCAGTGCCGCTCCGCTCAAAAATTTGCGCTAAATCTCATTCAACGGGGTAGTGTGCTCATCAAACCTTCGGTGTAGTGGACGGGCAAAAACGAGAATACAAGGCCTTCCAACTTCATAGGGCGCCACCCCGCACTGCCATGGTACATCCTGTACGTCTCCAACTACTTCTGCAGAAGAACATGTCACCTCCAACGCAAAACTGCGATGGGGCATCAAATCTCATCCGCCTATGCAAGGCTATCCTAGCCTGGTATCGGACCCTTCGATTTGAACCTTGCTGCGGCCCGGACCTTCCGCCCAGTGGGATCAGAATCCAACAGTTTACAGCCATCTGTCGAGAGTGCACAGACCGCCGCCCAATAAATCTGTCTAGGTCTTGTACTTACAGCGATTCATTAGGTATATGGACGCCGCGCCAAGAGACGCATTGGGAGATCGAGAGAAACGACGAAGCTCAGGCTTCCGATGCAGCCACTACTAACGCCATCACGTCATAGCTTGCCGTGACATCGCGGTAGTATCCCGTGCCAATATGCAGTACGGGACGTCATGAACCCCGTTGACGTCCAGTGAGAAACTCAAAAAAAGCACCCGAAATTGCAAAAGGATGCAGAATTCACCATGACCGCGATCTATCATGCGCCCAACTTCACAGAAGGCGCGAAAGCGCACTTCTCCGAGGGGCAAGCTATATTCGCCCGCGGCGACTCTCGACGCTCATGCTATCATCGTGACATGGTCGGCGTGAGAGTGCCGACTCCCACTCGGGGCGGTTGTGAGAGTCGAGAACGGGCTGCATAGACTCAAGGCTGCGCAGAGTTTATCACGCGGCCACGGGCCTTCTCACCCCAGACGGGTTCCCGTCCAGAATGCGGTGCCATCCCCCCGGTGCGGCGGACCCTCTACTTGCGCTTCGAACTGATAGCAAAATGGGGACACACCCGGCGTGATGGCGCAAACGAACGCTAGTCCCCCTACCTGCGGGGCAGGAGCCGCGGATAGCACGCCGCGCAGCGTAGTAACCTTGACATAACCTCCACTCGCAGCGGAGCGGCGTCCATTGTGAACCCCAGTACGTCTTCGTACTTCGAAAAGCTGGGAGACAGAAGTGCTTGGTCCCTAGCGGGACTCCGCCCGACGTAGGAGCTGCGACGATACCGCGAGTCCGACGGCGAGCGTACGCTCGCCACTGGGCCTGCTGTGTGACGTTGTGACATATATCGCTCCTGTGGCCGACAACCCCGGCCGATCCACCGCGGAGCACTTCTCTAACCTCCGTGTTAGAGTTTCGTATGCAGTGGGTAAAGAGCGCAATCACGCCTACCTACGGGCTGAACAGACCGCCCCACGTGCGATGCAAGCACCGAGGAGAGCAGTAACGTTTCCCGGAATAGAAGTGGTCACTGCCCGGTGGAACAGGATATCGCGCGCGGCACTGCACGCCTCCACATGGGTAGGTGCGTTTCCTGCTCGACCCGTGGAGCGTATCGCAGGATTTCCTGCCGGGGTAACTTCGGGCGCGAGCTGCAATCGGGAAGCCTAAGAACGCCGCCACAGACAGCGAAACGGACGATGCGAACTGTCGCCCGAATAGACCCACATACACCGGCGGCAGAAGGCAACGCAGCGCGAACTCGCAGCCACGATGCCTCCCGCGCACTCGCAGCTTTGATTTTTGAGGGTAGGATGGGCATTTCTAGGGTCTTTCCTATCGTGTTCTGGTTCAGCCTGGCAATGCCCGCCGAGGGATTGGCGCTGCAGGGCGGGGATAGAACCTTGGCGGAGCGATCGCGTGGTTGGGCTGTCCCGGCCCCCTGCCTTCCGCCGCGCCTCAAGTGTGAAGAGGTTGGAGAACGTTTATGGCTATAATGCGGCGAACTCACTTAGAATGACCGTATGATTCGGAGTCCGTTCGTTTCGTATACACCACGCGGCCGGCGGTGTAAACGGAGGACCAAACGCCGACGCGCAGTCGCTAGGTGGGAGTGGGAGTTGCCACGTTGTAGCGATCCAAGATGTACCACGGGGTGCGACAGATAATCCGAGTTCGAGCAGAAAGTCTCGAATGTCCCGTACTTCGAAACATTGCGCTCAATGTCTGCCCCTGGAGACCCGGTCGGAACTTTGCGAGGGCGGGCACGAGTACGGTAAACCCCGAGCGTCGACGTCGAGCCCATCCACCGCCCGTGGGCTCTCCGGGCACGCCAGCATCACCTTGCAGCCCGCGAGGGCACGGCATCCAGACATCGCTTCTCTACGAGGATAGAAGGACGCGTGCTTTTGCGAGTGCCTTGATGAATGGTGGCCCCGCGATGAACCTCGCTCCCCGAAGACTTAAAGACCGCAGCGATGCACGTCAGCCGTCATCCGTCCAATAGAGCGCACTTGCACTGACCTGCTGGCCCGGCAGGAAGGCTCACATGGAGCCCCGGTGAGAGCGATATGTCGAAGGCGCTGCGTGTGCACACCGCACATTGTCCAGAAGCCGGCCCGACATTTACGCAAGATCGCAGTGCGGATGTGGGGATGGGTGAGGGATTCCGCGATGGTTGGGGGAGCTTCTCACTGGATAGACGTGACATGTTCTTCCCACCGAGGACGGAGCGCAACCCAGTCTCCTGATGTACCACGTCCTGGGTCTCGCACAGTCATCGTGGTCCATGAGGGCCCGTGGCCACAGGGCAGGAAATACGGTGGCCGCGGATGGCCTGGCAGATCGGGAGGTCGATATCTGTTGTAGAATGGAGGACCCGGTACCGCACGATGCAATCCGTCGAACACCTAGATTATCAACGCCCGAGTGGACCTGCATCACGGTGGTGCCAAAGGCCACCTTTGGTGGCAACGAGGTAGAACAAGGCAGGTCTACACCAACCCGGAGCTCGTCAGACGTGTTCAAGCCCCCGTGGCGGGCGGAAGAGCAGCAGGATGTACACGCACCGTATGCCCTCCAACCAACACACCTCTGTTTTTCCACTGGCCTTCCACTCCGGCCGTGAACGCCGTTTCCGACCGCAGCGCAAGTGGCGGAAGCGCCGGCCGTCCTCACCCGCGGACCACGGACGCATCTGGGTTCGGGCCCACATCATGCCACAACGAATGCAGTGTCCGATATTCGTTCATGTTGACCCGCCGCACAGATTGTGGATTGTGGCCCCTCTAACGGCGCGAGAGTCAATGTCCACCTGCGACGTGCTGTGGGCGCCTCTGCCAGTTGGACTGCTAAGCGCGCAATCGTCGCACTCTCGATGTGGGGGACCGGCCCGACCGTAGGGAGAGAGGGAAGGGGAAGGTCGGATTTGGGGTAGGGCGACATAAGGCCAAAGGGAGTAGTTTGATTGCACATGATGGGTGCTAGTGGCTCCGTGTGTTCCAGTCGAAACGGCGCCTCAGAGCCAAGGCTCTTCATGGTGGGCACGAGGACATCGAGAGAGGGCGCGCGTCCGGCGTCGGTGAGCTGCGCTCCGCGACATGCATTCCCCATCGCGTAAGCAACGTAAGTTGCGACGCCAGGAAGCCAGCATGCGCTTAGAACAGGCTCTGCAGTAAGTAGTGAGCCACAGCATCCCCGTATGCACACATCCCTTGCGCTCACCCACACCTTGGACGTTCCCCGGAAGTCTAAGTCGAACCCTCCAGTGCGCCGGGGCGTTCCGCGGATGCGCTCGAGAACGCCGCACCACCCGCAGTCGACGACGCCCGCCGCCGACGTACACGGCTGTCAGCATGAAACCGCTTCGCGACCCCGCAGGAAGCCAGTGAGGCCGCACGAAGTCAGATACCCGCAGCCTGCGGACGTCGACGCCTCGACCCCCAGCCCTGGGGGGACGCCGGCGCGATGGGGTTAGCGTCGCGCTAGTGTGTGTGGTGAAATTGATGTGCCGCGGAGCGGATCCAGGTGATCGCCAGAAGCGTGCAGGGCCGCCAGCGGGGGCGCGCGCAGCCCGGGTGGGGGGCGCCGGGCCAACCTAACGGGGTGGTGCGCCCAGGCACTGCGCCGGTCCCCGGGGCGGGCGTCCCAGTCCCGTCGGAGCGCTGTGATGCCCGCAGAGATGGTGTGAAGAGCTCTGGAGAACAATGATTGCAGAGAATGGGCGACTGGGACTCTGGTGCGTCGCCGGGCAGCGGTGGGCGGTGGGCGGCGGGCGGGGGGAACAAGGCGTGCGGGGTTCGCCTTTGGGGGCTGCGAGGGTTGGTTGGAATGAGTGATAACCCCATTGCACACACCATTTTTGTTGGTCGGCCGGTGTGCTAAATCAGAGCACACCGATGAATGTCCATTGAAAGAACGGATGTTTCCGAACAGCAGCGGCTTCGGGGAGAAAGTCCACTGGGACATATGGGGCGCGTGAAAGGCGGCCTTCGGAGCTACGAGGACCGGTTGCGAGGACACCCAATTATCACATTTGAACCATCTATGATGAGGGCGGTACGCGTACACCGTTGTCGTAAAGCTGCGTGTCTTCTAAAGCAGCCCGCCGAATGTAAGAATGGGTGGGCGTTGAACGTGTGAGGTTCGTATTCCGGGGCTACGATTACCGGCTGCAAGGAGAGGTGATTAACCCATTTGGAACGTGCAGTACGAAGGCTACATGTACGCACCGTTGTCCTAGACCTTCATGTCTTCCAACGCGGCACGCCAGAGCGATGGTTTGTGAGATGATAGGCGTACAATGACAACACCTCCGACTAGCATCGGCTTGCAGAGGAGATGACATCGGGGAGAGTGTGATCGTTCCAATTGCCAGCGCACCGCGGGCGCAGATGCCATAGGGAGATAGGAGCGCAAACTGCGCTAGGGCGACGGGGGGCGGGACACAAGTCTTCACCATTGTCCTAGACCTGCATGTCCCCCAACCCGGGACTCCAGCGCGGCGGTTTGTGAGATGACAGGTGTGCACTACGCGATGGTTTGTGAGATGGCAGGCGTGCACTGGTCACACCTCCGACCAGCATCGGCTACGAGGAGATAATATCGGGGAGAGAGCGACCGTTCCAGTTGCCAGCACACCGCGGGCGCAGATTCCACAGGGAGATATGAGCGCGAACTGCGCTAGGGCGACGGAGGGCGAGACACAAGTGTGCATTGTCGACGCGAGATCCGCGTCACCCAGTTGACACTCAGCGGCGCACGAGTAGAGTTTCAGCTGACGGACGCGCGCCTCGGCCATGTTGACGATGGGACAATGGGTTGTGTGGCGCAGGACTCGGGTGTATGTGTGTGTGCAGTTACGACACGGGGGAGGATAATGTGAGAACATCGCGGGTGTCGCTAACGTGCTTGTAGCTGTCGGAGGGACGTCGTCGCTGGGTGGGACTGTCACTAAGTCAGCTAGTGGGATGATCACGGGATATACTGTACGCACAGCAGCTGCGGGTTGTCAAAAAACCCGCTCAGTGTCCCCCTCTATCTGCAGCTCAATCGAGATACTTGGATGGTGAGGAGGCCCCACGCCACCACTGCGCGTAGGCCCGTCATGTTCAGACCGAATGGTGGCAGACGAAATTGATCATCCTGTACTGCACAGTCTGTTTTGGGACAGCAGTTCCGTCTACACGGACGTGGCAACATTGCTATCGGACGATGCTGGCAATGTCGGAGAATTTGGGATACCACCGCCCCGGGTAAATGTTGCACCCGCAGCTTGTCAACCCGAATCAATGGAGAACTTTAAGGCTTTCCGTAAGCACCAGTCACAATGAAACAGATACCAAGTGATGTCTTACGAAGGTGCTGTGAGAGCGCGCCAACCACAAATGAACGGGCGATATGCAGGAGTACCTCGGCGGCGCTCATTCGGGCGGCATTCGTGCACACCGTGTGGTTGAGGCAGTCCGGATTTGCGTTCGATCGACGGGCGGTGGGCGTCGGACGTCGGAAGACTGCATGAGGCGCCACGGGGTTAGCAAGAGCGGCGAACGGACGGAGCCTGTGCGCACCTCGTCACTTCCGCTAATGAATCAACCTCGTAAGCGGGGGTTCTGCGTCGATCATGAGCGTGAGGCGTACGGGGACGGGGAAAGAGAGGTACCGCAATGTCCGTCTCCGTCTACCTCATGGTGGTCGCAGCACACGCGTCGTTCTTCACCGGGTGTCAGCTGCCGCGCACATTTATGGCCGGTATCGCAAAAACACCCCACCATCCGGAGGGTGGGCCGACGGCGAACTTGCAGGGCATGACAAAGCGAGCGTGGTGCACGGAGGCGCGAGCAGAGACGTAAAGCGACGAAGAGAGGCATTTCGGCTGCCTGTATGCGCAGACGACATGGCGGCGGGGGGGAGAGGACGACCGCGCAGAGCCGGGGCTGCTGGCCACTGGACCTCGCGGCTCGTCCTCCGCTGAACTTACCGCAGTTTCCTCCAACTTCATGGCGCCAAATGCGGACGCGTCTCCTGACTGCGGGTGGCCACGTCCACGTGGGATTGCGCCCATATCGGGCATCTGGCTACCATCGGGGGCCGGTTCTCACGCTAATCAAGATTCGCGCGCGTCCGGGGACCATACAATTAGCCGTGCCGAGCGCGGATCCCGTCGCTCGCGCTCGGCGCCCTTCTCTCTCCTCCTCCTCGCCCATCAGCCCCGTCACGCCCTCCTGCTCGCTCTCCCACACGCGCTGCCCCTGCATGCCCATGACGTGCGCTATCGTCTGTTACGCAACAAGACGTGCCTATCGCCCGCCCACCCGCGCGGTCGCTGCAATATCGCCTGTGATCATTCGTCCAGAAGACACGTCGGCAGGCCTCGAGGTCGGCACCTGTACGCATTCGTGCGTACGGTTCTGCAGACCACCGCCTATGATAGCTGCACCTGATCACCACTGTGGCGCATCCTAGGGAACGTTTGGCTATCATCTATAGCATCAGCTCAGAGCCA
Source organism: Trametes versicolor FP-101664 SS1 (assembly GCF_000271585.1). Taxonomy (NCBI): domain Eukaryota; kingdom Fungi; phylum Basidiomycota; class Agaricomycetes; order Polyporales; family Polyporaceae; genus Trametes; species Trametes versicolor. Next base: position 3,660,978 of record NW_007360323.1, read on the forward strand.
CACACGATCGGCAACTCACTGCGACAGAGGTGTGTGATCTCCCGCCGCGTAGCATTCCCCGTGGCTCACAGCGCATCGTTCTCAGCGCCGCCCCGCTCCGTTCGCTCGCGGACTCGCTCGTCGGGAGCGCTAGGGGGCCCGATCAGGATGGCGGCGGACGCATGCATGGTCCCCGGCGAGCTCGGCGACCAAAAAAACCACTCCCTGTCCGCAATGGCAGGCCGACTGCCATGGGAGGGCGCCCCCCTGACGCCCCTGGGAGGCTGATCGCCGCCGCCTCAGGCCCCCAGCGACGTCAGCGGCCACCACGTTCAGCGCGCTAGCACCTGCGAGGAAGCCCGTCGCCCACGGCAGGGAGACTGCTGCACGCCCCCTTCATTCCAGTGCCGTACACACTCCGCGAGCATGTGCTCGGCCTGTCGTGCGCGGACCCAGTGCGCACCCTGCGGTTCCCCCTGTCGTATCCTGCCATGCCTGTCACGACGCCACGCAGCGCCGCGCGCCCTCTCCTCGCCTCTCGGCTCTGTCGCGCTGCCACATAGTCTAATCCAGGGCGGGGCGATCTCTGGGAACGCTGCCTACCGCCGCCGGCCCGCGCACGCCTGCTCGCTCGCGCGCGCGATGCTCGACGCACTCGCCAAGCGCGGGCAGCTGCCTGTGATCGTGCACGCTCCGGCTGTCGGAGGCGAGGGACGCTGCGCGGCGTGTTGGCTGCAGTTTCCAAGCTGGGGACGCGACGTCGACGAAGCTCGCGCGGTCGTGCGGATAGTCTCCCGAAGACGAAGCGCTCGCCGGCTCATACGTGATCCCTCCAGGCTCCGGATATCCCGTTCTGGCGGCCGGCGAACACGCTCATGGCAAACGTATGTCCTCCGTGTCCTCTGTCCCGCGTACAAGACATTCTGTGTATTGACTTTCCAGACATGGGCAGCACATAATTGAAAGGTGACGCCAGCGACGTCGCGCAACTGCATCCGTGCGGGAGGATCCTCGCCTCGGGATTCTGCCGATGTCGACGGAAGAACGTCCGCTCAGCCCCCGCCGGGTGTGCGCGCAGGGAGACAGAGGCCCCTCCCCTGGGCAGAACCCCCGTTCGAACATTCCACTCATAAGGCGCCTGCGCGCGCGGGCGGGTTCTCCTCGTTTCCTCGCGCCGCCGGTTCCTCCCTGGTTCTGCACCTCGCCCGGTACGCCCTTTCTCTCCCAGCCCCCGCCGCCGCTTTCGCAGCGCCGGACTGATCGTTGCCGCACGCCCTCCCACGGCTTGGCGAATACAAGGACGCGCTGTCGCCCGTGTGGGTCGGCGGATCCACCCCGAGCGCGCTGGGCCACCGACGAGGCAGGGCAGACCACCTTCTCCGGGGCGCTGCGCGCCGATCTGCATATCAGTGCACGACGCCGGGTGCATTCGAGACCACAATGCAGTCCAGCGGGAGCACCGTACGGCCAGCGCCGCGCACGAAGCATGCTTGAGCGATGATGGATGGGCAGGGCGGATGGGGCTGGCGCTGTGCGCGGATATCTGCGTATGTACGCTTCCCTGCACGTCCGCGGGCGGATAGCGATCGCTGGCCGCCCGGTGCGCTGCTCAGACGCGTCCCTGCGAGCCCCTCAGTGCGCTCGGCCGGCGTATTTCGTGCTCAGAGAATCTGTGCTGCTTGTTCGATCCAGGAAGGCCGTGCGCGCGCGCTCTGATTCCCGGCATGACGTCCGTCGCCCGCACGAGGCCGCCACACCGCCGTCGCCCGTCCGGGATGAATGGGATTGGCAATCAGCTTACGTCCCCCGCCGAGCCGACGCGGGGCCTTGGGCTGAGCGTGGCCCATCACTCAAATCGCCTGCGCGCGTGTGTCTGTCCCCCATGTTGCCGTGCAGCTCTTTAATATTGAATTCGAATAGAGCGTCAGACGTGCGTGGGTTCGCGTTGGCGGCTTGACAGGTTCGCCGCGGTTGCGCAGTGGATGCTTGACTGCCTGCGCCGTCGTGAGGGACGCGCTTGGCCATATCCGTCCTCGTCATACGTCTTGCGAAGCTCCTGCGGCGCACCCACTCAAAGGCCCGAGCGTATCACTGCGCGCTGATTGGGGGTACGGCGGCGAAGTGTGGGTGTGAGTTGTGAACCAAATCGCGCGCGGGCGCGACGCCGGAATGGGACGCAGGAACACGCAGAAACGCAAACCACGTACAGCCGATATGGCAGCAGCCCGTCTGGCTGTCCCCCCGCGCCGGCGCAGACGTCCTCTGCAGGCGCGTGGCGTGTACGAGCGTGTCATGGGCCCACCGAACGCGTATAATTATCTGCGCCTGCGACGCTGCGGGCAGGCGAGTGTACGAGGGCGGCGCGGTGTGACGTGTAGAAGCCGAGGATCCTCGCCCACTTGACCTTCGCCGATCAGTGCGACAATCCTGCCCAGCACCTGCCGCATCCGGACTAGCCCGGCCGCGAATCGACGCCCATTCCGGCGCGCACACTGACGCTTTCGTCCTGCTTCCCGGCTTTCCCACACCGCGCTCTCCTCAGCCCCGCCCTCCTCTCGGCGCGGGATGCCTGCGCGCGCAAGGCATCCACGCCCGCCGACCATCCCAGCAGCCGGCGAGCTCGTCTCGGGGCAGGGAGCCCAGTGCGCAACCCGCGTCCGCTCTGCGCACGCGGGCCTCTTGCTGGGACGCCCCACCCGGGCGGCGGGCTCGGATTCTGCTCGCGTCGGACGCGCTGCGGTGCCTAACTGACTCCTGCCCCGTAGTACGTACGCACGCGCACGGCCGCTGCGGCGTCGTGAGTATCGCTGTCGCCGCTCCTGCCAGCGCGCGGGCCGCCTTGCCCCCTGGCGGTCACAGGACGCTGCTTAGCCTGTCAGCGCACCCACCCCCTGGCGCGCCGTGGCACTTGTGCGCGCGATCGTCCCCCGCCCGCTGCTCAAACGGGCATGCGCTCGCCCACCCCGGCGCTGCACGCACGAATGCGGCAGGTACAGGGACTCGGGTGATGCATATGCATACTTATTTGGCGCGCGGGGTCTGGCTGGAAGAACGCCTCGCCGGTCGCCCAGTCGCGGCTTCCAAGCACGTACCCGACGCCCGACAGCGGTCGGAGCCTGGCGCACGCTGGGAGGGGCAGCGCGCGCTCGCCTGCGTCGCGACTGTTCGCCTCCCGTGCGGCCGCCTCGCAACGCCTCCCTCCTTGAGCTCGAAACGGCCTTCGATCCCTTCCACGCCCGCCTTGCTCTGCTCCGATCGTGGCCCCCGCTCATCGCCAACTTCGGTGTACACGTTCTCCAGCCAGGGGGGGGCTTCCGAGCACGCGTCGTGCAGCGTCCCATCCTTGTGCCCGTTTAGCACATCCCGACCGCCGCCGCGCCCAACAGGGAATGCCGTGCGCAAGATGGATGGCAACGGTATAACCCTATCTGATTTGCGTTGACAATTACTCCGCTAATATTGGATGTTTTGAATATCACTCATCTGTGTGGAGAACTGTGTATACGCGCGACGTCCGCGCGCGCGTTTGAAAGCGATCAGCGCGAGCCCGCGCCATCGCCGGCACAGGCGAGGCTTTCGGTGAGCGATGAGCACGCCCGTCGTACATACATAGCGGAGTCGGACATATAGATCCGAGCCATATCCTCGGCATGACCCCCGCTCGCGCGGTCAGATGAGGATATCCTCGCCCGGCCGGGTGCGTATGTGGGTGCGCAGATCAGTTCCTTCGTGGTACGTCGCCGATGATGTGCGCGCCGAGCGGCGGCGACCAGGGGGAGCGGCAGTCGACTATCAGGCGGTGGGGCCCGTCGGGCGTCGGGTGCACCCCCTACGGCGGACGCGAACGCGAGCGTACACCCGGCGTCCGCGACCTGGGAAGGCACGCCCCGCACAAGCGATGGGTTCGTTCGCCGGCGCTGCTCAGCGCTGTGAAGCCCGAGACGTCTCCCGCGCGTCCCTGGGGCCTGCGGAGACCGCAGGGCCGGGTGTGATAACTGTATGCGAGCTAAATCAATTAAGTGTGATCAACGACCTGCACGCGACGGAATTGCGGTTTAGAACTCGTTTCCTTTCGCGGCGCGGCGCGTGTGCGATGTGCAGGAAGCCGGTGGCGCCCACGGAGGATCGTGCGGCGAGCGGTCAGTAGCACGCGGGGGAAAAGGAAAAGGACGGGGCCAGGAAAGGGAAGGGACGTGGCGATGGTCCATGGAACGCGAAGATCTCGAACGAGCAAATCGCTGTCTATTTCCAACCCGCCCCGGCGTCACCTCTGCGGCCGTGGCGGCGTCTGTCCGCGTCCGGAGTCGTATATGTATCAGCTCCTCCAGATCCTGCCACCCCCAAGGCCATACATATATACGCCCCTCCGCCGCTTCCACCGCCCCCCGTCCCCTCCCAGCACATCCCACGACATGCCGCCAACGCGGTCCTCCTCCAAGCGCGCGCCCTCTCGCGAGCGGTCGGTCGAGAAAGGCCTTCCGAGCCTCAACGAGCTCTTCCCGGGTAAGTTCAACGCTTATTGCACCCGTCCGACCAATCTCACCCCCCGTCGCCCCCGCAGAGGACCTCTTCCGCGGGTCCTTCGCGCAACCATCCCAGCAGCCCCCAGCGTCGTTCGCGCCGCTCTCCGTCGCCCGTGCGGACAGCCAGTCACACACCCCTGCAGTACGTACCCGCGCACGAGCTTTCTCCGGGGTTGCCCCACCGTTGCTCACGCCGATCCTCTCGCAGGCACGTCCTCGCTCTCCAGCCGATCCCCATCCGGCTTCCCGGGGCGGGCGCAGATCGCCCGCAACGATCGCCACCAGGTCTCACCCGCACCCACAGCCGAGCCCGCAAGCGCTCCGCGCGTCCACCACCACCACCGCGCCTACGCCGCCGCCAGCAGACTACAGCAGCCCGCCATCGAGCACAGCGGATGCGGCGCTGCATCAACAGCAGCACGTTCGTAGCTGGCGGCCGCCACCTGGGACCGATCGCGAGCCTGCCGACCTCGGGCACCCATCGCGTTACGCACACCCGCCGCGCAGTGCGCATCGCGACGCACTCGGCGCGCTCTCCTTAGCACCCGCGCCGCGCGGGAACCCGTCGTACGGGATGCCGCCAAGCACAGCGAGCCCTCCCCACCTCCCGCGCACGATCCAGAGCCCGGCGGACGAGCTCGTGTCGATGTTCACGCGTGCGCGCGGGCTCGAGCGTACCGACAGCGCCGGCGCGGACTCTCGCACGCACGCGCACGGCCCGCGACACATGCCGTACGGCCCCGGGCCCAGCATGGCGCCCGCTCCCATCCCCACCCACGCCCCCTACTATCCCCATGCGCACGCGCACGCAGGCCGTCCCGGGCCCAGCACGGGTGGGGCCCCAGCTGCGAATGTGGCGGCGGGCCCTGGGAAGGCGCGCTATCCCCAACACCAGCAGCATAGTGCGGTTGGGGCGGGCGCGGGCGCGGGGGGAGCGCGGGGGAAGGCGAGCGCGAGCGCGGCGGACGACAGCGAGCGGCGCCACTGCTGCCCGCACTGCAACAAACGGTTCAACCGCCCGAGCAGCCTCGCGATCCACGTGAACACGCACACCGGGGCGAAGCGTACGTACCGTCGCCGTTTTTGGTTGCATGGTTGCATGGGAAGCTGACGTAGTGGTGTGGAATTTTAGCCTTTACGTGCGCATTCCCGGGATGCAACAGGAAGTTCAACGTGAATTCAAACATGCGCCGACACTACCGGAACCACCTCACCTCGCGCCGCAGAGACGTCGTGGCCCGGATGGTCCAGCCGCCCTCGCCATCGTCGTCGGTCCCACATGGAGCGCCGGGCACGGCGACGCACCCACACATGTCTCTTTCCCCGGAAATGCGGAACGCGGCAGCCAGCATGCGCGCAGGCTCTATTCCCGCGTCGATCGCAGACTCCGGATCGCCGTCCGTCTCGCGCTCGTCCTCGTACTCGCCGTCTCCCGGATCCTCGCGCTCCCCTTCGCCGATGCCCTCGCCCATCTCGGCCGTCACCTCCCCGTTCCCGCCGACCCCGCGGAGCCTGCCGAGTTCGTCCTTCCGCGGCTCGCCCGCGCGTTATGCTTCGCAGCCCCAGTATCAGCCGTACTACCAGCACCAGAGCTACTCGCAGCCGCCTGCTGCGCCCGCGCTGTACCCTGTCGCGAAGCAGTCTTCTGTGCGCACCATCGGCGCAGGGAATGAGCGCGAGCGCGACGGCGATGCCGTTATGCGTGCCCCGTCCCCGCAATGGAGCGCGGACGAGTACGAGGCAGACGACCTCGAAGGCCCTGCGACACAGGCGGAGTCGTACGTCCGCGGTGAACGCCCTGTGCCCCAGCGCGTTTCTAGTGAACGGCAGACGGCTTACCTCTGGGAACGCGAACGCGGCCGTCCCCGCGCTGAGTCCTCGCCGGAGATGCGCCGTGCGCGTCCATACCCCTCCCCGCGCGACAGGGCGCCCCTAGACGCCCCAGAGCAGAGCGACGAGGACGATGAGGATGAGGACGACGTGCAGGAGGTCGAAGGGGAGGCGTGCACCATGCCTGGGTGCGGGTGTGCGGCCGGGGCCAAGGGAGCGGGCACGCCGCGCCTGCGACCTGCCTTCCAGGACACGCGCGTGCACCCGTCCGTCGCAGGCTGGACGGTGCTCGAGGGCGCGTCGGAGGACGCGTGAGCGGGCGGCGTGTGCGTGTTGTGCTGCAGTGTGGGAGCCGTGCGTGGCTCCGATCGGACGGCGGTGTTCGCGGTTGTTGTTCTGTCCCCGTCTTCTGTCTCTGCTTCTGTCTCGTGTCCCACGTCGAACTCTCGTGTCCCGATCCACGTAGCAATAGTACCGTGTCTGTGTTTCTGGATAATCTGCCGCTCTCGTGCTCTGTTTCATAGTCGTCTCTCCTCGCTTCCGCTATGTCCGCTATGTCATGTGTGTTACCATCCTCCGCTCTGCATTGAATATGGCACAATACCCACCACCACCAACGCTATCATAGAATTTCAGATTTGAATTTTCTCCACTGTCAACGGATCGATGCAATACGGTGACATGCATAACAACGCTGCCTCGGCGTTGCTGTCGGTCATCGCTGAGCGTGAATGTATGACGGCCCGGGGAGAAGAAATAACACGTCATCACCATATACATATAACCACAACGCACGCCGTACCTGCTGCGAAAAGTAAACCGTCTGCGACCGGCCTGCGTTCTACGGTGGTTTTCCATTCACCGGTTGCTCGATCGCCGTCCGCACTACCTGCCCCGCCTTGCCCGACGGCCACGGCCGCAGGAGCAGCCGTTGGAACTTGGAAGCAGCTGTGAGACTCGCCCTCAGGCATCAGGCTCCGGGTTTACGAAGTCAGGAGAGCACCCGGCAGGGAGGGGATGTGGTCTAATTGACTCAGGTGCGTCTTACCGAGCTCAATCAAAACATAAGCGAGCCCCGGAAATGTGGTGATCGGCGGTGCGCGACCTGATCGACGCAGATGAGCCGTGCGGGACCGCTTTACCAATTGTTGGAACAGCGTCCACCGGGGATACTGGTGGCATGCACTGTCAGCGGGATGATCCCGACCTCAGCAGAGATGGTGCGTACCTTAGCGAGGGATGCGCGCGCGGTCCTGTGGGATTGCCGTACAAACTGGAGGCCCTTTTGCCAGGGGTCATGAGCGCCGACGGTGGGACTGAAGATCATGCATGGTGAGCACTCTCAAGCACCTGTTGACATTCGACAGCATATACAGCTGAGAGATAGTGGATGAATGTTAGAACATGAGTAGTTTTGACGGGGTTACACGCGTGTACCTTGCGTAGTCGGTTCCTACACAACGCGTAACGAGACCGACGAAGATGCGTAGGACCTGCCAGCGTGCTGAAACGAATCTCGGCATGACACGGGTGATCCGCAATACACATAAATTCATATGAAGGGCCTACATATCGCTTGGGGCGCCTTTGACGAGTGTAGTGTTATGTACCTCCGACGCAAATGTCGGGATAGCAAGCCGTACCTATTGAAAGGGTTAAATTGAATTCAAATATATCATGGCATGCGGACTCGCCGTTTTAGACCGTCATACACCAAGATTTGAGATGATGGAGAACCCAGAAATTCGCTTTTGCTGGTGTGTAGGTGTGCAGGATGAGCGTTTTGGCCCAGTACAGTTCCGCATGGACGGCGCGGGCGTAGTACCGCCCTTCAAACGGGCGTCGAGTGAGGTGGACGAGCCTAGCGCTTCTTATATTAACATCAGCCCAAGTATGGCTGGAGGTAATAATGGTTGGCGTCGCTGGTTACTACGCCGCGGGAGCGATCGTGCTGATAGATCGAAACGGGACCGCTGGATCGGCTCGTGTCTGCGTCGCTTCAGCGTGTCGTTTCATGGAGGACATGATGCCGAGCGCGGGGTTATCAGGACTTCCTTAACGTGGTAGCTGCGTGGCTCGGAGCCAGACTTGCTCCGATGTGGCCTATGCATAGGTCAGTGCCTCGTTCACGACCATCATGCTTGCGCACGCAGGACGGTTGAGGATACCAGTGTACCGTGTGGGTTGAGTGACTCACCGAGATTACCACACACCCTGGGACTGAAGCTAGATGCCTCAAGCATGGAATCGGGGACACGGGATCGAGGTTTATGAGTGCGCAGTGCGTTCCTCCGGCTTCTATCGGAGGTTGGTGATGTGGTATGCTCTGTTCTACGGGGCACACGTAGGCCGCGGATCTATGAGCCTAGCCGATGAGTTGTCCCAAGTTCCGACGTGCCAACGGAGGGTACACGGACAGCGTGGGTGAAATCCAGAAGAGAGACTAGAAATGCGCAGCCTGAGCGACTCAGCCAAATACTGGTCTGCGAGACACAAAGAAAGGGAGCGCCCGTGAGGGACATTAACATACAGATCCACCGCGATCGCCCGCCACCGGCCCACGTGGCTGTAAGCCCTGAAACCTTATTCTGGTTCACTGCATCTCTGCAACTCTCATGCATCCACACCAGCTGGTAACTGCTGCTTGTCTGGTCCTTGAATACATTCGCGTCACGACACGTTATCTTGCTGGTCACTCCCCGCGAACACATTGGGTACCTGAACTCAAATGTTACAAGGGACTGCCGCTGCTGGCACGTCGGCTGCACTAGCCAGATGGCTAGGTCCCGTTCAATCGGACGTCCCGAAACATGAATGCGGGCTGTCTCAAACATACCTCAAAAAGGTCTGTACCCCTGACATCAGTTTCTTGCAATTAGACTACGCGTAGCACATGGGTGCATAGTTATTGTAAGTACCTAGACTAGTAGCTTATACTGCTCTCGATCACTGACTCAGCTACGCAGACGTAGAGTACTTCTAGTAGAGGTGCGGAAGTGACTACGCTATGCTCGACATAGCACTTTCCTTGGGCAACAAACCCTTTGACTCACTCAGCTTTGGGAGCGCGCGTCAAGCTTGCCGTCGGCATCGCCGAGCATGATCTGGAGGGGTCCGACAGGTACGTTCACGAGGGGTTCATTCCAGGGGTATGGCATGCCACGCTTCAGGTTGCGAGTGGGGACTTTCGCATGCTCCTCCTCACGCTTCTCTTGCCCCGGACGGGCCTCTCGTTGTATACGGGACCTGGCATCGTGACAACCCAGTGTTCCTCCCCCCCGTCCCCAGCGCGCCCGGTCCCATACACGTGCTCTAGCCTTAACGAAGGAACAGGCGGAGACGTCCTCGATCTGGGGCTCATCGCCGTCCGGAGTTTGGAAGAGTGAGCATCGCGCGCACGACTGGTTGGCCTATCCCACCTTTTCATTTCAACGGCCGGGCTGACTTCCTGTTAGCACCTGCAGACTCAACTGACTGACGCCATTCCTGAACCCTCAATCCACACCCTCAGACGGAGTTCCGGTTCTCCGGCTCGTTGTCTCTCGTGTGCTACAGTAATCTATCGGATGTGTCCACGCCTTTTGACTACATTCCATCCTTCGCGCCTTCCCTCCCTGCGTGGCAGAGGGGTATTTCACTATGTTTCATCTCGCCGCGCTCGCGCGCTGACTCCCTTCCCCTCCCGCCGCTTCTGCAGGGTTGCGACTATGCTGGTAAGATACAGTGCACCGATAATCGTGCTTAGCTCCGCACACATGCTCACGCCGAGTGATAGGATCATGGCGCTACGTACATAGGAATGCTAATCTGTATATGCACGTGCGGTGAGTGAGGTGTTTGCTCTGCCAGCTGCTGTTGCAATGTCTGATGAACCGAACGATGTCTAGAAGGCAATTTCAGCTGAAACCAGATCTGTGGCACGTCAATCTCTGGTCGCACGACACGCGCCCTACACCTCTGAGATGCCGTTAGCGCGCCCACCACCCCCGCGTACGCCGGGGGTCTGTGTATCATTTACACGTCGTAGATGCGGTGTGTTACGAGGGCGAACAGCTCGTTAACCCGAGCTTCGCTTTCGCGATTCTGATCAGGGTCTGATGCGCACGCTGTCTGGATCCAAACGCAGCGCTCTAGCAATCTCCACAGGTGCGTGTACACGTCTCCCGATAAAATTCAATGTCAGATGTTCCCTACAGGAGGATATATGATTTCACGCGACGCAAGGCTGGTAGACCTCCCACTGGTGATGCAAGTGCCTAGGTGGTTGTCGCCGGTACGGCCATTCTAAGCGATTTGTACAACTGTCTCCGGCCATAATCAACATCGTCTAGACAACCGACCTCGACTTGCGCCGTATCGGTCCCGGCTACACCGAATCAACAGGACCAATAGGATGATCACTGGGTCCAACGCACGCTCCGACGTGCCAGTGATTCCTGCGTGGCATTCAGGCTTGGGATCGCAGCCTTTCTCGCGCTCGTCGCCTTTGCTGTTTCACCTTGACCTTGGTGTTCTAGATCGTCATATGTATAATACTTTAAGGCGAGAAGGAAGGTGAAGGTGAGTGGATGCTACCTAACATGTTAACTCCCACACTTTCTTGCACACCCCATAGATAATTGCCATGACTGCGCAGGATTATACCCTATGGACGCATGTAATGTACCCGTGGCTGTGCCGCGCTCCCCGCACTCAAGTACTCATCTCTCACCAGTCCTTGCTGCCCTTTCCAGTCTTCCTGAAGGAGGAATGATCGTCTTCTACCGCCTAACGTGACGCTTGTTCGCAGGCCTAATAATCTTGCTCTTCGCTCCTCGTGGACACGGACACCTGGTAGCGCATATCTTGAATTTGCTCTGCTGCTAGGGAAACCTCGACCAGGTCGCCTAATTATCAAACTTGCGTGTATGCACGACGTTGGGTGATTACCACACCCAAACTCTGCTCGTTGAGTGCTTCCGAGGGAGCCGGTGAGCCTGGACCCAGGCTTCTGCGTAGAACAAAGTCCTGTCAAGCTCTCGGGTTCCCGAAGCGGCGTAAGTGGATCTACGCTTCTGCCATCAGTGAAGCCATGTCCCGCGCGTACTTGGACGTTTTCGACCTGCGGGCATGGCCGGACCCTTGGAGTACCATTCCGCATATATGCACTCACCCGGCCGTGATGTCGCGCGTTCTCTCTCCTTCCTCCCCCCACCATCTCCGCGCTTGTTGGGCCGCCCCCGACACATCCTCCACATCGTGCATCAGTAGCCGTCTGCGCTCCAAAACAACGTATTTCTCGCATACAGACGCTCCGTGATCCAGACGTCTACTGACCGATGTACCTTCTTGCAGATGCCTCTCGATCGCACTCGTCCGTTTCTCAACGACGACGTCCTCCTCAACATCATGAGGTTCTCCGACGCGTTGACGATCTGCCGCTTGATGCAGATCTCACGCCCGCTGTACCACCAAGGCCCCGGCTTGCTCATCCCTCGTGACCTTACGCTCTTTCATGAGGCGGAGCTGGAGTCGTTCATTGCGTTCATGTCCGCCGAGGGACCGTACCGTTTCAAGTTCCTCCACACCATCATCTTCATGGGCGATGCCATATCAAAGCGCGTCGCTCAATTGCTCGTCGACTTCTTCGTCCGCTTCGCGCCGGTGCTCAAACTCGAAGTTTGCGGCATTGGGCAGGCGGAGGCGTTTTTCGGCTCACACCCTGCGCTCGCCGGCGCGTTCGCGAAGTTGAGCGGCATTCAGAAGCTCGAGTTGAGTGAGATGGGCCCCTTGAGCGTCGCCATGCTCAGGTCCTCTCAGTTGAAGCTGAAGAGCGTGGCGCTGCTCATCAAAGCGCCGTCTTCCGGGCTGCCAATCGGTGAAGCCGATGATGAAATCGAACATGACGAAGAGGAAAGAGAGGGCGAGGACGAGGACGAGGACGAGGCGGAGGAGGGAGACGACGAAGACAGTGACGAAGAAGACAGCGTACACGACGAAGACGATGATGATTCGTCTACGCCAGCACCGGACGCTCGCAACTTCATCCTGCTCATGAGCCAGTCCAAGCACACGCTGCGCTCGATTTCTGCCAGCTGGAGCCTCACTGGCCCGCCCAAAGCGCTGTACGACATCCAGTACCCCCTCGTTACCGAACTCTGCCTCGAGAACAACGAGCTCCCCATCACCCGGCGTTATGTGCGGGCCTTTCCAAACCTCCGCTCTCTTTCCCTCAGCGCTTCCCAGCAGCATCTCAGCACGTTCTCCGAAAACCCTGTCTCGTTTCTACTCCCGTACGAGAGCAACGAGGCACAACAGCGCAAGTACGGGACTTGGAACGCACTCATGGTCGTCCGGGGTGCGCTCTGGGACGTGTTCCTTCTCGCGCTCCAATGCCCCGTACGGCGGCTCATCATCTGCGGGCCATGGCTCGACGCACTGTTCCTCTCTCCCATCCTGCGGCCCACGCGGGCCCCGTATATGCACCTCGAGTCGTTCGACGTCACCCGCTTCGACAACGGCCAGTTTGGAGAGGCGATGAGCGACCCGAGCGCGGCCTGCCTGCGCAGCCTCGATATCTCGCTCACCCCGGGGAGGATCGTGCGCCCCGAGGAGATTGACATCGTTCACACGCTGGTCGGTACCATATCCACCTCGTGTTTTTGAGTTCGTCGTTCCTTACCTGCTCTCTACGCCAACAGGATATGCTCATCGCCGGCCTCGCGGACGTCTCTATCCACACCCTCGGGCTCAGCATCTGCTGCTCGGCCCTCCAGGTCCCCCTCTTCCACGCGACTGAGGTCCGCTACTGCGACATCCGCGCACTCTTCGTCCCCGGAGCACCATGCGCGACCGAGCTGCACCTCGCGACGCTCGACCTCGACGCTCTCGCGCGCCGCATCCAGGCCGCGGCCCCGTCGATCCGCACCGTTGTCGTAACGCTCGCAGGGCTCCGCGGGCGCGAGAACGTGACGGTCGTGGTGGGCGCGGAGCACGCGCTAGCGCTGGGGGAGGCCGCGGTGGAGGTTATCCCGCTGAAGGTAGGGGAGGGGCTGCGGAAATCTTGGGGGAAGGGTGCGCGGTTCTTGAAGGAGATGCGGGAGGGTGGAGGTGCGGAGGTGCGCGCGGTGTCGGGCGCTGAGGTGGACAAGCTCAACGCTAGACTATACTCCTGAGGGGTGCAGTAGAGGACCGGCTGTGCATGTTTGCTGTACTGATCGCTGCTAAGCACTAGTCCACGATCTGGTCCTGTGCGTACGCTAGAGAGCTTTCTGGATCTTTGTATGCATGTCTGCCAACAGGCGCTTGTGCGTGTACGCAGAGCAGTACAATGTCATTGGCGCGCGAAGTACTTACACGAACGAGTAATATATAGCGTATGACTCCTGATCTTCCCAGAAAGGGTCGGTGCATGAGATCTCAGACCTTTGCACATATAGCTACAGACTTAGGCGGGTATACTACCAGCCTGCGAACGGCCACTCCGGCGAGGTCATATCATTTACCTGGGCTCACAAACTCCTGTGAACGCACCTGGTCAATTGAGCGGCAGACATCGTCCAGAGCACACTTACTCAGGTCCCGGGTGAGTCAGAGCATGCAATTACTTTTACAATGCTAAAGCTACGCTCCCCATATACCAAACTCGGCTTGCCGCCTCCACATCATGATGCTCCCTATGTGTTCCCCGCGGCGATCCCTCAAACCGAATAAAGTCGATAGAGCTGCAAAGAGACCCTGTCGGAGTTGTTCGCGATGGGCGTTCAGGCGAAAGAGGTAGTGTGGAGCCGTGTAGTGACTTCTGCGTCGAGGGCGGTACGTCGCCCGTCGCACCAACGCGTGGCGGGTCGGCCTGACCGCTTCGCGCGAGAACTGTGTGGGAGAATGTTGGAAGGCCCGGGACGGCAGGACCCCCTGCGAAAGCGGCGAGTCCGAAGTGTCTCAGCCATAATTCCGACATGAATTACATCTGCAAGGGCAGATGGACCATTCCTTCAACTTGTCCGACCATGTGGGACACGGAGGCCGTCCGGCTGAGACGGAGCTCGAGAGGGTGAACAGCAGGATGTCGGGTATATTCACCCGCGGCGTTGCCCCGCGCGGTATCCAGGTTGAGGGATCACGGCGTATGCTAGGAGTCCTGTAGGACAGCTGTCTGACGAATCAAAACAGTCGGGTCGGCGATCATGGTTTCCCTCCGCCATGCATGAAGACCGAGGCCATGTCCGATGCGGTCGTTCTCGTTTCGCTGTCCGGCGGAGGTATGGGGCGCGTCCAGAGCCTCATGGCTGATCACATCTAAAGTACGGAGCCGGGTATGCCGCCGCCGTGCAGTCGTAGGATTGGGTCGCCCTTTCATGGTCGCCTTCGCGGCGTGCGGTCTCCGCAGCCACCATCCCACTCGCAGGCGATGATGTCGGTCGCCGGTTTGTGTTGTATATCCTCGTCGTCCAAGATGCGGTCTTTGGGCTCCGGTATGGAGTGACTGTTTCTCCTAAGATAGCAGTCAGTCGCTGCATTCCTATACTAACCGGCAGCTAAACTCAAGAACTCACAGTGGATTCCCGGGTTTCCAGTCCCCAGCCGGGAATACGGCAACTTGTCTGAAGCTCCTCCCATCCCTCCCTGTTTGTATGAGAGGTCGAGAACTGTCGCCCACGTCTCATGGCGCTTTCAGAGCCTTCATGGTCGGTAAGAGGACGAGCCCCAGATGAACGCACTGCATCCTCCCCAGGGGCCTAGAAACGCCGCACACCATCCATCGCGGTCGACTCAGAGAGCGGGTATAGGAGCAGAGGATGACGATGAACCATCGCAGCCAGCCCGAGTAAGGTGGCTCCCCATGAAGAATCGCCGTGCATCATTGGGAGTGATACTCCGAGCAGGCCGGATAACGTGGTCGAGCCTAGGTCGCCGGTGCTCTCGTCGGAAAGGTGCCGAATACACGCATATTGGATAACTCTACTCACCGGGAGGTACTAGAGGAGCGTCAAAGCTCGCTTCTTCCTTGCCGCCGCGAGGATATGCGACGAGCAGCGCCCGCGGCTGTTTGACTATCGTTACGTAGCCCACTCAAACTTGAGGTGAGTACCGCGCAGGCGGTCCTCGGTGTGAGCCAGAACGACAGTCGACCGTCGCCCTAGGGATATGAAGCATCGGTGCAAAGGTTGGATCGGTCTGTGCACGCTGTACGTTGGGTATCAGCATACGAGTCCCTGCCGATTGATAGACGCCATGAACATACCCATGGTGTGATTCAATCTTGTGACCGATGAGTTTAGTGGTACCGCCTGGAAGTAAGACTGCATCCTGGGATGATAAATCCATCTAGTTGACTGCGAAAGATGCAAGGGGTGTTAGATGCGCCGAGGGAGAGCGAGCTGTGGGCGAGGGCATTGGAGAGCAGTCTGAG
Source organism: Trametes versicolor FP-101664 SS1 (assembly GCF_000271585.1). Classification (NCBI taxonomy): domain Eukaryota; kingdom Fungi; phylum Basidiomycota; class Agaricomycetes; order Polyporales; family Polyporaceae; genus Trametes; species Trametes versicolor. Next base: position 3,676,701 of record NW_007360323.1, read on the forward strand.
GGTACTTATACTCCCAAGCCGACGACAACGAACGATTGTCGACATCGCTCGATGCATGCTACACACTGAGCGCTACCGGACGCTCTCGTCAGCTGGACAAACAGTTTTGGCACGAGGAAATCTGCACGAGCAGAACCGAAGTTCGCGCTGTAAAAGGGAGCTTACTCGAGAACATTTTCCTAAACTCTGAAAGCCCTTGAGTCGGATGTTTCAACGGGAGAGGCTGTCAAAGGGACGTACCTGGGCCAAAGGCGTTCCGCCGTTCGCATTGCCGATTATTCGCAGCGCCACTCAGGACTAGAAAGTACGAGGTGAGTGGCGGGCATCGTGATCTCAGTGGCGTGGAATTCGTGTATTGCCCAATCTCGTCAAGTGCGTCGAACATACAACATGGTGCGAATGAACATGTCATATACCTATTCGAGTTGCTAGTCCTCTTGCGGAGCCCCTTGAGCCTCTCCTTCGTCCAAGTTCAGGAGCGTCCAAAGCCGGACGGTTCCGTCGTCAGACGCGGTGACCAGCCTATCGCTGTCCGGCGAGAACCGCACCGAGTTGATCTTGTCCTCATGCCCCTGCATCGGCGCGAGTGCATTGCCCGTGCGCGTGCTCCACACGAGCACCTCGTTGTCGCCGCCGCCAGACGCGATGAAGTTCCCGTCGGGCGAGAACACGGCCGAGTTCACGAGCGCGTCGTTGCGGTTGAACGTGTACAGGAGCTCGCCCGTGAACGAGTCGCACAGCTTGATCGTCATGTCGTTCGACGCGCTCATCACCTGCTTCCCGTCCGGGGAGAACGCGACGGCCCACACGGGCGACGGGTGCTCGCGCAGGATGACGAGCGGGTCGCCCGACTCGACGCTCCAGATGATGCTCATCGCGTCGTCCGAGCCGGTGATGATGCGCCGGCTGTGCGGGTCGAAGTCGACTGCCCAGACGATCCCCTCGTGGTGCACGAGCGTGTGGAACAGCTCGCCGGTGTCCACGTCCCAGATCTTGACGACGTAGTTGGAGCCGCAGGTCGCGAGATACTTCCCGTTCGGCGAGAAGTGGGCGCTGATGACGACCTTCTCCTCCTCCATCGTGTGCAGGAGCGCGCCTGTCTCCGAGTCCCAGATCCGGGCGGTGCAATCGACGGAGGCGGTCGCGATCTTGGAGCCGTCGGACGTGAACTCGATCGAGTTCACCGTCTTCGTGTGCCCGTCGAGTACGACCATGACATTGCGCGTCTCAATATCCCAGACCAGCGCGGTGCCGTTGTTAGCGCCTGTGGCAAGGCGTCGGCTGTCGGGAGAGAACGCGAGCGACCACAGCGTGTCGTCGTGGCCGACGAACTTGTGCATGAATGCTCCGCTGGTGCCGTCGCGCAGGACCACGGTGTGATCCTCGGCTCCAGTAGCAATGTAGCGACCGTCGGGGGACCACGCAGCGCAGGCCACGCCACCGGTGTGATCTTGGACTAGGAGGGTCTCATAAGCGTGGGCAGTGTCTGTCCTACGGCCTTTGTTGGGCGTTTCGGTCTGACTACCCGGGGAACCAGATCGATCCACATCCATATTTCGCTCCCTATTGCCAGGATCCGTGGGGGAAGGATCAGCATCAGGAGCCTTCTGTTTCCCGCGTACTACGGATCGACCAACGAAGATCAGTAGGGTGCCAAACAGCCCCCTGGAGGGAACACATACTTTCATTGTACTCCGGCTGCTCGATCTCGTTGAACTCCTCGCTCCACTCCGCGCAAGCCAGGGCCGCCACTGGGGAGCTGGTCAGTCAGTGTTATATAGATAGAATCTGTTGCGCACCTCCATCATCCACAAAGAGAATTGGCGGCTGCAATTTCTCCAATGCAGCCGGGATGTCTTCTGGGATATCTTCGTCCTAGGAACGGGTAAGCAAAGGGCGCGGCACATACTATTGTGGAGGTTGAGTGCTCACAAACAGAGTATATAGATGACTGATTCCTGCAATAGCCGCGTCCGCTTGCGATCCGTCCTATCCTTCTCGTCAGTAGATTATAAAAACCGGTAGGAGGATACTGACCTCAAGTACGTAGCCTAGGATATAATCCAGCACGTAGTCTACGGGGTCAAACATCTATATACACGGTCAGCGCGCCCGATTTGATACCGATATTGGTTACTAACCTTCTCCGTGCTAAACTCTCTTGTCACATCGTCGGAGCCGCTGTCTACCGACATCCCATCCTCGCCCTCGCTTCCCGAACCAGGATCGAGTTCATCCGGCCCTGCGGCTGCTTTGATCACCTTGTTGAAGAACAGACGCTTCTTCATTTTGTAGTAGTGGATGAAGAGACACTGGTCCTTCCTCGGCCCCGTCTGTGTTCTCTTCAACGAGAGCGACGACGACGAAGGGTCCATTAGCGTGTCCGCAGTCTCATCAGACATCGCAGAGAGCGGTGGCGACAAGCTTGCGCCGGTCGGCTTAGAACGGCATTCTGCGATCTCGCCGTGTTTTTGTGTGACAGTAACGTTGAACGCGGCCTGCGCGACAGGCCCCACATTCGCCTCGAAGTTGATCGCGCCACCTGACTCGTACCGCAGGAACGCGCCGAGGCCCCAGTCGTCCGTCTTGACCGTCCCGGAGATGAGTATGATGTCGTGCGGGGGAATATCGAGATCTAGGTTATCAGACGCGAAGTGCTTCCAGCTGTCAAAGTGTGTGCGGATGTACTGAGTAAGGGCCTTGCTGGGGTGCAACTGCAGCCGGTCCGCGGAGGGCTTCACGACGACGAAGGCGCCGTTCTCGCGCTCGCAGGTGAACTTGAGTCCTGCTCCGACGGCCTGCAGTGACCTGCGGTATCGAACGAATTAGATATGGCGGGAGACAGATGAGGCAGAGGGGGCACTGAACGCACGTCCCGGCGTTGCCGCTGATATCGTATGATGTGACACTCTTGCTGACCAGGCTGGCCTTGATGACGTCCTTGGTCTGGTTCAATAGGAACTGTTTGAAGACATAAGGCTCATGGCCCTCCGGTACACCGTATGTCTGCTCTCCAGAACGAGTAGCGTTGAACATGCGGTAGAAAGCGCCGTCGAGGAGGTAGCCCACGTCGCCGATCTGAACCTCGCCGGATTTGGTGTGTTCAGGATGCCAGAGTGCGTATCCATGCCTTCGCGGGAAGAGCTCCCTGGCGTAGATGTTGTACGCCGCGGTGTGCATGACGGACGGGAGTGAGGAGATGCTGGATGGTGAAATCGAGGACATGAGTACGATATGCGTGTATTAGGGTTCGGAGTATGGGTATTCCCACGTCGAAGTAAGCACAGCGAGGCGATGTATCCTGTGTCCTTCACCCGTCCTTATATATTGTGCGGCTGTGGCACGTCCGCCGCGGCTGCGCCTATAGGGCACGGTGGCAGTCTGTGTGTACAGGAATGGAATGATCATGCATCGCATGGCGAGTGAGGCCTTCCTAGTTTCGTTACTGCGCCAGGCGCTGATGTTATCAACTCAACAGGATATAGTTGTGATCTACACGTGTTAGCGCTAAAGCCGACGCGTTTGTGAAGTACGTTTGGATATCTGACTTACAAGACATCTGGATATAGAAAACTTCGGCTAGGTGTTGGAGATTCACCACGGGGTTCCTTCAAGTAGCGGTAGAAATTCGTAATTCCCTCAACAGGAAAGTGATCATCTCTTGGCGACGTCTCAGTTTGAGTACGGAAGACGGCTTGCGGAAATTCCATGGGGTCAGGCATCTATGTCTGCCTATATGCATACTTTGCCTAAGGTGTACTTCCACCACGATGAGTGATACCAACTTTTGACAAGGGGTGGAGTTGGAAGACACGTACCATATTGTGTGTAGACTGTCGAGGAGGGCATAACCAGGCCAAAATGAATGCATGCGGGCCGTCGTGCTGGTGAGCTGCAACCTCTGCTGAAGGTAATGTGGCTCTTGCCCCTTCTACGTTGACAAAATCAAGCTAGTCATAGCGGGCTTAAAATACAAACTGAAGCAAGTATTCATATCCGCGCTAGCATGCTTCGTCGGAGGCGGTCGATGGTGGTGAATGAGTGAGTGTGGAGACTCGGGCGACTTGGCGTCAAAGTCGGGTGTTTACGTGATCTGACCGGCTCATACCGGCCCCCTCCGGGGCCGGATTCGCTCTGGGTGATTAGGCCTCTTGCACGAGCATCTGGAGAATCTTCTAATTCATATCAACCCATTCCTGCGTGTACTCGTGCCATTCTCTCAGCGTCGTACTACCCTTACCTTAGTGCTTCCTGCCAGTTCCTGGGATTTCTGGGAGCCTCCTCTGGGCGCAAAAATATCCTATATCGAGGCTACACAATACTTTTGTCTTCAAGTGTGTAGTCGGATCAGCTTACGGTGACTTCTCGGATCGAGCTTCGTCTGTGCCGATGGCGCGTCTGGTCTAATGCTATGCACGCTCTGCGCTAGTTCGCCCTCCCAGCAGTTTCATAGGACTTTGACTGCCAGGTATGAACAACGCGCCGTATCTTGGCAGAAGGTTTGACATACAGATACTTTCACAGGGATGGTGTTTACATACGTTGACTCCGCTCCAATCCTCAGCTTCTTCGGAAGAATGAGACCTGTCAAGTCGTTGTCAGGCGGAACATGCATCGCATCAAAAGGATGCACTATGGTCTACTATGATGTCAGCCCTACGTTGTTCCGTTCGCAGCTCTGTAGCTTCTGCCATCAGTGTATACCGCGCAAACCTTGACATGGACGATCGACTTCACGGCCGCTTCTTGTAGATGAGTCTCGTCCCGAGCACATATATATGTCCTCCCCCATCACGTTACGCGTACGTTCTCTCTTTCTTTACCACCACCACCGTCGTCCTCTCAACACCACCACGCAGCGATCCAAGAGCGCATACCTCAGCTATCAGCGCAATTTGAGGTAAGTACTTCGACATTTATCCATACAGGTTCTTCATCGCATGTTCACCGACACCTACACTTGTATAGATGTCGTTTCACTTGATGCCGCTGCCTCCCCGCTTCAACATCGACGTCCTGCTGAACATCATGAACTTCTCCGATGCGTCTACCATCTGTCAACTAATGCTGATATCGCGCGAGCTCTATCACCACGGTCCCAAGCTACTTATCCCGCCAATCCTCAGGCTGGAGCACGAGTCCGCGCTCGCCTCATTCATCTTGTTCCTATCCGCCGAAGCCTCGTATCGCCTCAAGTTCCTCAAAGGGCTCTCCGTTTCGACTGGTGCCCTCTCCGCACCGGTCGCCCGACTTCTCATAGACTTCCTCGTCCGTTTTGGCCCGGAGATCAAGCTCGACATCTGCCATATCTCCAATGCCGATGCGTTCTTCGAATCCAATCCTGCGCTCCCTGAGGCTTTCGCGGCATTGACCCAAATCGATGAGCTAGAGCTTGTTGGTGCCGACCTCACCACTTCAGCGGTGCTCTGGAATTCGCGGGCAACTTTCAGTAGGGTCGTGCTCTGCATGGCAGAGACTCTTCACCAAGATAGAGACATCGAAGGTGTGGACGAAGACGACGAGGACGACGAGGACGAGGACGCTTTGGATGGATACGAAGAAGACCGGAACTTCATATGCCTTCTAGGCAACAGTGAGGAGACGCTCAGCGAGCTCACTGTCGACTGGTGTATCACTAGCTGCCCGCCCGGTGTCCTGTATGCCCCGCAATACCCACGCCTCGTCACGTTGAACTTGCTCGACAACGAACTGCCGCAGACGCACCATTACGTCCGCGCTTTCCCAAACCTCGCCACTCTCCTCGTGAGGACCGACCCGAAATATTTGGACAGACTCAACGTTAACCCGGACGCATTCGATCTGCACCGTGCGAAGAACGAGTCGTTGCTGCTACGTTATGGGTCCTGGGACGCGCTCAAGAGCGTCAGCGGGACCCTCGTGGACCTCTACCTCCTGGGGTTGTCTTGCACGATGAACAAGATCAGGATCTTTCCGTCGGCAGCCAACCATATCGATGTCGCAATGTTCCACGCCGTCGTCGAACCCGCCCAACCCGCATACATCCACCTCGATATAATCGACGTGTCCGCGTTCTACACCGGGTCTTTCCGGGATGCGTTGACCGGGCCCAGCGTTGCAGCCCTGCGGAGCGTCGACATCTCACTCGCACTCGCAATGTACGTCACACCGTCCCAGATCGACTTTTCCCTCGCACTGGTAAGTCCAACCGCCTTCCGCCCCCTTCTTTATCCCCCGCCAGAAACTCACCCCTCCCGTCCGTGCAGGACATGCTGATTGACCACCTCGGAAGCCTCTCCCTCCACACGCTCGGGCTCCACATCTGCTGCACCGGACTGCAGTTCCCGCTCCTAAACGGTACCGGGCTCGACGTGAAGAACGCCTCCTCCTTCTTCGCGCGCGGCGCGCTCTGGCCCGCCGAGGCGCAGCTCCTCGCGCTCGACCTCGCCGCGCTCACACGCCGCATCCGCGCGGCCGCGCCCTCGATCCGCACCGTCGTGCTGTCGATCGCGGGGCATCGCGTGCGCCCGAACGCGGTGCTCGTCGTCGGGGAGGAGGACGCGCGCGCGCTGGGCGAGGGCGCGGTGGAGGCGATCCCGCTCCGGCTGGTGGGGGAACTGCAGACGTCGTGGACGGAGGCCGCGGAGTATATGAAGGTGGTGACGGAGGCGACTGCGCGTCTCATGAAGGCTAGGGGCGAGCTTGCGAAGCAGTTGGAAGCGGCTACCGCGGGGATGTGAACCATAGCCTGGTGGGTACGTATGTTTCAATATGCACTTGATGTGTGGTCCGATTGAAGCTTCTTCCTGCAATTTATCTTAGTGTTCTATCGTCGTATCTGTGCAGCTCGCGCTTAGCATAGCGGTGACGCACAAGAACGCAGCCTCTGAAGAAAATGTGAGGTGCTTTCGATATCCGGAAAGACTTATGGCATTCCCTCGTTCAGTTCAGTGGCACGAGGTTGTGCGCGTCATTGGCATCGAAATCACATACTTTGCGCTCTGGACTATGCGGATCCCCGTTTTCTGATTGTCCGCGAGTCTTTATATATTCGCTGGGGGCTCTGCTGAGGTCGTCGCTCGTCCTTTTTCCTTCTTTCCCTCTCTGCTATCCCGCCTCTGCTAGCTTGCGTCGTTCGCGTGCCCGTGTACTTCCCTCCCCCACTCGGATCTGGCAGAACTTTGGCCAGATTCAAGGCACGTCATCGCTGAACGCATTATGTATTTTTTCGCATACTGACCATCCGCGTGTAGATGGCCTTCCGCATAGCACCTCCTGCGTGTCTCAACGCCGACATTCTATTGAGCATAATGAACGTCTCCGATGCAGCAACGATATGTCGCCTGATGCAGAGCTCTCGCGAACTCTACCACCATGGTCCCAAGCTGCTCATCCCATCACTCCTCTTTCTCCAGCGCGACTCCCACCTCGAGTCGTTCATGGCCTTTCTAGCTGCCGAGGCACCGTATCGCTTCAAATTTGTCAAAAGAATCTACATCACGATCTCCTACCCCTCTCTTCGTGTCGCCGCGCTTCTTGCCGTTTTTCTTGTTCGGTTTGGTCCTGTGCTTCAGCTGCAACTTCTTGGCCTGGAAGACGCTGAAAGCTTCCTTGGGGTGCACCCCGCGCTCGCGGATGCATTCGCGAATCTTGAAAAGGTGGAGAGGTTCGAGATGGGCGACGTGGGGCCCGCTACCACTGCAATGCTCGAGCACTCCAAATCCGCATTAAATGAGGTGACTCTCCTCCTTGATCGCCCTCCCACTGAAGTCCATGCTCCGGAAGGTGAACAGGGCGTCCATGACGTAGAGGGCGGCGGCGAAGAAGAAGACCAGGGCGACGAGGAGATCTCCGAGTTGTGTTGCAGCCCAATCTTCTTTCTGCACAAATCCCGGGACACACTACGCTCTCTCTGCGTTAGCCGGCCTATTACCACCCCATTCCATGTTCTGTCCACAATCCAATACCCACGCCTCACCACCCTGCATCTTGGCAATAACGAAGTCCCTCGCACCTACTATTACGCTCACGCGTTCCCCAACCTCAGCACGCTTACGGTCTGTACCGCCAAAGACACCCTTGCGGGGCTCGTGCAGTCGGAAGAGGCGATGCTCGATCACCATAATCTGAACGTCGCGCTGCAAGTTGAACACGGGACGTGGACAACACTCGAGAGCGCCAGCGGAATGCTCATCGACTTCGTCCTCCTGGCACTGACCTGCCCAGTGAGGCGGCTAACCGTATACGGGCCGCGACTCGAACCTCACTATACATATCTCCACCTTGTGTTGCTCCCTACCCAGCCCGCGTACCTGCACCTCGACTTCTTTGACGTTGGGTTGTTCGCGCCCGGAATCTTTGCGCAAGCAATGAGCGGCCCGACCGTCGCGAGCCTCCGAAGCCTCGAGACTTCACTCGTCCTAGGGATGGCTCTGGATCGCGACAAGATCGATATGGCACACGCGCTGGTCAGTCTCACGTTCACTCTGTACCCCTTACTCCCTATCTCCATACCACACACTATTGAGGCGTGCTCACATATCATACCTGTAGGACACGCTCGTGCGCGGGATTGCCGTTCTGTCCATCCGCGCCTAAGTTCTGCCTCACCATCGGCTGTGCGGTGTTGGCTCTCCTGGACATGACCAAGGGAGGGGTGGACCCGCGCGACCCCTACTTCGCCATCAAGCAGCACATCATCCTCTTCACCCCCCGCCAGCCATGCGCAGCCGAGAAGTACATCGCAGCGCTCGACCTCGACGCGCTCGCCCGTCGCATGCAGGCGGCGGGGTCCGACCTCGAGACTGTCGTCATCACGCTCCAAGGACACCGCTCGCGGGCGGACGCCAGGGTCGTGGTCGGGGCGGTCACGGCGCTCGCGCGGGGCGAGGACGCGGTGGAGGTCATCCCGCTCCGGGCGCCCGGGGCGGTCAAGTCTCCGTTTTGGTCGTGGTCGAAGGGAGCGGTGGTGTTGAAGGAGAAGAGGGAGGCAGAGCAGTTGAGGTCGTTAGACCGTGCTAGGGATTCCGGGTAAAAGGCCTCCATCGCGACGAGAGGATAGATAGCCAGCGACGAGGAGAGTGCTTTCAGGCATGATGTAAACCCCAATGCAATCATATCTTATGCCCGCTGGGGAATCATTCGCAGCGATCTCGCGCACCTTTGCTACAAGATTCCTACTCATATAACCGTGACGCGAGACCAGTGTTCCACCAGAGCCCTGAGTACCATATGTTCAGGTCTTGTGCTTCGAGACGTCATGAACTTAGAAGCAATTGGTATCGATCGGGTTGCCTATACATAAGACCGATACTGTTTAGCACGCTTCTGACGCTGTAGACAAAAGCCGGAGACTGCTTCTCTTCTACTCCATTTCATGCATGATGCGTCGCACAGTGGTAGCACTCGTCCGGCACGGTCGTCGCAGGCAGTCCGGGGCTGAATGAGGTTGAAATCCCCCAGAGGCCGAGTAAAGCCGGTCTCGACACAGCGAAGTTGACGTCGGGGAGGTGTTGTTCCGCACTCGGCGCTGCACGTCAGGCCGCGCGAGAGCGCCTCTATGCGGCTACTTTTATGTGTGAATAGGACAGTTGCATCTCCAGCACATACCTCCATGTAATAGTATGCGAACCCGTCGCGGAATTCCGCTCCTGTATGAGATTCACTTCTGTAAGAAAGCCAAAGTGAGTAGACGATGATAGGTAGTACATGCATTACTGACGAGGTCGTCGCTGTACCCCACCGACTGTGGGAAGGAGCGTCTTCGGGATGATATCATCGCCCCGGCATGTTCTCCTAACATCGCATCAAAGAAGCATCCAGCATGGTCAGACGGCTTTGGCCTGCCATATACGCAGAATACGCACCGTCACGAGACGCACGAGAAGAGAAGCAAGGGTCGGATGCACACAGCACACCCTCGCCTAACGTCGATCTGACCGTCCCACGGCCCCTGCATCTCTGCGCCCGCAGCCCCAGTCCCTATATAAACATGTGAAGTGCGGGGGAGAGGATCAGGCCTTACACTGACCGCTTCTCACGTCGTAAACGCACCAATACTCAGCCAACTACGAAATGGCCGCCTTCGCGAGCCTCCCACCCTTCCCGGACGATGTTCCGACGCATCCCCTGCTTGTGGTCGACTACGACTTGATCCTGAAGAGGGACCAGGCCGAGATAGATAAGCTCTGGAAGGCGGCGACCGAACTCGGCTTCTGGTAGTGCGTACCTATTTTCCATGCGTCCGAAGTGGCCAGATGCTGATAATTTCTCTGCACGAATAGCCTGAAGAACCATGGAGCCGACGAAGAAGTGGACCAGATGTTCGAGATGGGCGCAGAGACGATGAAGTTGCCCCTTGACGAGAAGATGAAGTACGAGCAAGGCGACGAGGGAATGTCTTTCGGGTACGTCCCCTCGCGCACCTCTGCCGAACGCGATCTCACTCCAAGCCTGCAGGTACAAAGCCGCAGGCGCGAACGCGACAGACGAGCAGGGCTCGCTCGACACCGTCGAGTTCATCAACGTCTCCAAAGACGATGCCCTTGCGTGGCCAGGCAAGGTGCACCGCGAATACCCGCGCACCGTGAACGCCCGGATGGAGTCCACCATCCGGCCGTTCATAGAGAAGTCGCTCGGAGTGAACTACACCCTTCTCGCAGTCCTTGGCGAGCGACTCGGGCTCCCTGCGGGCACGCTTGAGCGGCAGCACCTCCGCGAGGAGCCGAGCGGGAGCGAGGCGCGGTGCATCAAGAACCCGCCGCGCCCGGACGGGATGTCGGAGGAGAAAGCCGCGCTCGGCGCGCACACTGACTTTGGGTCGCTGGTGAGTCACAAGCGTGTGATCGTGGACATACCAGTATTGAGGGCATGCACAGTCATTCTTGCACAACCGACTCGGCGGGCTGCAGGTCATGGTGCCCGGCACGAACGAATGGCAGTACGTCAGGGTAGGGCTTGCAACTTCTCGAAAGCATCCGAGTAGTCACTCACCTGTCGATAAATCCTAGCCCATCCCTGGCCACGCCATCTGCAACCTCGGGGACGCTATGACAATCTTCAGCGGTGGTATCCTTAGGTCAAACCTCCATCGGGTCGTGTAAGCACAATAACCTGCGCTCTGGGAACGTTCAATGAACTCACCGACATCGAAAAGGCCTCCGCCGAAAGAGCAGGGGTACTATGAGCGTTGGTCGCTCGTCTTCTTCACCCGACCGGGTCAATCCGTCATCTTGCGGCCGTTGTCTGACGAGAGTCCTATAATCGCGGAGGCGGTCGCCAAGCTTCCTTCGGGGAAGTACGACACCGGGACGACTTCGAAGGAGTGGTTTGCGAGGCGCATCAAGAACCAAAGGATCAAGAACAGAACGGTACGTGCCAATCTTTTACGCGGGTTTTCCAAAGCTGACGTCGAGTTTCTGTGCCTTGCCAGGGTCCAGAGACCTGGAGGGCCAGCAGGGGCACAGAGCACCAACCGTCCGCGTACTGAGAGACGGTGTATCTTAAACAGCATACATGTATTCCTCGTTCGGGCTATAAGTACAAATATCACTGATCGCGGCAAGCTGTGTCAGCGAGTTCTGCGGAGAAGACTACAGAACGTGCGACTTACAGGGTGGATGCGGACAGAGGAGCCTAGATCTTGATGTGAGGGACGACAGTAATGTCCTCTGTTCCCCTGCGGTCCTTCCAACTCTCGGGACCCTGCATGTAATGCACTCGATCAGATCCACAGAATATCCGATTACTTGATGCAAGCCACACCTTATAGTTCGTGACTCGCTGCGACTTCACCCTGCGCGTGAGCCATTCATTCGCCGTCACCCCAGGATTGTACTTCTCGAGTGGCGCCTTGGAGGCCGCCTCGGCAATGTCGGCACTCTGGTCAGAGAGAGAGCGGAGAACGACGTCATCATGCGGACGCGTGAAGTATACAAGGGACCAGCGCTCGTATTGTGCCTGTTCCTTGGGCGGCGGACTGTGAGGGGCGAGCGTGAGATCGTAAGACGATAGGGGGTATTATTCGCTTACACGACACGGTGAATGTTCGACCGCAGTATTCCACCGCTGAAGATGTTGAGAGAGTCGCCGATGTTACAGATTGCATGGCCGGGAATCGGCTACTCAATTTCCGTGTACCGTCAATCTTAACACAACAGGAAGATTCGTGCACTCCAAGTCCTACCTTCACGTAGAGCCACTTATCGCTACCGGGAGGAAGGACTTGGAGGCCCCCCAAACGGTTGTGCAGGAACGACTTTTGAGCCCGTTAAGTTCTAGCCATACAACAGTACGGGCGAAGGCTCACCAACGACCCAAAGTCGGTGTGCGGATTGAGGAAATTCTTCTCCGACTGTTCGAGGTGAGGAGGCGTCCTGATGCACCGTGCTGTACATCCACTGGCTTCCTCCGCCTTGTGAAAGGCCGCCAAAGTACCCTTAGGAAGACCAAGCTTGTCGTTCAGGATGTCGATCAAGAAATGATTGATTGTCAAGGACTTCTGCACGAACGGCTTGATGGTAGATTCCATGCGTGCATCGACAGTAGAAGGGTACGTTCGGTGGAAGGGAGTGGGCCACGCGAGAGCGTCGTCCTTCGAGATGTTGAGGAACTCAGTCACGTCGCGCGTGCCATTGTCATCCATGAACTGGACCCCGGCAGCTTTGTAACTAAAATCAAGTGCATTTAGGTCAGCGATACAAGGAGTACGTGGTGCCACCGTAAGGACACTCACCCAAACGAGAAGCCCTGGTCGCCTTGCTCGTACTTCATTTTCTCCTCGAGCGGTAAAGCAAGAGTCTCGCGGCCCATGTCGAACATTGCGTCGACCTCGTCGTCAACGCCATGGTTTTTGAGACTTCACAAGACGTTAGGACAAACTTGGCCCACGATTGAAGAGAGGTCACTCACTACCAAAACCCGAGTGCGGTGGCCGCCTTCCACAGTTTCTCAATCTCTTCTTCGTTGCCAGCTTTCACCAGCTGATAGTCAATGACGAGTAACGGGTGCGTTGGGATACCTTCCGGAAACGGTGGGAAAGTCGTCAGACCAGGCATGATCGACGTCGACTATGAATGTGGGTTTCGCCAACGAGCGTGGAGTCGCCGTCATGAGATGGACGAGTATATAGCTCACTCAACCTGCTTCTCGATACCCGCGGCGTCCCGCATGACGACCTATTCATAAGTGCCGCGGACCTTCTGACCAGCCCCAAAACCCTCTTATCGAGCCGCGTTCTCACCGGGTCGTGCGCACCACCGCCCTTAGAATCTGAACTGGGCCAGCTTAGAGATACAGATACCCAATCGCATGGGTCCTGAGCTAAGGGCAAAGGCGGTGCTCCCTCATGCCTGATTGACCCGGCAGGGTGTGCATGTTGGATTTCTCTCCGAACAATGAAACAAGCGAGCTAGGAGATAGAAAACGGTATGTGTTCTTATTTGTTACTATGAGTTATAATAGGTGTGCGCACCCGATGAATGGTTTGAAACCCGCTTCAAGCCTCTTGCCGCCTCGACTCAACGCCCGTGGTGGTCGTGGTGGAGAGCGAGCGGGGCGCTCAAGTGGCGCTCACGAGTCGCCACGTTATCGCTACGGCATCGCGTCGGCAAGCTTTATGAGCGCCTAATATATGTGCTACCGTTCCGACTTCAAGTTTCCAGAGAAGGTACCCCGGCTCCTTCTTGTATCGTACAGCCAACCCCGCTGATTTATCAGTAAGTACCAATAGCTTGAGATGATAGGACGCGATATTCTGATCCGAATGACTTTCAGAGATGGCGAACACAGAGGCGCAATTCCGACTCTTAGAAAAGAAAATGATCCAAAACCCGAAGAGTGCAAGTAAGCACGTTGCGCACGATGCGCCTGCCGAATGTCCTCGCCAAGAGCGGGAGTAGGAAGAGCACCCATGCCGGCGCCGGAATATACAGGACATCCTAGTTTCACAGAGAAAAAAGACGCTCCGCACTGACGCCCTTGCCGAGGACATTTGGTGTTGCGCATCGTGGTCAGAGTATATATCGTATCTAACCAAGATCGCCGCACAGTTCATGGCTGCAGCACGGAGAGGCTCTCCCGCTGAAATCACGGTCTTCAGCAACTGCTGGACGATGCCCGCGGCCAAGATCTCTCTGAAGGATGCCATGGACGTCTTCCTGACCCATCTCCAGGAAGATCGCGTGCCGAAGGACACGACCTCACAATTCACAGATCCCGCAAACTGTGCTTTTGCTTCCATGCTCGGGATCAGCAAGTTTGGCGGTATGCTGCCTGAAGAAGGGCCGTTGGTTCGGCAGCTCGCGAACGCTTGGCCTGGCATCTACAAATGGAGCGTCTTCATCTACTCCTCCCGGATCGAAGGACTGGACCGTACAAACACCCGGAGACGCGGGGCGCTCGACGTTCTGTCTTCATTCTGGTACTGCATCGAGAGCCGCGATGTCATCCGCGAAGCGATGCTGAAGACACCGATGACGGTCGAGATCGCCACCCGTCTCTGGCTTGAAGAGGATGGCCAACCAATTCCTTCGACACTAGACGCTCCCGCGGGAAGCTGCGTCCTAGGCAACCTGCTCAAATTCGCCAACAAGGAGACCCTCGACCGCGTGCTCCGGATGACCGGCAACAAGGCGGACGAAGTCGCGAAGCTCGCCCTCACACGTCTCCAGGCTGCTCTCAAGGGCCGGCAACTCAACGCCACACATCTCACGATCTACATGGACTTCCTCAATTCCATCTCGCGCGTCTCCGCCCACCCCCTGCGCCACGCTCTCCTCAGCGCAAACGTGATCTGGATTGTTACTGCGGCACTCGTGCAGCTCTCCGTCACGGTCAACATCTCCCCAGACCCCGGCTTCTTGGACGCCATGATTTCCGGGTTTGGCTACCTGCGAAACTGCCTTGAGTCCACCGACGGCTTCACGTGGGTCGCGCAATCCGTCAACGCGGGCCTTCTGCAGGCACTGTGCGACTGCAGCCCCCGCTTCTCCGACCTGGACCCGGACGACTACACCATGATCGAGGACATCGTGGACGACATCCTTCCGCGCTACCTCATCTACCGCTCTGTCATCCAGGCGGTGGACTCGGCTCTGATCAAGATCGACCGTGGATCGCACAAGGCGCGCGTTGAGAAGAGTATCCTAGGATCTTCTTGGAAGCGCTTCTACGAGTTCGCGCAGGAGCGCATATTCGTGTTGGCCCAGATCGATACTCAGAAGGGGAACGGTACCACTTGCGACAACGTAAAGGTACGACCGAAGGTTCTCGTATCGACACCGTCAACTCACAACTGCCCTCAGTGTCATAGAATCGGTCCTAGGGAGCAGTTCCGCCGCTGCTCGGCATGCCTCAACACCTTCTATTGCTCCAAGGTGCGTGATCTCCTACCCGAGGCCTTCGACGTCAGCTCAGTATCGTGACAGGACTGCCAAGCAACAGCCTGGAAGGAAGGCGACCACAAAACCATGTGCAAGCTGAAGCAGCGTGAGCGAATGGGTGAGCACGCCCCACTTTGTCGCAAAGTTCAGTCAATATAACCCCACACCAGAGGGACAGGCCGCGCCCGTAACCAAACGTGACTACCAGTTCCTGCACTACTTCTCCATGTTCGACGCGCACGCACACCTCGCCGAGCTACGCGCCCTCGCGCGCCGCGACTTCCCCGACACCCCGCTGCACTTCTTCGTCATCGCGATCGACCACACGACGCGCCCGCCCAAGTACGCGCTGCGCGACATCCGCACGTACACGCTCGCGCGGCACCGCGACGGGACGCCGAACGCGGAGGCGCGCAACGAGGCGCTCATCGAGAAGGTGCAGACGCACCCGGAGCGCTTCACGCTCGTCGACATGACCGTGTCCGCGGGGCAGGGCACGCACGTCGTGCTCGCGCTCGCGACGGGCGATTTTTGGAAGGTCGATGAGGGCGAGAGGGAGGATGCGCGCGCGGTGCCTCGGCTGTCGAAGAGGGACGCGGAGCTGGGGCGCGTGGTGCGGCGTCTCCTGAGGGCTATAGAAAAGGATCCGGCGCTGAAGGCTATCCTTGATGAGGAAGACGAGTGAGATACGGTGGATCGCAGCCCCCGATTATTTCAATGTATCGACAGACAATCTACTTTTCAGCTCGCAGTTAGTCATGTTGCGAATACCATCCTAGTCAGAAATCTTCGCACACCTAGTACAGCGCGTTCCTTCAAGATGCCTCTCCTTGAAGGTCAATATGGACAACCACGTCAGACTCCTGGCTCCGGCCGTCCTTCTGAGATACCCGAACGTTTCGAAGAGCTTTCCCCGCCGCCGTACATCGGCGAGCGAAGGCAAGGTAGTCGATCCCTTCGGTGAGTCTCTCGGACGGGCGCCGACCCCTGTTCGGTTTCTGTTTAAATGTCGCCAACTTGTCCAGCAATTGGAGGTCGAGCAGTAGTGAGAATGATACGACACGATCAAGTGCTGCCAGAATCTGCACAATCGCGTCCTGTTTAAACGCAAATGGGTACGGCCATCCCCAATGGATGATAGGAACGCGAGAAGTACGTACCATGAGGGGTTCCAAGCCAATTTCCATTTCCTCTTCCCAGGCGCACAGGTTGATCTCGAGGTTACGTACGGTCTTCGCCCCCGAAAGGACTGTGACGGCCTCCGGATTATAAAACCACCTGCCAGGCGACTTAGATATGGAGAATGCCAATGTGGTCGGCTGCGCGTCCTCCAGAGCTATGCGAAGTGCGTCTAGATCCAGGTAGTGACAGATGTCAGGAAAACGCAGCTCCGGGATGTGGAAGGCCAACCCAAAAGCATACAGAGAGCGAGGGGAACCTTCGTAAGCGCGAAGACGGGTCCACGTCCCGGTGCGTCTCTGGACTCCGATGTTCCTTTCGCGATGAGGCGTGATCATCGTAACTGTGTCGTCCCAGTCGAGATTGACGACCTTGAGGCTTTGGAGGTTGGGGAAGGCGAGGAGGTAGTCCTCTATGATTGGGTCCATGGACGGGCCCACGGAGAGGTGCAAGACATTGAGAAACTGAGGGCTCCCTGGAATGGCCAGCGTCCACGTCGACACCCAGTGGAGCTGCAGGAGACTCGTGGAATGCGCCGCGAGGACATGCGCGGAGCTCTGACCCACTTCCTCCCCCCGGCCGTCCGTGTCATCGATGACGAGATGCACGTACTTGAGACGGGACAGGGTGGATTGCAGTAGCCAAGAGCAACGATGGCCTGCGGGTATGAGTGTGAGATCGGTGATCGTGGTGAGCCTAGAGATAGAGGCTGCTAAGTTGGGATGTGAGTCCAAGATGAGCTCGGCATCCTGAAACGACAAACGTCGCAGGGCCAGGACAGAACGAAGAGAGTCGAAGAGATTCGTGAGTCTCTCTCCTGTGGCCACGGAGAACGGTGTATGATGGAGGGGGATGTTGGAGATGAGGAGGCCCCGAATGAACGGTGCGCGATGCAGCGAGTCTTTTGAGACCCAAGAGAGGAACGATATAAGCTGGCTCTCCGAACGTAGTTGCACATCGTCCACGAGGAGAAGTTTGGCGAAATCTTGGAACGCTGCCCGACAGGTGATGATGAGTGCGAGGAGAGCCTCTTTTTTATGGCACAGCGACGCGATGTGATAGAGAACGTCGTCGTTTACGACAGATGAGATCGACATTTGTTGCCACTGCCGGTGTCGCTAGAGGGCCTACGGGAGAGACAGTCAAGTTGTAGCGTAGTAGGCGACGGGCTGAGAGCCCTCGTTCGAATTGCGAGTGCGTGGGGGGAGGGGGAGGTGAGCCACAGCAGCTAAGTGACACGACGGCGCTCACCGACTCCGAGTCGACAGCAGGATAACCTTAAATAACTAGCCCAGTGAAGACGGTCGGACCGTTGCTCATTTGCGTTTTGATACACTCGCCTGCATTCATACTTAGCTTGCACTCCTGGTTTAAATGCTGACTGTGGGTGTGGGGTAGTGCTGGATGTTGTAGATCAACCTCAATGCCAGTACTCATATGCATGTCGCGCGTGCGCGCCACGTGGCGGTGCACATGTTTTGAAGGTTCGCTCGGCTGCAGGATCTCGACCTGTCTACACACCACCATCTCCGAAACGCGATAGGCATTCTATCAAGTACTAGCATGTTAAGGGTTACTGAGTACTGTCGTCACTGGTAAACGACGCTTCATCCATCTCTCATCAAAGGTGCGCACACCGTATTACTCGTGTCTCGCCGAGGGGCGCAGCACATAGGACGCGAACGTCTGCACCTGTAACGCAGACAGCCTTCGGACTCTGTGCCATGTTCACGTTTGTGCGAAGCTGACGGCATTCCCGCTGGGCCATGGGAGAAGGAGCGGCGCTCACACTGGCATGTTACGGCCCGGCCAGCTCCATCCTCACCCTGACGCGCCGACGCCCGCGAGGATTCTGATGGACGAGCGCTGAGCGCGCCGGACACCAAGGTCAACTGACGACGACCATGACCTCTATTTCGCTGTGCGCGATGTGAGCTCATTGTCCCTCCATTCTCTCTCGAGCATCTCTGACGAGCGGCGACACATGCTACAGGCCTATTTCCGACCCGGCTCAGGGCCCAGAGCGCGAGATCTCCGTAAGACGCTTCCATGTGCGCTGAGCATCGGGTTTCTCGAACCAGAGGCCCTTGCACGGGGCGGGAGTACGGCCGTCATGCCTGCATCGACGCTGATATTGCCTCCGTTGGCGTACTCCGACGCTCGCCAGCTGTCTCACTTGATGACGTCTGACGGCGCGATGCACGAGAACGGTCGTGGCAGATGACTACCTCCGCACCGTCCCTGACACGGAGCGAGCTTCCTCGGCCTGTCCACTGCAATATAAACTCTGCGCATCCTCAGTCGACTCTCTGGCCTCTTCACCCATACCTGCCGCCATGGGTCCCTTCCAGCTGCGTCTCCTAGCGATAGCTTCCGCGCTTTCTGTCTCACTCGATGTGGTCTCAGCCATCAATGTCTCCATACCGATCTCTGCGCCTGGCAACTCCCAGGGACTATCGCCGACACTGCTGTCTTTCTCTCTCGAGCAAGATCGTTGGCCCGACTGGACTGGTGTCGAGTCTCGCAACGAATTCACCCACAACGCGCTTTTGAATTACGCGGCGCTGACCGGCCAGCCTCCCAATATCCGCGTAGGCGCCAATTCCGAAGACCATACGTTCTGGTCGCCCACGGTTACGATCGAAGACAGCTCGTTCCCTCCTCCAAACTCCGTTACGCCATACCCCGAAGCGACGAGCATCACCGTGGGGAACGCGTACTACTCCTTGTCGCGCTTCCTTCCCCGCGGCACGCGGATGACATGGGGCGTCAACCTCGGCGCCGACAACGTAACCAACGCAGTCAATATGGCCAAAGCTATCGTCGGGGCGTTCCGTACTGGAGCTGTGAAGTCCTCCGGTGTCGTCCTCGAGCGGATCGAGGTCGGCAACGAGGCTGACCTCTACAAGAACAACGGCCTTCGTCCTAGTAACTGGACGGTGCAGCAATACGTCCCTGACTGGATCTCCGTCGCAGGGCCTGTGGTAGAGGCTGCCGGGATCACTGGGCGCGACGGTCCTGTCACGTTGCAAGGCGCGGCCTTTGCCAGCTCCGGGTTCACTCCTCGTGAGCTCTTCTCTCTCGGGATTCTCGACAGCACGCCCGGGAAAGCTATCTCCGTGTATGTCCAGATATTTTCTTCGCGTCAGGAGATCACGAAAGCTAACCTACTCGCGCTTATAAAAGCATTTCCCAACATCAATACTCCGCCGCATTTTGCGATGGCGGCGATTTCCCGCTTGTCTCCTTTATGAGCAAGACCGGCGTCCGAGGGAATCTGACGATCTATGAAGCCGATATTGCTGCAACGCAGGCCCAGGGTCTCGTCTACATCCTTGGGTGCGTCCGCTCATCATCCCGGTCTTTTAGCGACAACATGTCCTGAACCAAGCTGTACCTTTTCCAGCGAAACGAACAGCATCGCGTGTCACGGAGCCCCGGGCGTTAGCAACACCGCAGGCGCCGCACTATGGGCGATCGACTACACGCTCCAGGCCGCGACTCTGGGTATGAAGGAGGCGTACTTCCATGAGGGCGTGGGCTACAAGTACAATTTCGTAAGCGATTTCCTTATATCTGTACAACGGGGTCTTAACGATAGCTGGCGATAGATCCAACCCATCACGCTCAACCGCTCCATAGTCGACAACTATCCCCTCAACCCTCCCTCGCCACCCCACGTCCAGCCCAGCTACTACGCCGGCCTCGCAATCAACACCTTCATCGGCAGCACCAAAACCTCCCAAATCGTCGAGCTCGCAGTGAACGACTCCGACGTCTCCGGCTACGCCGCGTTCGAGCACGGCAAGCTCGTCCGCGCCGTCTTCATCAACCTCCATGCGTGGCTCGCGAGCAGCACCGGGACCCGGCCCTCCGTGCACATCGACCTCGACTTCGCGAAGGCCGCCGCATCCGACGCGCAGAGCGACGTGAACGCGTTCTGGAGCCGTGGGGCAACCGCGCGCAGGGTGGTGATCCAGCACGCGGATGATACGGCGGGGTTGACGTGGGCGGGGCAGAGCTATGAGACGGCGGACGCGCACCCGTCTGGTCGGGTGGTGGTCGAGAAGGTGTCGCTGGATGCGGGGATCGACCTGCGCTCGACGGAGGCTGTCTTGATCTCGTTCTGAGCATCGTTGGGAGGAGTTCATTGACTCGCGTTGGGCTTTTGTCGGGCTCGTGTCAAGCGAGCAACGAACCATCCTAGTTGGTCCCTCTCTTAGCGCCAACCCTTCGCCATTCGACTCGCGATTTCGTCGGATTCGGTCCTCGATCGTTCAGGTGACTCGCCGAAGATTCACAGACATCGTTTCTGATCTTATGTTGTAATTTTAAACACGGTATGACGATCCGGTTCCCAGGGATCTGAATGTCACTTTCCGGTGCGCGCACGCCTTTTCAGTCCCGCCTAGTATTCCAATGCACGCGAAACCTCAACGGTACGTACGTTTGTCATATCCTGCCATTCAAGAGACTCGAAGGAGGGAGCGAAGTCTTATTGCCGCCTCAAATCCTTCCGAGCCCGATACCTTGTTCCCCGCTAATTGGCGCACTGTGCGGAGGCAATTGGCTACACACGGGTTCCCAGATAATCGCAACCACTGTGGAAGCCCTATGAATGACCGGGGTGTGTAGACGCGTTCGTGGCGAGACAGGTAGCAAAGAGCAGATAAAGTTCCGTGCTACACTCGGAGATGTCCACGACTTCACTCAGCTGCACGGTGCGGCGTTACAAATATTTAGGCTCCGTTGTGACCTAGCCGTTGAGTGAGCCCATCTGTGTTTCATTTTAATGACAGCGGAGTTTAGGCGGAGCATAAGATCGCGGTAAAGTGACTCGGACATCATGCTACTGACCACACTCGGACCGAGGGTTTCTATCACTGCCAACGTCGCCGGCATACCTGGCTCAGCCCACAACCAGCTCTTTTGAGGACCACTGCAACATCACACACACAATCTAACAAAGGAAACTGCTGCAAAATACAAGAA
The DNA here is from genome assembly GCF_000271585.1 of Trametes versicolor FP-101664 SS1. Classification (NCBI taxonomy): domain Eukaryota; kingdom Fungi; phylum Basidiomycota; class Agaricomycetes; order Polyporales; family Polyporaceae; genus Trametes; species Trametes versicolor. The sequence continues at coordinate 3,698,231 of NW_007360323.1, forward strand.
ATACTTGGCATATACGATCAGATATATTCACCCACTCGCAAGTGGTTGAGCCCCAACATACTCAGATATGTACTTCTGACTTCGAGACACTCATCAGCCTACGCTACCTGAATAGATTTGAATGACCACCCAAGGTAGGTCAGCGGTTCGGACTTCGGAGCCCGCTACCGTGTCTGCTACTAAGCGGGAATACTCTGCAGCTGTTTTTACGCTGCCGGGTCAACCACCGTGCTTTGTACAGTGCTGCACCTTGCGTCTCTCAATGCCCGAATACCCCTCGCACTGTTTACACTGCTACACAGTCGTCATCTCAGCAACTTCTCGCCGCACGACCACTTTCATCCAGTGAGGATCGATTATACATGGCCAGATGTCTTACTGACGCAATGCTGACAGCACACCCATTAGACCGCACACATCGCAGAGCTGTAATTCAACGGCCCGGAGTTCATTCATTCTTCTACTCCCCGACAGCTCTGATAGGCCACCTGAACGTACTGCAAAAGGTCAATTTTATACGCGATGTGACCTCGTCGTCCACCCATCATTCTCCGCAGAGCCTCACTGACGAGCTGTAGACCTACATCCGACCCCGTGGTAGGCCTAGAGTGCAGATTCTCCGTAAGAGGCTTCCTGCGGCGCCGCGCATGCCGTTTCGCGAACAGGGTGCCCTTGCATGGGACGGAGATACAGCCGTTGGGACTGCGCCTTCGCAGAGATTGCCTCCGCTGGAGCGCTTCGACGTTTCCAGCTGTCTCACTTGGTGACGTTTGGCCGCGCGATGCACAAGAGCCGTCGTGCCAGGTGACTGCATCCCCGCGCCGTCCCTGACACGCAGCGAGCTTCCTCTGTCCATCCGCCGCGATATAAGAGGTGTGTCCCTTCCCTGGCCCTTTGGCCCCTCACCCTCAACCTTCCGACATGATCCACTTCCACCATCTTCTACTGAGCGCAGCCTACGCGTTCACGTTCTTAGTCAACTTGGTCTCAGCTCTCAATGTTTCGGTCCCCATCTCTGCGCCTGGCAACTCCCAGGAACTACTGCCGACGTTGCTGTCTTTCTCTATCGAGCAAGATCGCTGGCCCGAATGGACTGGCGTAGACTCACGCAACGAATTCACCCACAACGCGCTTCTGAACTACGCGGCGCTGACCGGCCAACCTCCCAATATCCGCGTGGGCGCCGATTCTGAAGACCACACGTTCTGGCCGCCCACGGTCACGATTGAAGACAGCTCGTTCCCTCCCGCGAACACCATAACACCTTACCCCGAAGCGACGAGCATCACCGTCGGAAATGCGTACTACGCTTTGTCACGTTTCCTCCCCCACGGCACACGGATGACCTGGGGCGTTAACCTTGGCGCCGACAACATCACCAACGCGGTCAACATGGCCAAAGCCATCGTCGGGGCTTTCCGCACTGAAGCCGTCAAAGCGTCTGGCGTCGTCCTCGAGCGCATCGAAGTTGGCAACGAAGCTGACGTTTACAAGCTCAACGGCTTTCGCCCCAGCAACTGGACGGTGGAGGATTACGTTCCCGACTGGATCTCCGTCGCTGGGCCGGTGGTCGAGGCTGCCGGGATCACAGGGCGCGACGGTCCGGTGTCGCTGCAGGGCGCTGCGTTTGCTAGCCCGTGGTTCACTCCTCGGGAGCTCTTTGCTCTTGGGATCCTGGACAGTGCGCCCGGGAAGGCTATTTCTACGTACGTCTAGATATTTGCTTCTATTCGTAGGTCACATTCGCTGATCATCCCGCGCGCGTAAAGTATATCCCAACATCTATACTCCGCCGCATTTTGCAACGGAGGCGATTTCCCCCTGGTCTCGTTCATGAGCAAGACCGCTATCAGAGGGAACTTGTCGATGTTCGAGGCCGACATTGCCGCGACCCAGGCGCAGGGGCTCACCTACATCCTTGGGTACGCCCACTCTCTTACCTTTTTGGGGGCAACATAATCTGATTTACGTTGCGACTTCCTCAGGGAAACAAACAGTATCGGATGTCACGGCGCCCCCGGTGTCAGCAACACCGCGGGAGCCGCTCTATGGGCGATCGACTATACGCTCCAGGCTGCTACTCTGGGTATCAAAGAAGCATATTTCCACGAAGGCGTGGGCTACAAGTACAACTTCGTAAGTGATTTATCTCGACCCGTCTAGTGAGATTATGACGATGGCTACAGATTCAACCCGTCGCGCTCAACCGCTCCATAGTCGACGGCTCCCCTATGAACCCTCCCTCGCCCCCGCATGTCCAGCCGAGCTACTACGCTGGTCTCGCGATCAATACGTTCATTGGCATCACTGCTGGCAAGCAATCGCAGATCGTCGAGCTCCCCGTCGACGACTCCAACGTGTCCGGGTACGCTGCATTCGAGAACGGCAAGCTCGTCCGCGCCGTCTTCATCAACCTCCACGCATGGCTCGCGAGCAGCACCGGCCCCCGCCCCTCTGTTCACATCGATCTGGACTTCGCGAAGGTCGCCGCGTCCGACGCGCAGAGCGACGTGAACGCGTTCTGGAGCCGTGGGGCGACCGCGCGCAGGGTGGTGGTTCAGCACGCGGACGATACTGCCGGGTTGACTTGGGCGGGACAGAGCTACGAGACGTCGGACGGGCTCCCTTCTGGCTCCGTCGTGATGGAGCATGTTGCGTTGGATGCGGGGATCGATCTGCGCGCGTCTGAGGCTGTCTTGCTCTCGTTCTAAAGCGTCGCTCGGAGGAGTCTATGGGCTCGCATCACCGAGTTCGTATCATGCAAGCAGCGAGTCATCCTGGTTGGCCACTCTCTCAAAGCCAATTCCTTCAACTTCCGACCCCCGCTTTCGTCGGGCTCGGCCCCTCGGCCACATTGTCCCAGATGTTGTCATTATATCACGGTACGCCAAAGATTCACCGGGAGCATCCGTCACCTTTCAGATCCACATATCGAGCATCACTGTGATTGTCGATATTGGTTCCAAGGTAGGCCAGATCTTCTTGGACCCTCGCGATACGTTCAAGGGTTGTCCAGAGAACGTCTGGCTTGTGCGCGCATCTCTTCAAGCCCGCCGCGAATTTCCAATGCGCGTGTGGACGACAGCTAAGGGCAGGCCTTGACGGTGCGTGTATTTGTCATATCCCGCCGTCCAAAATAAAACCGAAGAGAAGCAAGGTCCCCGTAATGTCCTCAGTGCTCCTCACGTCAGTCAACGCTCACCATCGGGCTCGGCTACGACCGAGCCGATTGGGAGACGTTGCTTGATGCATTCTTCCCAACCCATCCACGGGTTGGAAGGCGATCAAGCGGCACATTTCGAATGTTCAATCAGCCCCCTGATGCTGGCAAGCGACTTTGACCGCTCAATCACCCAACTATGTGTGCGTATTGCTCGCGATCACGGTATGGATGACTCTCTGGGTGCTATAAAGCGATATGCCCTTATAGTATCAACTCTCTTTCATCATCCCGCATCCACTATGGAGTACCGCCTGCCCCTGCGCGAGGAGCGAAAATTGTCCTGTTGCACATTCTCCTTCCCTCTCGAGCTCCGCCCAGGCTTTTCGTTGCCTCCGGCTTCCCAGGTCATTACACTGTGGACGCCAGCCGAATGGACGAGAGGCACACACGCGATCCGGGTAAGTCGGCGACAGCGGCGTGTGTGGGCGCATTCATTAGTGACATGATCCCTTGTGGCACAAGGCAGTTTGCCAAACCCCCTGGACGATTCCCAACGATGGTCGACACATACATCAATGATGCTGCCCCACTCGCTGGATACTACACGCGTCGTCTCCACAAACCCGCTGGTCGTCGTCTCCGATATGAGGTACGACGGTGCACCCTGTTTCCTTTATCTTCCAGTAGGCCGTGCCGACATGGTCATCGTGGACTACTACCAAAACATCCGCGGAGTCACCGAATGGCCTATCTGGTCCCAACCAGATGCATCCCCAGCCTCACTTGACGAGCGTGCGTTCATCGTCGAGGACGTACCGGACAAGGGAAAAGGCATGGTCGCGCGACGGGACATTCACGCGGGAGAGCTGATCTGGTCGGAGCGCCCCATCTACGCTGCCCGCCGCACGCTCACCTGTGCATCAGACCAAACCGACGGGAACGGCACCTTCTACCGCGCGGCCTTGGGGCGTCTCTCCGCAACTTCGAAGGAGGCCTTCTTCGCTCTCGCCTCGGCCTATCCGCCTTCTGAGTTCGACGTTGTACCCAGCATCCTCAACACGAACTGCCTCGAAATCCGCATGTCCGACGCGGAGCCAGATATTCACCACGACCCTGTGGAGGACTCCTACGCCGGGCTCTTCCCGACGCTCTCGCGCGTGAACCACTCGTGCGCGCCCTCCGCGAATTATTACTTCGCTTTCCCCGCGTTCTCCGGGCAGCTCTGGGCGGCGCGCGACATCGGCGCGGGCGAGGAGATCACCATCACATACACGCCGCTCGCCGCGCCGCGCATCGAGCGGCGCGCGTTCCTCGCCCGCACGCGCTTCTTTGTCTGTGCGTGCCCGGCGTGCATCGTACCTCCTCGTCAGGCGGAGGCGAGCGACGCGCGCCGCGTGGGAGTGTGCGTCCTGTTAGAGCACCTGCAGCACGCGCGATTTCCGCCCTGTGTTTCGCAAGAGGAGCTGGAGCGCGCGCTGGAGTGGACGGAGGAGGAGGGGATGGTAGTCGAGCGCGCGAAGGCGTTGTTGTATGGCAGTCAAGTGCTCACCGTCTATGGGGAGCTGGGCATAGCGATGGATTGGGCGAGGCGCGCGCAGGATACCTTTAGGATGGTCGAGGGGGAGGGGTCTTATAACGTGCGCAGATTAATCGACGCGGACAGGGTGCATGGCAACATGTTGTCGGGCCCTAGCCATCGGGCGGTGTATAGGTAAAGTCTTTGGGTATGTTTGTTCTGCCTGGGATGATTGGGTATACATAGAGTCGTATGCGCTAGGGATATGAGCGCGATATTTATATGTCATGGCGTGATCTTATGGAAGAGCAGAAGTGGCTGGTTCAGGAAATTGTGACGGGATCAGGATGCTACGTACGGTTGCTATAGGCTTGTTTGGTTAGATCGCAAGCATTGGATGTTTATTCTTGTGCTTAACAGAGTCTCTCCAGAATCGAAAAACAATAGGGACCCATATGCATCAATTCCACCCCAGGTTCGATCGGGTACCAGTCAGTCGGTCACTCGCCCTACGTCCATGTCTAAGGACTCTGGCCCTTCAAGCTTCAAGCTCAAGCCTCGACCGCGAAATACTGTGAAGGATATTCGGACACAACCCACGCTCGTACCAAGGTATGCTTTCCGAGTTTCCCAAGTTTGAAGCTCACCATAGAGATAGGGTACGCGGGATAGATGGATTGGCAAAGCTGCAGATGATTCAACAAGTTGTCTCTATTTCCATTCACTGTCGTGCTTCAATATACAGTTGATAGGTCACGAAAATTGCAGTCTGTAGGTCCGACCAATCCATAGAACCTTTATACTACGTGCGCGTGTGTATAACGGCCGTTAACCCAAATTAAAGTCCATTGTAGATAATGTCCGGTGCATAAGTCTACCTATGTCAGGTAGCGAGCGACCCTTTGAGCCGATCAGAGGTCGGATGAGTCAAGAGCGTTGTACGTGGGGCACAGATCTTCCCAAGCAGCTGTAAGGGGTGCTCGTTAGTCAGGCGCGCGGAGATGGGCAGGGGAGCACAACGTACTCGAGGGCGTGGTCGTGTTCGAGACGTCGGCGGTGTCCTCGCTGAAGACGATGGCGAAACCGGCCTCCAAGTGGAAGTCGATGTGGCAGTGGAGGAACCAGGGGCCGGGGTTGTCAGTCTGTGGGCGAGGAGTCAGTGATCGCGCAGTGGGAATGTTAGGAGAGTGCTGCGTACCGTGAAGCGGATGGTGACGTTGTCGCCGGCGGTACCGGTGTTCACGACGTCGCGGCGGACGGGGTTGACGAAGTTCGTATCCGTGCTGCCGGCGGTACGAACGATAGAGAATGTGTGCTATAGGGCGGTCAGCGTGGAGCTCCGTAGCATATGAGATGGGACACGTACACCGTGCAAGTGGAAGGGATGCGGCGCGCCGGGAGCGTTCGTCGCGGTGATGGGGAACGAGATCTCGATCGTCGAGTTGGACGGGAGCGCGAAGAGACTGCCGCTGGGGAGAAGGTCGGCCGCGGAGGTGGTGCCGCTAAGAATCTGGAGGAGGACAGGGACCGTGGGGGACACGAAGGAGACGTCGTTGATGAAGAAGTTGGTGCCATCGAAGTTGAAGTCCAAGTTCAGCGCGTAGTCGACACCGCCAATGTTGGGGTCACCGGGCTACAACAGCGTGTTAGTATGTGCGCTCCTCACAAGTGCAGGATGCAACGTACAGCAGCGGGGCTGTCAAGGGGCACGAGGTTCGCCTCGTCGAGGGGGAGGACACTCGTGGTCTCCGTGGTCGTCGGGTCAACCTCGGAGGCACCAGAGTAGCGCAGGATAGCCGAGTTGATGCCGCCGTCGAACGAGGTGGTACCGGCGCTGGGCAGGGCACGGATGAAGTAGTTGTCGATGTCCTGATCAGCAGTAAGCTGAGCGTAGGCGGGTTAGCATCGGGCTGGGCGTGATCATGACTGTCCGGAGTACGTACGACGAAGGAGTAACGTTGTCCGGCGTAGATCTGGATGGAGTCGACCGTGAGGGGCTCGTGGTTGACAGCGTCGGCCTCGATGATGGTCATGTTGTGACCGTCGATGGAGAAGACATAGTTGGGGTCGCAAGACAGCGAGAGAAGACGCATACGGTAGCTGAGAGTACTGTCAATAAGGGGACAGTGCCAACTGTAGGGGATAGCACTCACCGCTTGCCCTGCTCAACCGTGATGACCGCAAGGTCAGTGCTGTCGCCACCGGCGAAACGGCCCAACCCGTTGATGAGGGTAGAGTCCGAGCCAATCCTGAAAGTAGTACGTTTAGATCTGGTTCGAACTCTATGCGCAGGGGCAAACTGACGGGAAAGCAGCACCGAGCGAAGCGGCGGTGTGATACCAATCAGAGAGCGTGACGATCGTGGTCTCGTCGTCGACGTCGTAAAGGTCCGCATGCGGGTCACTCGGGTCGTATACGACCATCGGGCCCCGCAAACCATCGCAGTACTGCGTAGACAAGTGACTGTGGTACCAGAAGGTGCCTGTGGGTGCGGAGTGTTAGCTGCTGATTACGGGAAAACATAAGCGCCACAGGCACTGACCTGCTTGGTCCGTCGCGGTGAAGTCGTAAAGGAAAGAGTTCCCCGTCGCGATAGGGCACTGGTTGACGAAGGCAGCTCCATCAGCCCAGTTAGTACCCTTCTGGAAGAAGCCGTGCCAATGCTGCGGAGGAGACCTTGAGCCATTGCCAAGACTAAGAAACAGTAGAAGCACGTACGATGGAGGTCGACTTCAACATCGTCTCGTTAGAGAGGTTGTCGATAACATTGATCTGAAAGTTGTCGCCCTGTGGTAAAAGAGTTAGAAGGCTTGTAGGGTGTAGACTGAACGCATGCCACGTACCTTGTTTCCCGTGATAAGAGGACCCGGGAAGACGCCGTTTGCAAGCACTGCGGCACGAGTGAAGCCGTCGGGAGAAACGTCCGCATTGGAGATGGTGAGGTCGGTCACAGGCCCGATAGCGGCGGAGACACGACCAAAAGAGTGGATGACGGCGGTGAGCGCGCAGAGAGATGAGAACCTGCCCATGATTAACTACGCAGAAAGAATGGACGAGCGAACTAAGAGGACGATGGCAGGCGTTGGAAGAGGCTGGAAAGGCGAAGAGGAAAAGAGGCTTGTGAGTGACGAGTCTCTGACGGACGGACATCCTTATATCTGCCTGTACAGCTTTCTGCGCGAATCGTGCGCCAACAGCTGGACGGTCCTCTAGCATGGATACGTTGAGCCTGAATGCACAGTGCTACAGCGCACACACAGAATGGGCCCCGCGGCCGATGGCGGAACCGCAGTGATCTGGCGGAGATCAAGTCGTACCCGAGATGTCGGCTTCCGCCAGGTGCTGCGTCGGCTACTGCACCGACACACCGATCTGCGCTGCCAGCCTCCCAGCGCAATTCAGACAAATTCGCCTGAGATTTCCAAGGCTGCGTATAGAATGCTCACAAGACATGATCATGATCAACAGCGTCGAGTGTCGGCCGGCGAGGTCGTGTCGCCGCCACATTGATATTTCGCACTGTTTATCCTGCATATGTGTTCGCAAACGGGCCATTGACGCGCCCGCTCGGTCGGGGGAACATGGAGGAGTGAGGGCAAGCCGATCGGAATTCACAGTGAGTAGCCGGGGCCGCATGGCGCACTCCGGCAACCGCCCGCTCGCTTTCCCACGATATGCGTGGATAACGCGGGGGCGCTTAAACGCCGTTGCGCGTCGCAACATCCCAGATTGGTAAAGTAGTTGAGCAGGTTCGCGAGTCGCCAGCGAATCACCGCCTCGACTTTCGTCGACCACAGCACCGTCCCCGCATCAGAATGTGGGACACGCTGCTTTCAACGTCCCGATGGTACGCGCTGCGCTGGATACCGTAGGGCTCCCGGAGGGTCGCCGCTCCTCCGTCCAACGACGAATCAGGTCGTATGCCTCCGCAGCGCAGGTGCGTGATGCGTGCTATCGGGCAGGAGGCGCTCCCGCTCTCTGTCTCGTTTGACGTAGCAACCGAGCGGGCGAACGATTATCTCTACTGCGGCTCCGAGCCGGCTGACCTCAGGGCATTGAAAGAGCTTCAGATACACAACGTCGTGATCAGCCTCGGCCAGGTCAGAATACCACAGGGCCATTACTGCGCCGTAGTCTGCCGTGTCTCCGCGACGCTGAACGAGACTCCCTTTCCTCACGGGACTGATGGCGGAAGCATGAATGGAATACGGCGGGAACAAACCACTGGCGCAGAAGAAGCGCGTCCAGTGGGGGTCGCGACGGGCCCAATGCAGCATTCTGATCGCGATGCGCCCGGGGCCGCGGACGCGGGGAGCGGTCGCTGAGCGGTCCGACTGCGCGTCCGGAAAGCTGTGGTGAGGCGGAGGCTCGCGTGGTCGCTGCGCCACGGCACACCTCGGACATACCGCGCAGGTACGCAAGGTTCCGTAACCTCCGCCAAGCTTTCCTTACCTGCTTCCCGAAGCGCGAAGGGCTGTCAGTCGTATGGACTCTAGGAACGGCGCAGGGCTGCTGCTCTCGGGCTTGAGCTCATGGCACGACGCTTTACGTTCGTCGGTCGATCGGTTCGGAAACAGCTTCTGCAGTTGACAACGCCAACTGCGCAGATGGGTACAGGATAAGTAGGATGACTTCCGTATTCTTTCCTCGATATTAGTACCTGTCCCATGAGAACATCGCACTCTATAACCGGTGACATGACCAGTGCGCAATCGCCGCAAAGAGCTGTCAGTGTGTGTATTCTGAGAAGCATCCGCTTGATTAAAACATCGAGTACTACGTTAAGGCGGTCCGGGCCCCGCATGACTTGTTCCGATCCCGAGCCAAAGAAAAATGAATGTGCGAGTAAAGTGTGTACGAGAATTGACCGCAGCTGCTTCAGCCTTCATGCCTCGTCGATCAGAGGTCGGACGAGTCCAAAGCATCGTAAGTGGGGCACAAATCGCTCCACGCCGCTGCACGGAGGAAGGCACGATCAGCGCCCTGAACGGGCACAAAGAGCTCAGCAGGCACGACGTACTAGGAACGGGATTCGCGGACGCGGTGTCCGCAGTGTCCTCCGCAAAGACGATGGCGAAGCCCGCGTCCAGGTGGAAGTCGATGTGGCAGTGGAGGAACCACGGGCCTGGGTTGTCGGTCTGCGCAGCAGCAGCACGGTGGGCGGTGTTCAGCGCTCAGCGGACACACGGGTGGGAGGGCTGCGGAGAAGACGTACCGTGAAGCGGATAGTGACGTTGTCGCCAGAGTTACCAGTACTGACGGTGTCCCGGCGGACTGGGTTGGCGTAGTTGAAGGTCGAGCTCCCGGCGCTGCGCACCACCGAGAAGGTGTGCTGCACATGGGATGTGTGGGATCAGTGGACGTCGTGGAAGCGAGGCACTGAGGAAAGCAAGGACTTACGCCGTGGAGATGGAACGGGTGCGGAGCACCGGGCGCGTTCAGAGCACCGTCGGTGGTGATGATGGGGAACGAGATCTCAATGGTCGAGTTCGAAGGGAGTGTGTAGACACTGCCGTTGGGGAGCAGGCTCGCCGCGTCCTGCGCACCACTCAAAATCTGCAGGAGCACGGGAACTGTGGGCGGGACGAAGGTCTCGTTGTTGATAAAGAAGTTGGAACCGTTCTGAGTGATACCCCCGCGTAAATAAGCGAAACTGCACGGAGTACTGTTAGACTCACAAAGGAGAAGTCGAGACTCATAGCCAGGTCAACACCGCCAACCTGGGGGTCGCCGGGAGCCGCAGGGTTGTCAAGCGGGACCAAATCCGTCTCGGTAAGAGGGATGACGGAGGTGGTCGCGTTGGTCGTAGGCTCGATCTCTTCGGCGGTGTCGTAGCGCAGAATGGCAGAGTTCACGCCGCCCGTGGTGTCGGTGGTACCGGTGTTGGGGATCGCGCGGATCCAGTAGTTGTCGATGGACTGGTTGGCGTTGAGCTGCGAAATAGAAGCCTCTGTGAGCAGACGGGTGGATATAGCACGAGGGCAAGGGAACGTACGATGAAGGAGTACCGCTGCCCCGCAAAAATCTGAATGGAGTCGACGTCCAAGGCCTCGTGGTTGACGCCGTCCACCTCTATGATGGTCATGTTGTGCCCGTCGATCGAGAACGTGAAGTTGGGGTCGCACGAGATCGACACAAGGCGGAAGCGGTACCTGGGAGGGCATGGACTCGTCAATATCGCTATTGAGGCCAGCTTAGGGCGGACTCACCGTTTGCCTTGCGTGACGGTGATCACGGTGAGGTTTGTCGCTCCTCCACCATCGCCGGAGAACCGACCAAGACCGTTGATCAAGACGCTATCCGGACCCGCGCTGGTAGTTCTCGTATCAGCGGCCGTCGCCTATGTTAACAAACGAGGAAGAGTAGACTCACGGGAAGGCAGGGCCCAGCTTCGCCGCAGTGTGGTACCAGTCCGCAAGCGTAATAACCGTAGTATCTGAAGGGGAGCGTGAGATACATCCATACAAGTCCACAAGTAGCCTGCTTACCGTCATCGACGTCGTAAAGAGACGCGTTGGGATCGTCGGGGTCGTAGACCACAAGAGGACCGCGCAGGCCGTCACAGTACTGAGTGGACAGGTGGCTGTGGTACCAGAAGGTGCCTGATCCAGCCGCGCGTCAGAGTATGCCGCAGAAAGGGAAGTGTATAAACGTACCGGCTTGATCAGGAACGGTGAAGTCGTACAAGAACGAGTTTCCCGTGGCGATAGGGCACTGGTTCACGAAGGCCGCGCCGTCTGCCCAGTTGGTGCCGGCCTGGAAGATACCATGCCAGTGCTACAGATAAACTTCGAGTCAGCGACGGGCTTAATTATGGGAGCAAGCACCTTACGATTGTGGTCGACTTCAACATGGTCTCGTTGGTCAGGTTGTCGATGACATTGATCTGGAATTCATCCCCCTGTTGACAGCGCAAAGTGTGGCTTCAGTAACGGTGCACCGTACGAGCGCGCTAGTAGAAGGTTTCGCGGCTCACCTTGTTGCCGGTAATGAGGGGCCCGGGGAAGACGCCGCCCGCGAGGACAGCAGCACGAGTAATGCCGTCAGGCGTAACATCGGCGTTAGAGATAGTCAAGTCGGTGACGGGCCCAATGGCGCCGAACACACGACCGCTCAAAGAAAGACTAAGGGCGACGACGTTCACAAAAGAGTGAAACTTGCCCATGTTGAAAACGAAAGCGGAGGCTGGGCGGCTAGAGAATGCGCTACGAGAAGACTGAAACGGGTGTCGTGTGGGATGAGGATCGACGCTCTGAAGCTGAGGGATTTATACCTATAGCAAACGAGAGCGCCTGGGGCGTATGGAGGCGCGGCTTAGGATAGCTGCCAGACGTCAAAAATAGCGCGGACCGCTGCATCACCTAACTGCGACGCTTTCAGTGCCGACGCGCAGCGCCGTCTCCCAAAGAATAGAACTCACCCTGCACAAATGTCTCGCGGGTGTCGGGCACTAACACTGGTTCGGGTTCTGGTCGCTCGCCGCCGCCGGTTCGCAGGCGGGAGAAGCGCGAGCACCGCCGTTCCGCAGACAGCACTTCACCAGCACAGATACCCGCTTGTAGACACCGGGTTTGTGGCGACATATCCAAGGGATGGTTGCTGGTGGCGAGACAGTTGCTGGTGCACGGCGTCCATCCCTACCTTTCCTGCAGGTTTGATAGAGTACGCTGCATTCGAGTTCGCCTCCCGAAGGGTCTGTCAGGTGTGCGCAGTACCCATGCTAGAAGCGAAGAGTTATGAGCCTGAGAGCCAAGGAGCGATGTCAGTGACGTCCACGGCGTTCAGCCAGCCTCCGTCGTCCGACTGTCCGCATCAAAAGACAGCTGCGGACAGGGTAAGCTCATAGACTGTGTGCGGGTGGAATGATAGAATGCAAGAACCTTGAAGGCATCGCAGAGTCCGGACTCCAGACTCCGAGGTGGTGGAAGTGATGGCGGCTGCGAAGAGAGTTCTATGACGGCATTGGTCTGCGCACGCAGTTCACCGTAACGAGGCTGAGGGACATCCATTTTTTGTGTCTCCCTATGTCAAACATTTTCACAGCCTACGAGATTTTTCAACCGCACAAACGATCCGGATTATGGGCGTATACGCGAGTCGGTGGTGGTAGCAGCAAACAGCAACGCGGGGTACCAGCGCTTCCGCGACGCGCTTGCGATCAATTGATCGGGACAGACGCCCACGGTACCCGGTGCGCGACTTTTGCGCAACATGCTTTCAGGATGCACTGGTCAACGGCTATAACCTCATTCTTACGGAGTCTTTTCAGTCCTGTACAACGGTGAAGTGCATTGGTTTACAGTCTAACACATTGAAACCCACCTCATGAGGTCACTTAGACGGAAAATCACTACCGGACATCTTGCTCAAGTCCTACTCACCCGAGATCGAGTTGGATATCAATCTCGAGTGAACTTAGTGTCCGTGTACCAGCACTTACTGCATCGACGTGAGCAGTTTGAACGATAACTATGATGCTTGCTGCCGTTCTCTCCACTAAGTGAGCGATTGGCTCACCGGGTTCAGACGCAATTCTCGGGTGCTTTGACGTTCTTCTCTGCTGCGCCGGTGACAAAGTACCGCGTTCTCTCTGAACGGCATCAGCTGCTACAAGTGACGTGTACATTATCCCCGTTCGCCTGTAAGCCGCAATTATTGATATCTTACACCTCCGCTTGCTCATCTGGTACCGATGTCTAGATCAACGGGCATCTCGACATCCATTCCCCGGCGGCAGCGATGGTCGGCTTTTTCCCAGGACCCGCAGCCGGGCACCCGCGGTCTATCGGAGGCTCACTGGATTATGGCTCAAGACGTCGTAGTGGGCCGCTCATGCTCTCCTTGGACCTCACCTCGCCGACGCGCCCCATCTCTGGCATGACGCCGCTTTTGTTCTGCACCATACATGTCTCACTACGTGCGGAACCCAAACCACACTAGGACACGCGCGCCGTAGGGAGAACGTCGCCGCAGGCACAGTTCGGCACGCTCCTCGGATCGGACGCGGTTTTATAGTGGCGCAGGGCGGGATGGGAATGCTCGGCATTGAGCAGAGGCGCGTAGCCGTTTGGCTTTGAGCCATCGTTTCACTGAAAGTTCGCGTCACGGTGGAGGAACGCTATACAGCGCAGTCTCCAGCGCAAAGCTTATAACGCCTCATCCTGCGATGCGCAGGCCTCTCTGCCATCCCGCTGTCAACCAGGGTCGGTGGAGTATTTCTGGCACCACTGGTCAGCAAGTGAAGGCATTCCGTCATACCCTTCTCGTAACGTAGGCGCATACTGCGGGCTTATGAGCGTTGACACAGGCTTGGCATGCAGAGTCTCACTCCTACACGTTGGTCTAGCAGTGCAATGAACGCTGTAACACGTTCAGCAAGAGTCTGGTCAATGACGAGAACGAGGTGCGTGTAGTATGTCTGTCCGTGTACCTCCGGGTCGTCGTTGCAGATCTCTGGCGATTCAAGCTCGTTTCACCGCTGTAGTATCCTCCGGTCCCGAACGGTAGACTGATGATGGGGGGACTCGGAGATAGCTTCCTGCCGCACAGTGCTCATGTCATCTGGGCAGGTTGTTACGTTATAGCTGCCGCGCCGCTTCCTAGCCGTCCTGCATACTGAACGCCTGTGTCATAGCTACAGCTGCGTCGGCTGCGTCGTATCCCGCTGTATAACTGCACCCCGTTCCTCTTATTCTTGGCAAACAAGTGTTGATGATGTGCCACAATCTGTCACCTACGACATCTTAATTGGAGCATCAGTTGCGAGCCACTTTCGCCCAGCAGTTGGCAAATGAGACCTCCGTGCGCGACGAGCCGCCATTATTCCGGCAAGCTGCGGGACGGCCGCTCGCTTGGGTAGTCTATTCTGTTTGTTTGTCCATCAGTGCCTAATCTGAGATCGCACGGACTTTCGCAACAAGCGATCGTCGCACGATCTCGATTATCTTTCCGTCTGAATTCGGTACTTGTCCGTAATGAAACGTTACCATAGAAAGCGAGAAGCAAGGGTAAAGTCTGCGGCTGCAACGCCAGGCCCAGCGCATGCGGCGTGGATCTGTGCGCAGCCTGGGAAAGTGGCGGCGCCCTCTGAAGCTGAGGCGGCCCCCGAGCGGGACGTTTTGCGATTGGCGGGTATTTGACTCAGCTGCGCCTGTCCTCATCATCGTTCGTAGGTAAAGTTCCCATGGCAGACGCCAGGAACATGTTGCCATTCGCCGCGACATAGCCCGCTGCGCGCTCCTTGGGGCAAGGCGCAAGGCGGATGACCGACTGCGCGTCGCGCGACGCTCGGAACGGCTCTATATTCTGCAGCACCGCATCGCCCGTCTGTCAGCCTGCAGGCCGAGACGCGCCGTCTGCACGCACATTCGCCGCGAACAGAAGCTATAAGTCCTGCGGTGCTGAGCCTGGTCTCAGCACCTCTCATCTTTCCCGCATCCGTTTGACATATTCCGCACTCCACAACTCGCTTCTCTTTCACAATGCAGTTCAAGTCTCTCTTTATCACTCTCGCGAGCGCCGCCGCCGTCGCTGTCGCAGCTGTATGTGCCGCTTCGCCTTGACGACCCGCCCGTGCCCGCCGCTGATTCTCTGTTCACAGCCCGCAGGCATCCTGGACGCTGCCGCCTCCGTCGACGCGTCGTCGACCACTGCGAACGTCACGCTCACCACGGCGTTGACGACCGATACCTTCACCGCAAGCAAGGTGCTCCAGAGCTTCATGAAGGGTAAGTGACCATCCCTCACCCGCAGTGCGCCGTTTAACTGAATCCGTCGCAGTTGACCCTTTCGTCACGACGATCACGACCAACACCGTCTGGACCGTGACCCACAGCGTCACCCGGGAGCTGCCTCCCCCTACTGGCACGCCCGTGGCTTCCGCCTCCGTCTCGGCCTCCGCTTAAGGTGGGCATGTCGACGTTAACACGTAGTGCGACGACTTATACGAATGCCTGAAGCGTATGCGAAGAGCGCATTCGCTGACTTGGCTGTGTCCTGAAGAATGGGTTCTGGTATAATGGACGGTTTTAATGACGATGTATCTGAATCGAATTTACTAGTTGCTGGTCACCTTCTCTGTATATCTAGTGGTTTCTCTGGGCACCTGCAAGACATGCGAAGTATTCCGACGTTGCCTAGTCCTGTCGAAAGCTAGATGTCTGAACGAAGTGAGGCGATCTACTTGAGACTTGGGAATTTAGAGTGTTCGGCATTTGTTATAGGGCGTGTGGGTATAATGTCATAGAAGGAGCAAGTTGGCGCACTCACCTTACCGGACCGAACGGTTCGAGTCCGACGCGCACGAACGAGACTGCGCATGGGTCCTCGTCGCGGTGGCAACGCAAGGTGCGAGTATGTGTGACACCTATTTTGGGACGTGCACGCAGTCACGAAGGATGGAAGTCACGCCAGAACTCGAAAGATCCTGACGAAAGATCCTGCACTGTTCGCATTGGAAGTCTTGACCAGCCAACAGGGGGGGGGGATACTTCCAGCGCGTCGCAAGACATCCGGAGGACGGCAATGGGATGAGCAAGAGACGGGAATAAGATACTCAATAGCAATACACTTCGACAACAGACAACAGAATGGACTAGATGCACAGTGAGGGATTCCGACAGACAAGCTCAAGACAGAGAACGAGGCTCTATTGGACCAGGAGGCTGAAGCAACGACTGAAGCTGCAAGAATGTTTGGGGATATGCCTAAGAACTCGGAATGGGTAGACGTACCTGCTCTAAGTCGACGCCGTTTGTGACATCTTCGGCATTGGCTTCTTCGTTCTCTATCGAGGCTTGCTGAGAGTTCTCTCGGCTCTGCGGGGCCTGGGGTCACTGAGCATAACTACACTCCGCAAGCGAAAAACACTGCGACTTACGGGAACGCCGTTGCCTTGCGCTGCGGCCCCCTTTTTCTGCCCTTTCCCACCTGCTTGCCCAGCAGCACCAGGAGGCTCCTCGCGGGGGACGATATCGATCAAGAAGTCGAATTGATCCGACTTGCTCAACGCTTTAGCAATATCCGCGCGTGACAGCGTCCGCCGCTTATTGGAGTCGGCGATGATAAATGCGCGTGCCGTGATCTCCGCAATGAAGACTACAGAGAGCATTACCGTCAGTACGCACTTCGCGCGCGAGGAGGGACGCGACACTGACTTTCACAGGCCTTGCAGAAGAGTATGGGAGCTGAGACTCCGTAAGATCGTGGAAGGTCCCGTGTTCTTGATCACGCACCGTCAGCTGCAATCATCTGTGTGTCCGCAGGGCGCCTTTCATGCTACATTCTTGGAGAAAGTACTGCGATGCGCACCTTGACCTCTGGGTCGCTCTTCATGACCTTCTTGATTCGCGCGAGCGGAAGGGGAGGATGGCGGTAGTCTGGTGTTTCTTGCTCCGCCGCATCCACCTGTCGCTGCCAGAAAGAGCGCAAGAATTCATGGAGAGGCTCGCCAGGTTGCACGAAGGGTTTAGAAGAGGAGGCCATGGTCGAACGTGAGTGCGGAGCGGTCTAGACGGCGAGGTGCAGGTCGCGCAGCCTACGCGCGGCTATATAAGCGGAGCTCTCTCTGGGGTCCAATCTAGGCGTACGACGTGATCGGAGTGCAAGCGGGGTTGGTTTGATCGGCGCGCGTCTCTGAGAACGTTGAGCGCGAAGACGAACGCGTCCTCGACCTCTTCCCCCATATCCTCCACCATGTCTACGGTTATGAAAGCATCGACCGCGGGAGCTTCGTCCTCTGCACCAGTTGCGCACAATGCGGTACCCCCACCACCTACCGCGTCTGCTACGCGCTCTTCTCGGATTGCCCCACACTCGCATATCAAGGGCCTTGGGCTGAATGCTGAAGGATACGCCGCGTCGGATGGCGCTGGGTTCATTGGGCAGACTGAGGCGCGCGAGGTACGTCGTCTCGACTTGATCGGAAAAAACAAGAGTGGGGAAAATCGCGACGGACTTCTAACGCGATGGTCTATAGGCTTGTGGCGTGGTCGTCGACCTCGTCAAGTCGCGCAAATTCTCCGGGCGCGCGCTGCTCCTTGTCGGTCCCCCCGGAACAGGAAAGACAGCTCTCGCTCTGGCTATCTCTCAGGAGCTGGGCGCGAAGGTGCCGTTCTGTCCCATGGTCGGTTCGGAGGTGTACAGTACGGAGGTGAAAAAGACGGAAGTCCTTGCTGAGGCGTTCCGGCGCGCGATTGGTACGTGTACATCTAGCAGGGGATATCGTAGTGCTGACTCTTTGCAGGTCTTCGGATAAAGGAGACCAAGGAGGTGTATGAAGGAGAGGTTACGGAGCTGACGCCCACGGAGTCGGAAAACCCTCTTAGCGGGTACGGCAAAACCGTCTCGCACGTAGTCATTGGACTCAAAACCGTCCGCGGGACGAAGCAGCTGAGACTCGACCCGAGCATATACGAGGCCATCCTGAAGGAGAAGATCCAGGTGGGAGACGTCATTTATGTCGAGCAAAATACGGGCGCGGTGAAGGTACGTGAGCCATCATTCTCTTCGTAGGTCCCATATGAACCTACCGTGCTTAGCGCGTGGGTCGCTCGGACGCGTACGCCTCCTCGTACGACTTGGAGTCCGAGACATATGTCCCTCTGCCCAAGGGCGACGTGCACAAGCGCAAGGAGCTCGTACAAGACGTGACGCTGGGAGACCTTGATGCTGCAAACGCGCGGCCACAGGGGGGACAGGATATCATGAGTGTGATGGGTAGTCTGGTGAAGAGCGGTCGAACTGAGATCACGGAGAAGCTTCGTCGAGAAGTGAACCGTGTGGTGAAGGGTTACGTTGACCAAGGCGTTGCGGAGGTCGTCCCGGGTGTGGTATTCATCGACGAGGTACGTGATTCGGGTTTGTGATTCGCGACGAGTCCTGACCCTGTCCAGGTCCACATGCTGGATATCGAGTGCTTCACTTACCTAAACGCGCTCCTGGAGTCTCCTATGGCACCAACGGTAGTACTCGCTACCAATCGCGGAAACGCTCTGGTTCGTGGTACTACGGACATCTACGCCCCGCATGGTATTCCTGTGGATTTGCTTGACCGGTCAGTAGAATACCGGCAACTCAACGTACATGGAACACCGTACTCACACTGCTGCTGCTCAGGTGTCTCATCGTGAGAACCGCACCATACGAGAAGGATGCGATTGCCAAGGTTGTTCAATTGCGCGCCAACGTGGAGGGCCTCAAGCTCGGCGACGGCGTTCTCGAACGCCTAGCCCAGAAAGGGCACGACAGCTCACTAAGGTCAGATTGTTATTCTCTTATTCGCGGCATGTGCATAGATACTCACATCATTGCACAGATATGCACTGCAACTGCTCACGCCCGCGTCGATCCTCGCGTCAATTTCTGGGCGCAAGGAGATCCAGCTCGAAGACATCGACGAGATGGGCGAGCTTTTCTTGGATGCCAAGACGAGCGCAGACATCATCAGCAAGCACCAAAGCAGCGAGGTGTCATAGCCGGTAGTCTCGAGGGCTCGGAGACTCGGCGCGAGTGTTGTACATTGTATTGCTCTTTTTGCTTGGCCGTCCCTGCGTCCGAGGGTGACTGACGATGCGTGTCAGTCAGGTGTAGCCATTGTACCAAAATATTCACGGACCCCACACGGTTCGTACCCCTTTCTTGTATTAGATCATAAACTCGTCAATGCGAGTGTGAGCGCGCACCATGGCCGCTGCGATCTCGGCCACAGCTGGACTCCTCCTGCCACTCTTCGCCGCTTCGTACATTCGGGAGGTCGGAACGATATCCGCGCTCGTGCCGGCGCAACAACTTCAATCGAGCGCGTGGGTGAAGGAGAGCGTCCGTCGTTTCGTGCGGCGCCAGCATCACATTCACAATCCTCAAGCTTCAAGCTTCGACACTCACACACACTAACTGGTGGCAAGTATATCGACAGCAAGTCCAAGTCAGCACATGGTCCTCGTTCGGGACAAGTTGATGCTGTCGCGCAGTCTATACGAGGCAGGTCAGGTGTCCGGCCATTCGAGAGCGCTGACTTCCCGCTGCCGAGTTGCAAAGTATCAGCACCTTCTTTGTCGCCCTACCTCCCAGTCACCTGCCCCTTCAGAGTACTCAATCTTTCAACCCTTTTTTCCGTGGCGTTTTTGGAACAGGGACAGTTCCCAGGCTAGCACATGACAGCACCTTGGGAAACGTGCTATTCATTATCGGCCAGGGCTCCCTTTATGAAACGGCGATATCGAGTACGTTTGTTCGCCGCGCAATACATCACCACGAAGCTAACGCACGAGCGAGCGAACAGACACCTTGCAATAGGACCCGTGGATGGAAGCCGAGTGCGTCGATTCACCGAAGCCGCGAGAGCAGGCACGATGTCAGATTCCGTCACGGATGTCGTGCCTGACTCGCCGTAGCACCTCTTTGTGCCCTCTTCCATGGCATACGTGTCCGTGAGAGTGACGAGCAATCTCACCGCAAGGGTCGTTTATGACGACACTACGTAGAGATGCGCTGGTATTGGTACCGATGCCATCGGCGCCGACGCGAACATGGCGGCAAGTTACATGTCTGTGAAGGTGCACGTGGTGAGTACCCTCCGGGCTTTCGTTCTGTGATGACCGTGGAGTGCGATCGTGAACGGTGCACGAAAGGGGGAGGCGTGGGTCTATGAGCTGTCGCTTCTTGATGCGGAACGCCGCAGCCACTGCCTTGCCTGTAGGGCCCTTTGCCTTGGGATGGTGTGCTGCGGCGTTCTTGTCAAGCCGCGGGCTTGGGACCCGCTGCTATCTCCTTGCTGTGGCCCCCTTCACTTGGCCAAACCAGTCTTGCATTCGGACAGAACGCTGTGGCTTGACGCCCCCCGAGTGGTCCGGGAGTTTCGGCACCCATCATGGCCGGAGAGGGCCATATCGAGCATGGGACGCGGGCGTGGGCGGCAACCCGATTCCGCACTAGCCCTGGCGGAAGAAGCGCAGCGGTGCTTCTCTTCCCCGTCTATTCCGCCCAGTTGGCTGCAACTGGTGTGAAACTTCTGGTGCAGCCACGCCCGAAGCTAGCAGTCGATGATGTGCGTAGTCCTCTGCCCTGTAGGGTCCTCGGCCTTACCTCATCCGGATCAGGCGTCAATGTGCCTCCTCCGTGTATAAGTACCCTCTCATCGCAGCACCCTCAGGTCTAACCCCCCTCCCCGTACTCTCTCGAGTCTCCGCGGGCGTATCCCGCCTTGCCTGTGTCCTCCCGCCGACTCGCTAGCCCTCTCCCCACACTACTATGATTAACAAGGCGCTCCCTTACTTCATTGAGGACCGCACCGGCCAGTACACGGGTTCCGACTTTGATGAAATCTACGACCGCGTGTTCCTGCGCGTCGCGCGTCCCCCTCCCGGCCACGCCGCGCACTACGCCGAGACGACGTTGATGGTGTACGACACCGGCCGACGGTCGTCGAGCAAGCGCTACTCCCAACCAGTGTCGCGCGAGCCCTCCGTGATCTTGGAGTTCGGTCCGAACGGAGCGCTGGGGACGATTTCGTTCGTCGGTTCCTCTGTATCGATGCCGATGGGTCAGTACCTGCGGAAGACGTCCATGTTCGCCGGGTGAGTCCCTCGTGGTGTAGTGCATGGCCACGTACTGACATGCCTGCCTTCAGATCTCTCTCTCGAAAGTTCACTGGCTCGAATGGGGAGGAGTACCGCTGGATATACCGGGGCGTCAATGAGCACGAGTGGTCGGTGAGTTAGCGCGTCTTGGCTTGTCTCATGTTCCCGGGCGCTGATGGTCCCGGCAGTGTGTCGACTCTCGGAACTACGTCGTCGCGCACTACACCCTGAAGCCCCCAGAAAAGCCCGCGTACAACACATCGGGCAACATGCTCACCATCTACGAACCCTTCACGCACATGGCGGTCGGTGAGTGTGACCAATATGAGCGCTGATTATGAGCCTTTCTGACATGACCCTCGATCTCCAGAGATACTCGCCTCACTCACGATCATGCGATACCTCGCCGCCAACAAGTACTGATTACTCGCCTGCGGAGGGCACGATGTGGCGCGCGTTCGGCCGTTGGAGAACGCATGTCCGCACGGAACACGGAGGCATCTTTCTTGGACTCTTTGTAGCACTATCATTATTCCGTTCGTTCTAGTACTGTATTTGTACTTTCCCCCCCATCCTGCCTCTGCGTGTCTGCTCCGAGTTCATTGCGTCGGCACTTGTGTGTACGGGTCAAGTACGGGCGCTCGCCTGGCCTTGGGCTGCTGGCGCTTAGAATATGCTCGCCGCTTTGTCTCCAACCGCCATCATCCTGCATCCTCTCAACGTCCTTTCAAAAGAGGGTTCCTTGAAGCACTACGCTATCACCGTCGACGTATCATACCGTCATTGGTCTTTCGAACTCCGGACGCCATCACGCGCGAACATGAGCTTGCGCTCGAAAGCCTGGCTGCCTTCGTGAGTGTGAACGCGGGTCTACTAGCCGAAGTAGACAGGCTCGCGCCGGACCGAACTCGTCGAGTCTCTTCAAAGTCTTCCTTCCTGTCCTCGCAGCATACGCCACGGTGGCGACAAACAACATACCTGGGAAAACAGCCTCGTCTGCCTTGTACACATGACTTCTTGATACGACGAGCATATTCTCCGAGCATTGATATGTCGCTCCACCCGTCTTCCGACAACCCGAGGTTCTTTTTCTTCCAGCTTGCGGCACCAGCCTTCGGCCTCCCTTCGCATCGCCTCATTCTTACTCAAATCCCAGCTTTGAATTGCGAACACTCCCTCAGACAGAAATATACGTGCCAACGCTGAGCTAAATTTGTAGTCATTCACCCTCATTCTGCGCTCCGGCTACACCCAGTACGTGCATTCAGTTGGCTGTTCCTCGGGATAACTCAATGATTAGTAGCTTCTTCTGGTCATAGGAACGCCCTTGTGCGTGAGTTCGACTACCCGTCGCAACCGCCTAGCAGCTAGAGAACATACCTCATGATGTCATATGTCAATGCTATCACGATTCGCCGGTCGTCGCCTCCCGCACGGCGGCAAAGACTCTGATAATTCTCGCTTCCTCAAAATTGTCCCTACGTCGAAGCCTCGATCAGGACACGCAATCATCGGATGGTTCCCGCAAAGCAGCCAATAGGTGCTGATTCCTTGAAGTATAAAGCTGGTGGGCTCTTTCGACGTTCCAGCAGCGTGCGCGCAACTCTTGCTGACCGCCATGAAGACCACTGCATTCGTTACGGCCGTACTCCTCGCGGGGTCTGCCTCTGCACACACCATCTTCCAAAAGCTGTATGTCAACGGTGTTGACCAAGGCGAGCTGACCGGCATCCGTGCCCCGGATTACGACGGGGTATGTGAAGCCTATTCTACATGCATCAGTCGTTTTACGCTCTAACCTCACGGTATGCGCACCCTAGCCCATCACGGACGTGACGTCGAACGACATCATTTGCAATGGAGGTCAGGCAAACTCATTGCGCCGGACAACGCAACAAGGACCTCGATATTGACGTACCGGGGCTACACTTTAGGTATCAACCCTTACCATCAGCCGATGTCGACGGCTGTCATCAACGTCCCCGCTGGGGCCACGGTGACCGCGGAGGTAAGGGGGACTGGCTGCCACCAGCGACTGCACTGTAGCTGACCGCTCTCCCAGTGGCACCACACCCTCAACCAAGTCGCCAATGACCCCGCCGACCCTATTGACCCCAGCCACAAGGGACCCGTCATCTCTTACCTGTGAAGCCTCCGCTGCTCCGACGTTTGCGCTTGTCTCTGACCTCGTCTCGCAGTGCAAAGATTCCGGATGCTACTCAGAGCTCCGTCACCGGGCTGGAGTGGTTCAAGATCTACCAGGACGGACTGACCGCGTCCGACCAGTCCTGGGGCGTTGACCGTCTCATCGCCAACAAGGGCAAGGTGACCTTCAACATCCCGAGCTGCATCGCCTCCGGCCAGTACCTCCTGCGCCACGAGATCATCGGTGAGTTTCACGCACGGGGGACGGCACAGTCAGATACGCTTGCGGCTTACGCACCCGCCCAGCGCTCCACGCCGCGTCCAGCTACCCCGGCGCACAATTCTACATGGAGTGTGCCCAGATCAACATCACTGGCGGGTCAGGCTCGAAGTCGCCAGCGACGGTGGCCTTCCCTGGTGCCTACCACGGCACCGACCCCGGTACGACTTTCGTGCAGGCCCCAATACATGGCGTGGCAAAGCTGATACGTTCCCGCGACAGGCGTCAAAATCAACATCTACCAGACCCTCAGCAACTACACCGTCCCCGGTGAGTGCACCCGATTCGACGCGGTAGGGAAGGACTAATCTGACGCCATCCGGCACTTTCTCAGGTCCTGCTGTATTCTCATGCTAAACGCGTCGTGCGCCACCTTCCATGTATTGATGTTGATACATATGCTAGTATCCTTGTCCTGTAGGCAGGTCGAGGGACGGTGTTGTCTGGGCGTTGGCGCACGCGACGTCCTATGGTCCGAAGCCTGAGTAAGCGTCATTGCGCTAGCTTTTGTACGACCTCCGCTTGGCATGAGATGCTCGCGGAGGCTCCCCGCCGCTGAATCTCCTCAAGTCCGCGGGCTCCCATTCAGCTCCAAGTTTCAAGTCCTCCTTCGCGCAAAAATGATGTCACAGATAATCATCCGCTCACTTTGCGTTGCCAGCTCAGCGCGAACATAGAGTATACACTTGACAATCGTCAGCGATACGACCGAGGGGATTTACATTCCGGTCTGTAGTCAGAATGTTGCGTAAGTTCTTGCAATAGACTCAGGCACCGTGGCGATGATACTCATTCATCCCAGTTTGTACTAGTGGTTCCGCCACCAGCGTGTTACCGGTGCGTGCGCCGTTCGAAGTACGAGAGTTCAAGTTCCATTCACTATACGGATGGATGCTCCTCTTCCTCGACGCACCGACAGCCTCATATCACCCGTTATGTGCATGAACTCCCACAACGGCGAGCACATGTTGTGCTCGCGATGTTCTCTAGGAGGCACCGCTCCCGCGAATTGTGAATGAAGCTTCGCTTATGACTCCGACGTTGCACAGAATCTTGACGTGACACTCCATGCAAGAGCTCACTGTCGTGACAGGTAGCGCCCGGGGCTGCTCGGTACGCACGACAATCATTCCCGCAGTCGCTAATGAACATACAAACAGCTCGTATAGCACAGCTTTCCGCTCTTCTACACACGGCGACGGAGGAACAGCGGACGAAGCCAACAGAGCGATCCACAGCGGTGTCTTCACTTTGCAGTACGCGAGGGTCCGCTCAACGCGGGCTGTCTCGAATCGACTCCGCGTCCAGCGTCGCGGCGCGCAAATATTACCGTTACGGGCTAGCGTACCCCTCACGTGTGATCTGCTGAACGTGGTGGTGCGTACTAGAACCGCGCTCCGACAATGCCTGTGTCTCGGTCCGTGCTTCAGACGGTAAGTCCAGAGAGAATGTTGCGAATCCCGGTGCTTTGCTGACCTCTGACACAGGGTGCTCAACAACAAGAACGTCGGCAAGCTGCCTGCCGGCATTGATTGTATTCAGTCGCCACCAAAGATGGCGCAACCCTGCGTCGACGATGGCAGACACGAGAATTGGAAGGTATCCGGACAGGACACACGCCGGACGTCCTGAGGTACGAGAGGCTGCGACGATGACCTAGAGGTTGGGCCCAACAGAGTATATAAGCTGAACCAGGACGTGCTTCGACTCAGCATCCTCGACATCTCTGCTCTCTCAACTCTCTCAACTCTTCTCTCAATCTCGCTTTCTCTTAATTAACAATGACTGCCATCGCTAAGAAGATCACCATCACCGGGTCAGTTCTAGTTTCTTACGCTCAGGTTGTGCTACTAGTACTCACCAAGACTTTACAGCTCGTCTCTCGGTGGAGCGTGCGACCTCACGCTCGCCTTCGTGCCGAAAGATGGCAAGGCGGACTTCAGCACCGTTTATCCGATTGCGTGGAAGTAAGCCAGCGCGGTACACATCTGCTTTTAGCGAAGTATACTCACGTAGCTCGCCTGCCCTAGGGTCATCACTCTTAACGACGGAGGTACGCGTACTATCTACCTGCATCACCCGCTCATATCTAACCCGCTCTACTTTAGTCTCGTTTACCTATGACTGGAACAACGTGTAAGACTCACAGCACTTGCATACACATACAACGTGAGCGACTTGACTGACTATTGCACAGCTCCGCGGGCTCCCGTACCTTCATTGACCCTAACACTGCTACGGTCGAGGCGGATGAGTACTCTCCCGTCGCTGTAAGCCGTCGCCGTAATACTTCTACGATGGAAAATGCTGATAAACTCTTCTCCAGGTTGGCCAGACCACCGACCTGCTCTTGGACAGCACCAAGCGTCCCCCGGAGTTCTACTTCACGGTGAGTCAACTCAAAGTGTTGCCCGGTGCAAGGGCATTTCTGACCATGTGTCTTAGGCTCCGACGACCTATGCGCAGCAGACGGCTCGGGTCATGAACAGGACCGGCCAATACGTAGACATCGGCGCTGGTAAGCTTTCGCCTCATGGTCAGCGAGACGATGTTTTCTGACGGCGGTCGATACTGTCAGGTTACATCACCAACCTTGACCAGCCGGGTGAAGCCATGAACACGGTCCTCGTCCTGCGCCGTGTCGCGTACGTCGCCGATCCGCTGGCCACACCATGCTTCGAAGCTGACTTGAGTTTTGACCAGCGACCAGAGCCCCGGCTACGTGGACTATGTCCCTACGCTCAAGATTTGGGCCAGCCTCGACTACGCCGAGTCGGAGCTGCTCGACAGCAGTGTGAACAACGTCGCGCCCCTCTGGCAGGGCACCCTGACGGAGCTCACTGGGGCAAAAATCACCATCACGGTCTCGCGCGTGAACGGCAAGCTCGTCGCGACCGGCCCGTCGTCCTCCATCGGCGGCGCCGCAAAGACGCCGTTCCTGAAGCAGATGAGTGCCAACTACGACCGCGTAAGATTTAGCATGCTACAAGCAGAGCAGCACACCTTTTTGACACCTTTGTCCTCTGCTCTAGCCGTCCACCTACACGGTTGACCTGGCCTTCGCTAACCCGGCCTTGGTCGCCGACGGCATCCAAAACATTGCAAACTCGCTGTTCCCCCAGGGCTATGCCGCCAAGACCATACAGAAGGTGCTTTAAATCTAGTGATATATGCTCCTTTTTGCTCACGCGCGCTGCCAGGGCTACGACTCTGTGGCGCGCCTCGAGCTGACCCTCCCGCCGACTGTCAGCTGCAACAAGGCTGAGCTGGACACGATCGCTGCCATCGCCGCCAATCCGACCATCTACGGCAAGGCCTTCATCAAGAGCCACAGCGGCGCGGCGCTCATCTCTGCCAACAACGGTCTCGAGACCTGGATTGAAGTCAACCCGGCCAGCCGCCAGTGGTTCGACGTTAACGGCGAGGAGGTGAGTTCTTGCGACATTGCGGAGGCAGGGTGCATGATGCTTATAGTCACAATAGGGAGTCAATGCCGCGTTCAGCGGCGCTGCCGTGGAGAGCGTCGCCGAAGTCAACGGCAGCGACGCGAACGGCTCTGCCGACCCCGTCGCTATCAAGGCGGTCAGGCGCAAGGGTAACGCGGCCTCCTCCTCGGAAAACGGGAGCGTTAACACCGGCGACAGCGCTGCGGTCCCGGATGAGGAGACCAAGTTCCGCTCCGTCCGTCGCGGCGGAGGCCGTCGCGCCTGAGCTGCCTGAAGGGCTCGGCTTGGTGTGGTTCACAGAGCCTCTGTGCAGCTACGAACGATTGATCTCCTTCAGTATCCCGTAATCCAGTGTCCGAAATTATATGCCACTGTTTCTGAGTCCCCGGATACGACGTTTGTTGAGTCTGGCAGTCAAATTCAGAGTTGTTCAGCGTAAGGAATGGCTTCTGGGTTGTTGAAACGAGCTAAGATTAAGTAGCCCTTTTCATGTTCATGAACAGGCGTCATACTCCGCGCTCCGCGAATACGTTGTTGGGCGCGGTTACCATTGCACATGGTCGTCGGAGTGAAGGCACACGGTACGTCGGGGTTCTCGAACATGTGTCCATGACGGCGAACTTGCTGTGACTCCGGTCCGAGCTGTCCGGGTGCGGTCCAAGTGCGGGTGTTACTCGGCGTCACGCGCCACATGGGCAGCTGCTAACGTGTCCGTGTTCCCAAATTGGACGAACACAACTTGAACCCGACCCTCCTCCTCCTCCTTCCGCAGGCCTTCGCTGGCGCTGTCCCCATCTACATCTCTGCTCCAGGACTACATCATGATACTCAGGCTCTCTATACTACTACCGCTTCTTCTCGTTGGCCTGGTCTATACCGCCAATGCGGAGCAGCAAACACTCTCAGGCTCAGGCGGAGCGCTGTATCCTCCTGGCCTTGTACCCCTGATCAGCCGTGCCGACGTTCTTCTCACTGCTGGTCAATTCAATGATGCCGCGAAGACATATTCGGAAGCTCTAGGTGAGTGTCCGTGACGGAGGATGTGAAGTGGTCAATGCGATACGGAACGGTTGAGGTGAAGGGTATGATGGATGGAAGTGCAACGAGAAGCGAGTTCAGGTTGCTTGTGTGTTAACTGCGAAGCTTGACGAACACCGCGCTATGTCGCCGAAATGCAACATCCACTCACATGCACTTGTCTGTAGAGCAGGCTCCCACCGACTACTTGCTATACTATAAACGTGCGACCGCGTACTACTCGCTCGGTCGCCATCCGGCCGCCCTCGCCGATTTCGATCAGGTGCTCTCCCTGACCAACGACACCTTCGACAAGGCGAACCTCATGAAGGCGCGCATTTACGCGAAGGAGGGCAAGTTCACCGAAGCGCGGGATGCGCTGCGGAAGTACTCGACCAAGGTCAAGGGCGACCAGGGTTCCCAGGAAGTGATGATGTCGATCACTGAGGGCGAGTTGGCGACGAAGAAGGTCGCGCAGGCGATCCGCGCGAAGCTCTGGTCGGCGTGTGTGGAGGCTGCGTCTATGGCGTTGTCTACTGCGTCACATTCGGTGAAGCTGAGGCAGCAGCGTGCGGACTGTTCAATGGCAGCTGGCGACATTGAGAGCGCTGTCGCGGATCTTTCGTACGTCGTCGCCGTATCACATATACTCGCTCTGCTCACTCCGAATATGTAGCCGGCTATCGCAACTCTCAACACCAACGACCGCCGTATGGATGAAGATGGCTCGGTTGGGCTACTTCCTCTACCCGTACGAATCCCCAGAATCCCACTCTCCGGGCATGGCCACCCTCAAGCAGTGTCTCCACTACGACCCCGACTCCCGGCAGTGTCTCTCCCTTCACCGTCTCGTCAAGGCGTTCGACAAGAACTTCAAGAACCTCGACAAGCTCATGCAGTCAGAGAGCTGGCGTAGTGCGGTCAAGCTGCTACTCGGTCCCGACGAGTCGGGTACGGACGGGTTCGCCGCGAAGTTCGACGCGGCGCTCGCCGAGCACACGACGCGCGAGGCACTCGAAGTTCACCCGCAAATTCCCATTCCCGACGGTCTCCGTTCTTCCCCACGGAGAGCTGTTATCCTTCGCTCGATATGTCGCTCGTACGTCAAGATGAACCTGGCGAAGAAGGGTGAGCAGTGGTGCACTGCCCTCCTCGAGATGCAGGACATGGAGAACGACACGGACGGTCTCATTGGTCGCTCGGAGGCCATGTTGGCGAAGGAAGAGTGGGAGGAGGCGGTGCGGTTGCTGGAGCGTGCGTTCGAAGCAGGTGGCAGGTCAGATCGCGAGGTACGCATACCACTTTAGTTCAGCGCTAGCATTTGCCTGACTTAGGTATCGGGATATTCAGATCCACCAGCGGTTGCAGAAGGCGCAGAAGCTGTTGAAACTGAGCAAGCAGAAGGACTACTACAAGGTTCTCGGCGTCGCTCGGGACGCGGACACAAAGACGATCAAGAAGGCATAGTGCGTATCGTGTCTCAATACTGTTCCGCATGTTCGTCGCTTATATTCCTTCCATGGTCAGCCGGAAAGCGGTGATGACCGCCCACCCAGACAAGGGCGGCAGCGAGGCCAAGATGGCCACCGTGAACGAGGCGTACGAGGTGCTCAGCAACCCTGGTACGTACCTGCAGTCGACAAGCCTTACGAATACGCGCTCACACCCACCTCAGAGCTGCGGCAACGGTTCGACAACGGCGACGACCCGAACGATCCCTCGGCGCAGCAGGGCGGGAACCCCTTCCAGGGCGGCTTCAACGGCGGGTTCAACCAGTTCTTCCAGCACGGCGGCGCGTTCCACTTCCCGAGCGGTGGCTTCCAGTTCCACCACAGCCCACCCGGC
Source organism: Trametes versicolor FP-101664 SS1 (assembly GCF_000271585.1). Lineage (NCBI taxonomy): Eukaryota > Fungi > Basidiomycota > Agaricomycetes > Polyporales > Polyporaceae > Trametes > Trametes versicolor. The sequence continues at coordinate 3,728,220 of NW_007360323.1, forward strand.
CACCACTAGTACTCGTCCGCTGTGCTTTGTCCGCGTCCTTTGTCGCCTCGTACCTTTCTTGTATCAACCTTTGTCGATTGCTGTATGTTGCGCTCCCGACGGACTCTTTGCTTTACACCCGGATTCGCCTCAACGGCCTGGGCTAGTGTGTAATATAGCCCGCATCGTTCTCACACGCTCGTCGTCCCTCGCCGGGAACAGCTTCCATCATCTCTGAATCGGCAGATACTAAGCCTGTGACTGCAAGTTTCTGAGGATGGCGTTTGTTCGTGGCCCATCTTCGGACACAGAGATATTTGACCAGGCCGAACTCACTCCTCTGCGATTTGATGCTTAGGCGTTTGGCTTTTAGGAGGAGTCCTCAGTCGATGAGGAACTTCTCCAAGACGCTGGAGTTGACCGTAGACAAAAGCCCGGTGTGGATGCGGAGCGAGTCGAGGAGTGGGAGACGATGGGGGTGGTCTGCTAGTATGAACACAACGAAAGAGGATACGCGATGTGTTTTTAAGATCTACGGCATCTCGGGGGAGGTACTTTGTCCTTGGGAATAAAGCTTGCAAGACGCGCGCATCAGCCGAGAGATGGTACGCATCTCCGACAATGACATGACCTGTCACTTAGAACTCTTCAGAGTGCATGTGAGTGCGCCTATAGCGTTTTTGCATATACAACATACATGTGGGGAGAGGCGTGATGAACGTGAGCTGTGACGAGCAAGGGCACTGTACAGGTAGAGATTAATGTCAGATAGACGGGGGGATGAGCACAGCGATAGCGATAACGACGAGACGGACAAAGCAAGGGAACCGAACACCTGCGCGAGGTCGTCAGCACATGCCAAAATCAAAGCAAGAGAGACGCAACACTTACAAAGGAAAGTCAAGATGATAAGTTAAGACAACGAAGTGTGCACTATTTTCTGCTGGCGCGGCCGCACAGGCCGAACTGCTGCTCCTTGACGCGCATCTGGTCTGGCGTCATGTTGATGAGGCCCTCGTACGCTTTTGGATGCACGCGCTCGCAGTGGCCCGCCATCTCGTCCCAAGTGGCCGTCGCGGCGCTGAGGATGTACGGCTTCGGGCGCTTGTCGAACGGGACGTCCTGCTGGTCCCTGAACTCGTCGCAGCGCGCCCTTAAAAAGCGAGCGTTAGCTGGGTTTCGCTGTGGCCGCGAAAATGTGCGGAACGTACTGGCACATCCGGCAGCTCATGCGGCCGTTGATAGTGTTGTAGATGAGTGGAATGTGACGCATGCTCAGTTTCCGTGGGGACGCCGGTGATGCAAATGGCGTGGGCATGGCGGGGCTTACAGGAGTCATCAGCTGCTGCTGCTCCGGAAGCGGAAATGCAGAACTAGTAGATGGGAGGGGGAGGCAGAGCGCAGGATAGACGGGGCGGGAGATATGATTGGGGTCTGATGTATTGGAAGCAGACTCGACAGCGGGTGTCGGAGGGAGGTTAGCGGTGATAGCGTCGCTTGCTGATGCGGGTGTAGGTGTCACTTCGCCGTCTTCCGCGGAGGCTTCAGAGACGCACGGCGAAGCCAGAGGCAACTCGCCTTCCTCCAAGTCGGGGCTGACCTCGGCGCACATATTGTCCATAGTCCGTCGGCGCTTAGACGAAGGGGGTCGTGCACTCGCACCGACACCTACGTCGAAGGATCGTTTCCGCTCAGGCTCCGCAGGTTCCTCGGCGGCCCGGGTAAGCGGCGGAAGGTCTATTGTGAGCTGCATCGGCGAGTCATCGAGGACTCTTGTCAAGTCCACGATCTCTGGGGGGAAGACGGGGAACCACGATATCGGGTTGTCTAGCTGCTCGACTTTAGGTGGCTGTACGAAGGTGTCGGGCTGCTCCACAAGGGTGTCGGGGACGATATCAGTGACCATCTCGCTAGAAGTGGGAGCGACTTCGGAAACCGCCGCGGGTACGTCAGGTTCGCGTTCGGTTTCAGGCGCTGGCATCAGGGGGGCGTAGGCGGAAGTACACTCTGGGGCGGGCGTTTGTAGTCCCGTCGCCTGGAGAGACGTCGGTTCATGTTACCGGCGGGAGCATTGCAGAACCACGTACCTGCAACATGGACTTGACGACCTCGAGGTCACGCTCTGCACGCTGCCTGCGTTTGCGTTCTTCGTGTGCCGTGGCAAGGACTACGGAGCCCACATCAGACCAGTTGCGCGTATGACCGGAGTGCGACGTACCTTCCGCAAATTCGGCGTCATGGTCCCCAGCGTCCGTGGAGTCGCCGGTATCCTCGGACGCATGTTCAGTCTTCACAGGGGTAGGGCAGCTCGCAAGAAGCTTGTCCTCCGTTTTCACGAGGCCCTTCACCTCCGGCAACTCAAACGCTTCCACAGCATGGTCGACGCGCGTCACGGCGGCCTTCTCCCTCAGCTGCGAGTTCGCCTCCCGCAAATCTGCAATCTCCCGCAACAGCTCTTCTCGTTCTCTGCGCATATCAAAGTACTCTTTCAACATCCGTGGCACATGCTCGTTCATGTCGCGCGACTCTTGTTCCACGTGATTCTTCCGCGACCTTACCTCCTCGCACTCTCGTTCAGCGCGCTCCCGGAGCGCCTTCTCGCGTGTGAGGTCGTTACGAAGAGCGTCGTACTGAGCCTGAACCTGACAAAGAGCACCGTCGCGCTGCGTGATCATCTTGTACAGCCGCGCAAGCTCGTCGGTGAAGGCCTTGTGCGTACGCGACAAACCATCGATGAGGCTTAGTCGGGCGGGTTCCATGAAGAGCTGTGCTTGTGCATTCGCGGATCGGGTCATGGACTCGAAATGTGCAGAGGACACGGTGTCCTGTGATGAGTTCGACGGTTGTGCTCGCGAGGGCGGCTGACCGGAACCGGAGGCGACGGCAGAAAGTCCCGAGGGTAGTGGTGCAGACTGTTGCGCAGTTTGATGCGCGAGCGGCTGAGAGCGCGATGGCAGGGGAACGGGCGCGGGAGCGGGCGCAGAAGACTGCTGAGGTGGGGCACGTTGAGCCTGCTCTCGGAGCTGATGCATCTCCTGAGCGTGCGCTTGTGCCAGATGTCGATGCACATCGACCAGGTTCTGTGGGACGTGACTGGAAGGCGGCAGAGGCGGGGCAGATTGAGCTGGCGGCGGGTGACGAGACTGACTCGTTTGAGACATCTGCGCACGAGTAGGCCCGACACTTGAATGCCCATGGACTATGTGCGGATGCATGTTCGATGCGGCAGACGCGGAATGCTGTGTTTGGGGTGGCGCCATAGGAGGGGGTATGCATTGAGACGGAATGCGCTGCACCGTAGACTGTAAATGCGAAGTGGATGTTCCGTCGGAGGGCATAGGGAGGCCACGAGGCATAGCGATCTGTCGCTGAGGTTGATAACCCGGAACGGGAGGAGGGGCGGGTGCCTGTTGGCCGTTCGACATCGATGGACGATGAGAGTGGGCACTCTGTGAATGTTGAGTGTGGTACGCTTGAGGCGTATTCTGTGGAACGGTGCCAATATCAGCGCCCATTATATTTTAATAACCAAGTCGGTCATTCGAGTCGCAGTGGCCTCATACACCTGAAGATACCAAACCCCCTGGACGGCTAACAGGATCCCATGCCTAAGTATACATCAGGGCAATGTGAGCGTCATGAGAGCGTCATGAAAAGCTAGCTATTTGGGAGCGGTCGGTTTTCTCCAACCATGCTCGTATAAGACTCTCGTCTTCTCCCTTCCATAATCAGAGCGAGGAACAGAGAGAGCCGTGAGATGACGGAACGGTACTCTCGTCGAAATATGTCTCCCTACCCGTCTCATACAGGGTGTTCATACGCGCGCGCACGAGAGTCGCGTTCCAGCTACCACTGAAGTAGAGCGATGATTTAGGCTCCACACATGCATCAAGACGCCTTCTCAAGTCATGTAGAGCGATATTGGAGCCCGTGTGGTGCATGGCTTTAAAGAGCAACGATTTGCCAACGAAGAGTACGCACCATAGACACGGGTACCATCCACCCGTTCGCTGAAGAGCTATTCTGGTGTGCGCTTGTAGCAATAGTGGAGACGTTTTGCAGGGCGTTTTGCTACGGGGAAGGAGAGGCGTTGTTTCTCGTGAGCGACCGCTTGCGACGCGTGCAGGATATGTCTCAAAACAAAGGAATCACTCACCATGCTGGCTCTAGCGTCTGCGGGACGTCCGGCGGCGGCATATGTGTTGCTCTGGGCCTGAGCGCTATGGTGTGAGAAGGGGATTCCAGACACTAGATGTGTAGCCTGTTGTCCGTGTCGGCCAGGTCCCGCTAGGGGTTGCATTGGGTGTTGGCCGCCGTTGTGCATGACGAAGACACGGGCGACACAGTCGCTGCAGAGAGATAGACAAAAGAAAGGGGAGAAAGGGAGGACGGAATATCGTTGCGAGCGTGAGGTATTTGTATCTGCTAAGCTAGAAGCTTGATGGTGGGGAAAATCGAGCAGTGCAGATCTATCGCGCTCCAGCTCGTGGCGTTTTCTCCCAATGAGGCAACCGGAAGCCCAAATCGGGCGCTCACTCTATGGTAGCAAACCTCCTGCCATCCTCGATCACCGATACCTCGCGGCAAGGAGCGATGTCGTGCTGCCATCTTCGACCTTGGTTCGACATCTGTACAGTCTTATGCTTCTTCGACCTCTCCGTGTCCCGAGAACTCGGTTCCGCCTGAGCGTCGTTGCTTGGTTGTTCGACTCGCCGGGTTGTTCGGCTCTCCTACCGTTGTTCGGACCACAGCCACGAGGACCCTCAATGCCGCATGCATCAAACCAGGGATGCGGAAAATCTACGAGCCTCAGGACGCTGTCAATACTATTGAATGTACAATGGATGGGGACGATGACTAACTACTTATGATGATACCAAACCAGTGTTGGTGAGAAACGAGCCCTCCCTCACAGCGTAGTACGTTACTCCCGACAGCGCTTCCTGGGCGGAGAACATAAATTGTTGCTCACATGCTCTCTACATCGATCGATATCACTGAATCGAAGGAAGTCACGGTGCTATAATGTACGGCGATGTCAAGCAGTGCATCGTGGACGATGATGAGTTTAGATAGCCCAGATAGCTCGCGGACGAACACCACGATGTCGTTCCTGTGCGAAAGTAGCATCAAATTGGCAAGGCACGATGCAAACTCGTGCTTTCAGCGTGACTATGAACACCTAGGCCAGCATATGCAGATCAGCTGCGCAGCGTGCCCTCGACAGGGCAATTGCACGGTGATGCATATGTGGGTGCCTCTTGCCGGTAAGCGTCGATTCTCTATTGAAGGGAGAAGACGTATCACGGGCTGTCCTACTTAGAGCGATTTGAAGCATAACTCTCGAAGCTGCACCGACGATCTTGATCAGGGGGGCAAAAGGACGGACATAAGTCATCAATAATCACGATGGATGAGGTGTCCTTGGAACCCTAATATGGGCTACGTAACGAAACTCACCCCCTACACGAATCACGGGCGACATCAGCGGAACGCCTTATCGAACGAAGAATGAGGCGCACTGATACGTACGCACGACAGTACATACGCCAGCACTGCCCGATACATTCAGACGAGCCTAAGCCTCGCGTTTGACCAGTCTGACCTTCATAGGAAGCCCCGGGTGCTCGCCATCGGCGTCCGCCGAAGGGTACTGCACGCCGGCCATGTTCCACCAGACGGGTTTGTCTGTGAGCTCGAAGGTGAACGTCGAGATGAGCACCGCGAGGACGACCTCTGCAGACGCACAGTTAGTCGCTGAGACACCGATACATACGACGCTGAGAGCGACTGACTCATCTCGAGCTGCGAGAACTTGAAGCCACTGTGAGACGCGAACCACCCGATCAGGGACTATCGCCCCCGGCGAAGCAGAGAAGAGCACTCACATGCACGCGCGGCCGCCGCCCCAGAACGTCATCCTGCGTTCAGTAAGAAGCTCAGAACTGGACCCGCCCGCACGATCCATGCGCATTGAAGACGTACAGGTTCGCATACACCCCAGGGATCTTCGCGTCGAGGACCGCATCCGGGAGCGCCTGGAGCCAGCGCTCGGGCTTCCACTTGTACGCGTCCTCGCCCCAGAGCGCGGGGTTCGTGTTTGACGCGTTGATGCCGACGAAGACGGAGGTGTCCTTCGGGACCAGGAGTTCGTGCATCATTCGGCCGTCCTTGCCGCGCACGGGCTCCGAAAGCGGCAGCACGACGTCCTTGCGTACCCTGTCGCACAAGAAAATTGCCGTTAGCTGCCATATAGGATACCAAGCAGGATAGGGTCGTACTCGCGGAAGCCGAACGGGGCGGGAACGTGGCTAGGGAGTCATCGGAATGTGAGTACTCGCAGCCGAAGAAACCTTGCGGTGACTCACATCCTCAGGGTCTCACGGCACACGGCGTCCATGTATGGCAAGGCAACCAGGTCGTCGTATCCGATGTCGGCGCTGCCGTGGGATTCCTGTGCGTCGAATATTTCTTGCCGCAGTTTGGCCTGCACCTCAGGGTTCTGGGCGAGCCGCCATAGGGTCAGGGAGAGCGCGTTCGAGGTCGTATCCATAGCCGCGAACGTGAGCGTGCTGACGGACGTGAAGTTAGCATGCTGTATGCTGTCTGTGAAGGTGTGGGAGATGCATACGACATCTGGCCGATGAGCTCGTCCTCCGGCATTCGATCCTCCTCCGACACCGCCATATTCGCCTTCACTGTTCAGACATCATCAGCGAACACATTACAAGAGCTCACACCCATTCGGCAACGCACACAGAATACTGATCAGATCGCGCCCCTCCCCGACCTGTTGCTTGAGTGCCTCGTCGCCCGCAAGCAGCGCGGCTTTCTTCGCCTTGAATATTTCCGTGGACCGGATACGGAGCGTGTCTGTGATACGGATGATCTCCTTCAGCGCGGCAACGGGGATGAGCTCCGCGACAGTGCGCCGCCAGCCCGCAGGTACAATCGCCTCGAAGACGGGGATGAACTGTTGCAGTCCGCGAGCCCGCGCGATAGTCGGCCTGCAGTCATGGAAGCCGCGATTAGTATGAAGACGGGATGCGGGATGGTAGGCGTACACCAGGTTCTTGAGCGCGGTGCCGTACTCGTCGGCAGCGTCTGCCACGAGCGGGTCGAAGGAGTCCGGCCTGGCCCATGAGCTCGAGAGCGGTGCGGCCCATCCAACCAAGCATGTCAATTTCGGTGGGGCGGGCGTCGCGCACGCGCGACTGGAGCGCAGTGCGGAGCTGCGCAGGACTCGTAGTGAGCGAGTGGAAAGGGAAAGATTACGAAAACTCGCACCTTGTGCGAGATCTCGTAGAAAAGAGGAGTCATGTCACGCATATGTTTGATGGAGAAGACGGGATTAAGCATCTTGCGCTGCTGACGGTGATGATCGCCTGCCAGTCGCTCAGTCAAAGTTGCCCATACGCGCGCAGTGCATACGTGCGCACCAAGAGTTGCGAATAGACCGACGCCGAGAACATGAGTGGCCAGCCTACCCCCAACGTGGTCAAAATTGAACCTGCGCAAGGCAGACCCGTGCGGAGCTCACCTGGTGAACCAAGTCGGCTCCTCGAAGATATCCTGGTCCTTGATGACGATGTGATGCATGGCCTTCGGGTCGAACGTGTACAACATGTTGCTCTGTATAACGGTTTGCATTAACACCACATACATCCACCTTTGGACTAGAGCACGTACCCCGAACCGGCCGTGCAGACGGACAACTGAGCCGTACGTCTCGCCCAGGCTGCGGTGAAACTTGAAGCTCTGTCTGTTGAACAGTTGCCTGATGTTACCTACCAGCGAAATAGGAAGTTAGCGCAGTTCTCCCCTGTGGAACAATTGAAGAAGCTGCAAGGCTTACCGTAGATGAAGGAGGGCGACGTCGGGCCAGGCAAGTTGTCGAGGTCGTTTTTGAGCAAGAATCCACGGAACACCTTCCACAGGATCCACGTCGTACCGCATAACAGGGCGGCTTGGAGGATGGGAGACACCATGTCTTCTGCGCTCGATTTTCTAAATCGAAGTCGAAGACCAGCCGAGTAGCTTGAATTGCTACCACTCACCTTCCTCGCACGCCTACTTATACTTTCCTCAGAGCGCGATGTTCTTTCTTGCGCACGTTGTGTCATTTTCCATGACGCCTACGGGCGGAGTGCAGGGGTCAGCAGATGTGACCTCCTGTTCCACTGCGAAGAGCAAAGAAGGCGCACCTTGAGAACCAGCCCTGCCAACAAAGTCTGGGGAAACTGTCTAAAATGCTATATGCGGGAAGCGTGGCTCTCGGGTACCGTATGGGGACGACGAAGCGACGTAGGACGCCCTTTGCGGCGATGCGGAGGTAGGAGGATCCTCAAGATTGATCAAAGCCGATGGTGTACGCGGTTCTGCCGGTAGCGGTGTTCGACAACCAGTCGGAACCGACAACAGAAGAAACCCTCCAGCGATCCGGTCGGTTGAGTAGGCACGATAAATGCGCTAGGATAGCGGTGCATGCTGTGCGATTGCGAAGTATATTCGAGTCTTGCCTACGTAGAGAGCTTTTACGAAGATGCTTTCGGTGGGTGTACCCTCAGACTGTCTGAGGCTGGGTAGCGTCATTCGAATGGATTACAAAGATTGGGTAATTGAGCGCGTTGATGCTTACTAGTAGTACAAGCCCCGCTTCGGAGAACCTCTGACTAATGCGGAGGGCGCCGCGAGGATACAAAGCGGAGGTCAGCCGTCATGCGAATTGACTGTCCATGCCCGGTCACCCGTAGCACAGTGGCCTACGCTGCATCATTATACTACAGAGGGAGAAATGATGAGAGTTGTGCTCCCATGGTGTCATATCGAAAGCGAGAGACAATACCAAACGTTTTTGACGCTGGACCGGACGCTTCCTGTTGAGAAGTATGCCGTGTTGACCGGTGCTGCGCGGTATCGAATATCAACCGAACGGCGACGTATGCGTCGCTAGTTATGGGTTTATGTGCCCGAGGCTCATTGGATTTGGAGGCACACACGGAGCAAACCTCGAGGATTGCACTCACTATCACAGTATGGAACCGTATGCGTGCAAAGTTAAACGAATTGCTCCGAGTCGAGTCGGTGATGACTGCTAGCCCTACAACCTTGCAGACTTCCCTGTCGTGATTAGATAGTTGTTGACGATGCGCAGTCAGCATTTCCCTCTGGCACACGTAGGTACACGTGTACGTAGGACGCCTGTTAAGTGTTTACCCGGCACCGGACTTGAAGCTTCAGGCCGCGAGCTTGCAGGACGACCCGACGTGAAGCGCTGCCGACTGCGTTGGTCATGACTCTGCGATTGAGAGGTTCGTGTTCATCCTATCTCATTATCAGCATTCCCGTGATTCATATAGCCGTACCGGGAGTGAGGTAGGTTTCGTGTGGTGAGTCAGAATGTGTTCGCGTTGCGCGGACGCAGCGGTGACTCCCAGCCCAATCGACCGGCCGCCTTGCATGTATGGTGCCGCACACGTACGCACAGAGCACTTGTGGATTCCGTTGGCAAATGTTCGTCCGCCCTCGTGTTCATGGACTGAAATGCGCCTGCCGGAGTAAATGCTCGACACTTGAACGATTTTTACTATAATGCGACATCAGAATACCTTCAAGTTTGCGATGCGGGTGTCAGGTCCTCAGCTTCAACTGTCATCGGCAATGGCCTTCGGTGCGCATGAAGCTCATGTTGGGTAATATATCGGCATGAAGACCAGACAGCAGCAACGAGGCAAGTCGTCGCGGCGGGCACGATAGCCTGAAGGCTTGATCCACGATAGTCGCGGCCTTCGCATTGATGGTTACACGCGGCGCTCAAACAAGCAGCGCCAAAAATTGCACTTGTTCACTCTCCGCTTTAAATTACTTCGGTTGACGGCGCGCTCAAAAAAAGTAGAGTCTGGCAATCTCTTGCCCACTCCACCACCATGCCCACCAACGCGAATGCCCTCCTCGACCCCGCGCAGGCCCTCGAGCACCTGAAGAGCTATGAACGCTCCGACGGACTCGCGGTTGCCGATTTGATGGACTCCCGTGTCCACGGCGGCCTCACGTACAACGACTTCCTCCTCCTCCCCGGCAAGATTGACTTCGCCGCTCAGGAGGCCCTCACGGAGAGTCGTATCACGCGGAACGTCACTCTGAAGACGCCGTTCATGAGCAGCCCCATGGACACCGTCACAGAGAGCGAGATGGCTATCGCAATGGCGGTGAGCTAAGTCGCTGACCCCCGTCCGGCTATGTGTCCGACTCTCTGTGCTCCCGCAGCTCCTCGGCGGGATTGGTGTCATTCACCACAATCAGGCCCCGGAAGCTCAAGCCGCGATGGTGCGCGCGGTGAAAAGGCATGAAAATGGGTTCATCACCGACCCGGTCGTGCTCTCTCCCTCGAACACGGTGGAGGACGTCCTGGACGTCAAGGAGCGGTTGGGATTTGCCGGTATCCCCATCACAGGTGAGCATTTTAACACCTTTACGTACGGCAGACATGCACAGGCCGCGAGGCTTGTCTTTGGGCACGCGTCAGTTGTCTCGTGCTTGATTCAGCTCAGCGTTAGCAAGGCTTCGACGCCCCTGACCAAAAGTCTTTGACCCTTCCCCTGATGAGAAACAATCATATAACCTTCGTTCTTCCTAACTAACGCGTAAACACGCGTGATTTGAGGAGAATATGAAATTTGTTCTGAATTTATCGTCCGTCATCGCACCGCAACGGACCCGCTTACTTACACTGGCATACAGACGACGGAAAACTTGGCGGCAAGCTTGTGGGCATAGTCACTGCGAGGGATGTCCAGTTCCGCGCTCCGACGGTTCTCTTGTCCGAGGTCATGACCAAAGATCTTGTCACCGCCCAGGAGGGCATCACCCTCAAAGAAGCGAACGACATCCTCCGCGACTCGAAGAAGGGCAAGCTGCCCCTCGTTAACAAGGAGGGCCGTCTCATCTCCCTTCTCGCTCGCTCGGACTTGCTCAAGAACAAGACCTACCCTCTCGCTTCCAAACTCCCTGAGAGCAAGCAGCTCTATGCTGCGGCTGCCGTCGGCACCCGTCCGGCTGACCGGGAGCGCCTTGCCCTCCTCGCTGAGGCCGGTCTTGACATCGTCGTCCTGGACTCATCCCAGGGCAACTCAGTCTTCCAGATCGAGATGATCAAGTGGATCAAGCAGACGTACCCTAAGCTCGAGGTCATCGCTGGCAACGTCGTTACTCGTGAACAAGCTGCAAGCCTCATCGCTGCTGGAGCCGATGGTCTCCGTGTCGGCATGGGCTCTGGTTCTATCTGTATCACGCAGGAGGTCATGGCCGTTGGTCGTCCGCAGGCCACCGCGGTATATGCCGTCGCTGAGTTCTCCAACAAGTTTGGCGTTCCCGTCATCGCTGACGGTGGGATCGGCAACGTCGGTCACATTGTGAAAGCTCTTGCCCTTGGCGCGGGGGCGGTCATGATGGGTGGTATGCTCGCGGGAACGACTGAAGCGCCTGGCGAGTACTTCTGGCATGAAGGCAAGCGGGTCAAGGCGTACCGTGGCATGGGGAGTCTCGTGCGTATTTCACGAGATCTTGTCACATTCATTTCCGCTCACATGCCATGTGTTCATTAGGAGGCAATGGAGCAAGGCAAGCCGGTGCCTCCGTCCGCGCAACGCGGCGGAAAGGGCCCTGGGTCATCCAAACTCCCCGCGAAGAACACGACGCACGAGAACGCGGCTACCTCACGCTATTTCTCCGAGTCGTCTGCTGTCAAAGTCGCCCAAGGCGTATCTGGCGACGTCCAGGACAAGGGCTCAGTGCACGCGTTCCTCCCCTACCTCTACGTTGGCCTGCAGCATTCGTTCCAGGATATCGGTGTGCGCAGTGTCAGCGAGCTTCGCGAGTCGGTGGAGGCGGGTAGGACGCGCTTCGAGCTTCGTACTGCCAGCGCACAGATCGAGGGCGGCGTGCATGGTCTGAACTCGTGAGTGCTTCTCAATATGTTGCGCGATGCCAAGCCTATGTGCTGATCCAATGCGGCGGCGTATTTCTCCGCTTAGGTACACGAAGCGGCTGTTCACTTCATGATCATAGGGCAGTAAGTTGGGCTTTCCGTTGTCGAGCGCTGAGCACACAGTTGTACTTCATAATTGTTGTACTACTACACCATCTTGCATATCATCATCGCGCATTGCACAGGATGTCTTGGCGCCCTATACTGCTTCCTACAAGTCCCGTGTACTCGAGGTGAGTTTACCCGCGATGGAGATACCTCTGAGCGTGTCCTCGTTCACGTGGACGAAGACGGGTCTTTTAGACTAGTGTTTCGCGATCTGTCGAAGTGAGTCCTCGGCACTTCTCTGATGGAACCAATGTAACGCATACCAAAGCTTCCGCATGGTGGCCCCGCGAGTGTTGCTCGCCGCGCTCCGCGACTAGCTCGGTGTCGCATGGAGCACGCCGGCCCGCTTAGGAGATCATGTTGTTATGGTAGAACTGTCGAGAGCCTGGCCCCTTTCACCGGCAAATCTCCAGCTGAATGGTGGTACCCGCGCCGAGGTTTTGCTGGCAGCCGTGCTTGCCTCATTCTAGGTGCAAATCTGCGGGGAATCGGCGTTGACGACGCTTGCCAAGCCCTTCTCGCCCCCCGTCTCACTCTCAAGTTCCGTCAGGGCAGCTGTCGGAAGCCGCATGGTGTGCGGTACCGGCGCAATACATGCGCGCGGTATAAAGGAGCGCAGGGCATGCTAGATGATAATTCGTCTCCTCACTAGGTCGCCAGCCACACCCGGTCAGGACTCACTCTCGAGACAGTCACTGGAAAATGAAGGGCCTCGCCGCACTCGTCGCGCTCGCTACCGTCGTCGCCATCCCGGCCAACGCCGTCGCGGTCTGGGGCCAATGTGAGCATTCTCCCACCGTACATATCTGTCGGATTCAAACTGATGTGCGTTTGCAGGCGGAGTACGCACCTTCGCGCCCTGCACTCGTCCCATGTACGGTTGACGCTGACCTCTCTGCCAGGGCATCGGCTTCAGCGGATCGACCACATGCGATGCCGGCACCGCATGCATCGTGCTCAACTCTTACTACTCGCAGTGCCAGCCGTCCGCCGGCGCGCCCGCGCCCACGACGTCTGCGCCTCAGCCGCCCCCGACCACTCCGGCTGGTGGCTCGCCGGCGCCCGCGGCGACTGGACTCAACGCTGCGTTCAAGAAGCACGGCAAGAAGTTCTGGGGTACCGCGTCGGACTCGAACCGCTTCAGCAACCCGACGGACTCCGCGGTGACGGTCCGCGAGTTCGGCCAGGTCACGCCTGAGAACTCCATGAAGTGGGACGCGGTGAGTGCCCTCCGGGCTTGTCGGCGTTGAGTGAATATGTATTCATATATCCTTGACAGACTGAGCGTGCGTAGTTGACGAGACTTCGGACGGTCTCCCGAGCAAACTGACGCTATGCTACAGCCTCTCGCAACCAGTTCTCGTTCAGCGGCTCTGACGCACTCGTCAACTTTGCTACGACGAACGGCCTCCTCGTCCGCGCCCACACCCTCGGTGAGCATGTTCGCGTTGTCCAGTCTCCGCAGTATCGACTGACCGCTACGCGTTCGCAGTCTGGCACTCGCAGCTCCCATCCTGGGTCTCCGCGATCAACGACCGCGCGACGCTCACCTCCGTCATCCAGAACCACATCGCGAACGTCGCGGGCCGGTACAAGGGCAAGGTGTACTCCTGGGATGTCGTGAACGAGATCTTCAACGAGGACGGCACGTTCCGCTCGTCGGTGTTCTCGAACGTCCTCGGCCAGGACTTCGTCACGATCGCCTTCCAGGCGGCACGGGCGGCGGACCCGAACGCGAAGCTCTACATCAACGACTACAAGTGCGTTTCGCCGCGCGCTGAACGGTTTGGAGTGCTTTTGCTGATGCGTTTCTTTGTGCAGCCTCGACACCGTGAACCCGAAGCTGAACGGTGTTGTCAACCTCGTCAAGAAGATCAACGGCGGCGGCACCAAGCTGATCGACGGTATTGGTACTCAGGCTCACCTTTCTGTAAGTGTATCGGGGCTGTTGAGCAGGCACAATCACTGACACTGGAGTTCGGATAGGCTGGCGGTGCTGGCGGATTCCAGGCCGCGCTCACGCAGTTAGCTACCGCGGGCACGGAGATCGCCATTACGGAACTCGATATTGCGGGCGCCGTAAGTGTTCGAACCCCTAACTCCGCGCCGCTCTCTACTGACGTTGCCTGCAGGCCCCCAATGACTACTCGACGCTGGTAAAGGCATGTCTCGCGGTGGAGAGCTGCGTGTCCATTACGAGCTGGGGTGTCCGCGACCCCGTAAGCGTTACCTTTCTCTTCTCGACAGTGGATAAACGTTCTGACCACCCCGTGCTTTTATCAGGACTCCTGGAGGGCGTCCACAAACCCCCTCTTGTTCGACGCGAACTTCAACCCGAAGCCCGCGTACACCGCCGTCATGCAGGCGTTGGCTTGAGAGGTGCACTCTTGGTCGTGTACATGACAGGTATCGTCTTCACGCGATGTATACTAGTGGGCTTCGTTTTTGTTGGTATGCTTCGATTGTATCCTTGCACTCACACACCTTGTGGGGATGAACATAGCACGGCATCGTATTCATGCGCAGCACAGATAGATTCATATCGTACACTGATGGGAAGAGGACAACTGGAGAAGTCAAGGAGAAGTAGAACGGGGAGAGGTAGTTATCGGCGTAACCGTGACAGCAGCGGATCCCTCCGCGAGACGAAGAATCACCTCCTTCAGAGCGCCCATCATTGTCACCAATTGAGCAATGTTCTCTTCCATCCTATCCATCCTCATCGAGAGATCCGCCATAGCGACATCCTTGGAGGGCTCCGCAGCGACTGAGCGAGCGCCCTCGTCGTTGTCGTCGGCGTCTTGGCCGTGGTCGTGGTCATGGTCATCTGCATCTCGGCTTTCAGCGAAGATCACGGCTAAAGCGTGTGTAGCCCGGTGATTTGATTTCTCGACGGCGTCTGTAAATGCACATTGGTGGCATAAGAGGAGGTCTGTAATGATACAGATTGAGCGACATCGTCACTTGATTTCCTAACTAAAGTGCACTCACTCTTCCCGTAGCACATCTGGCAGCCGAGACATCTGTATACACGTTCTCCTAGAACAGGAGCTTCGCATAGGCCGCAGTGGAATACAGGGCTCCCATCATAGGAAGGGCTGGGCGGCACACTAGTCCTAGTCGCTAATTGTACATCATGAGCGTATGCAGTTCACTCGTCATCTGAAGAACGTACCACTGACAGTGTTGTTCCGCTCACAGTCACTGTCGTCGTTGTCGTTGTCGTCGCTGTCGTCTTTGTCGCTATCGTCTTTGTCGCTATCGGTATCGTCCGAGTCGGAGTCATCAGTCTCTGTTCCATCGCCCCATGTTTCGCTTGAATCCGCAGTAGACGGTGGGGAAGAGGAGAGAGGAAGCAACCGCCAGCAACGCGAGTTCTTGAACCGAAATACGAGGCGATCCACAATTGTGTCGGGGGTTGGGTATCGGAATAGAATGAACCTATGTCGACCGTCTGCATGTGCCTCCCGATCTTGTATGAAACACGTCGCGCAATAGTCGATATCTTTAATTGCAAGGGCGCAAGTATTCAGCTATAAGCTAACTGTGTGGGTTTGAGGGTGTAGAGCGTACCGGGATCAAAACAATCCAGGCATTTGTAGCGTTCACCTACGGGGCTCGCCCCGGGCTCGCGGCAGTCATTCCCATCGCAGGTGCACGACTCGCTTTTGACAGCCTAAAGTTAGCATCTGCACAGACTTTCATCGTAGCACTCACTGGACCGGACGCTTGCACTGCTCTTGTGCTTCTTTCGCCTGTAACCACCGGTCACTCTGGGACTGCGCGAATTCCGCGAGCGGGGGATACCCGGACAGCACGGGTCCAATGGGTACGCCTTCCTTTGTGTTGGCATCCAGACACCGCTCCCGGTATTCCACAAGTGCCTTCGCGACGTCCGCCACGGGGTCATCGGGCGCTGAGAGACAGTATTCGATGAGAGGGTCGAAAGATATCAGTTCAATGCCGGTGGCCGCCTCGAGTCCGTTCCGTAGGGCATACGTTATCGCACTGGTAACCGCCGGTGAACAGTTCCGTTCTATCGCTAGGAAACGATGTTCAGCGGTGTGGGTTGCGGCGATGGCTTGGGGATCATGGAGGAGAGGCGGCATGGTGCTGTGACACGCCGTGCAGTAGTCGAACTCTAATGAAAACAGTTAGTAGGCCCGTAATGCGGAAGGTCATACTGATGTAGCTTTGTCGCGTACCTTTACAATCAATGCACTCGTATCTTATACCCTTGATTGGAAAGTCCCCGCACCCATCACATCCTGCATACATGCTGAAGAAGCTGAGTAAGCATCGACCCCTCATTGATGTATAAAACGTACTGTTCAACCGGCGAGTCGTACTCAGCATCACTACACGCGTCGGAGACGTCCTCCGCTGCACTCGCATGGCGCACCGCGGAGGCGAGGCGGATGCCGAAACGAAATCTGTAGGAGACGATCTCCTCGTAACCTTCGTCGTGCTCGTCCGATCGAAGTATCTGGAAGAGGGAGCATTTACGCGATGAGGCTGGTGGAAGCGTTCTCAATCTGTGTATGAAGTAGGGATCGAAGTCTGAAAGTTCTGCTGCGAGGTGGTTTCGCTGACGTCGCCAAGGGAGATGTAACTTCTGTACCATGACTCGCGTGATAGACTCGGCTTCAAGGATCTTGCGAATTTCTTGGAACTATAAAGCATGAGGATGATTGAGATGTAATATCATACTTGGAAGTCGGGTAACCTACCATCCCATTCGCAATTGCTAGAATCTTACGCTCGCTTCCAGGGTCCTGTGTCTCTGCGAAACGCGCTGCAAGTTTGTCAAGGTGCAAGGCGATTGAGTGAGTATGATCATGGAGCTGCACGTGGGGGCACATACTGCAGAGATGTTGCGCTCTACCGACCAATAGGTCCGTCAATGTGTCGACACTATCGTAGGCTTCCTGGAAGACGCCTGCGTCGATGAAGTGCGTTTTGCTGAGAATAACTAGCTGATAGTGGTGTTGTAAAACGAGGAAGAGGACCGGAAACATCCGCTATACAGGCGTAAGCCTGATGCCAGTATCACGTAGTAAATGACCGAACTCACCTCTTCGATGCGTCCAATGATCCCGCTAGGGACACCGTAGCTCGAGCTTAACATGGATTCGATGAACCCGTCCCCAAGGGAATAGTCTAGTGGTTCTAGCACATTTCGCAGCTCTTGTTCTTGGTGATCCATGACGATGCGCGTTACCTTCAATAGACTTGGATCTTGAAGTTCGGGCTCGCCGAGCGACCTCAGGAAAGCGACCACCCATCGGAGGCAGTCTATGTACCCCACGATATTCGAACTATTCTCTTTTGCCCAGCTTGCAGTGATCATCTTCTCGATGATCCACTCGATTCTCAGACGATAGATATGCGCTGAGATCAGCCAACCTGTCAAGGTAGAACCATCAAACCAGATGCATATGATATTCAATGCGAGATGACTGACCAGATGCACAATACACAGTCCATTGCATCAGCGTGACACCTGGTGGCATCATGGCGGTGAACTCGTTCGCTTCCTTGACCTTGATGAGGCCGTTCATATCGTCGTCCAGTACTAACACAGCGACATGAGCACAAACACGAAACCCTTTAAATAAGCAGATTGAGAGCGAACCTTCTGTGAACGTGGAAAGTGTGCGATAGTTCAGGTACTGTAGACACCAGGCATCGCGTGCTGCCTCTTCTGGCGTTGTGCAGTGCAGGAAGTCATCCGAGTCCGCTTCGGCTGCATCGGCCGAATTCGAGGGCACAGGAGGCGAAGAGGGAGGCTCAGCCGAACCAGATCCTGGCATGTCAGCGTTGTTCGGTGGCGCCATTGCTATCTGCAGGCCTCCACCATTCTTGGCGCGGGCTTCGCGTTCTAGATCGACAAAATAACTGCTCTGAAAGTATGAACACTTGCTCGAAGCCTAATGTAAATCGACGCACTCGTAGAGGTTGAGGATGAAGACGTTGCAGTCTACCGAGCCGCCCCAGCCCTGTCAAGTCTCCAGCGTGAGTTTCCGTACCAGTATTCAAGCCCAATTGAATATTGCGCACCATTCCTTTCCATAGCTTCTTGATGTCCTGTACGCAGAAAACTTTAGAAGCACATCTATGGAAGAGCAAAACGGGCCTGCACTACATGTACTTACGTGATTCTGTATGCGCTCATACGGTTGACCGCTGGCAAACTTCAAGATCGTGTTGAGCGCCTTGGAGTCGCGCTGCTGTCTATTGATCAGGATGTCAAGTTTGGTTTCGAAATGTCCGATGCTATCTTCTAGGAGCTTCTTCACCGGCGTCCGGATACGGCGGATTTCCGCAGAGCTAAGCTGAATCTTCTTATCGCTAGACTTGGGCCCACGCCTGACAGAATCTTCGTCTCTGGGGACCAACCCCGCGAGCTTGTTGAGTTTCTCGGACTCCTCCATACACGCCTTGGCGCCGCCTTGCGAGACCACCGCCTTTGCCATTTCCTCCTCCTCTTTGGCTGTGTCGAAGAGTGATTTTATCGCGCCTGCTTTCTGTCTGAACTTGAGAAGTTGTAAGATCTTCTTTGTCTGTCTCTGCACGGTGTACATATATGTCAATAAGATCCATTGCAGTAGGAATACAATGGGAGTAATCATACCGCAGCGTACCCGACCAAATATCTTCCAATCCGTTCTTTGCAGTGTTCCACTTTCCCCTCGTATCTCGATATTTCGTCCTGGATAGGTATTTATGAGACTTTGAATCGTGAATGACAGTGGCTATATACCTTCCACCCATCCTGCTTGAGCACACGACCTAGGTGTCCGGGGCGGGGCGGGGCGCATACGTTTTAGTTGGGATATTGACATAAGATGCGATGAAAAACCGTACCTATCATACCCGCGTCAACGTAGTTGTCGCACAGGTTACCCAGCGCCACAATGATTATCCTGATGTCGACGCAGATAACTGTGGGCCCGGCCGTCAGTGTTTTCGTTGCAAGACATTATCCCTTACATGCCAACTTGAACTTACGTTCGAGCTCCCCCGAATGTATCTTGTCCCCCACCATCACAGGCTCCGGTTCGTAGTCGCGTAGTCTGCGTGGATTGAGAGACATCAGTATGGTTGACGAACTTGCAGAAAATGGGGTCTTACTGGAAGAGACTACACAGAAGCTCCGCTCTCAACAGCTGCACGCCAGCAATCCTCTTGCGGATAGTCTTACTCGTCACCATGGTGTTTTTGGTAAAATCGACGGCCGTGCGAACGACTATCTTATCTGTGAGCACTGGTAGCCCAAGGCGCACGCCTCAGTGAGAACTTACCGTCGAGAGCTGGCCAGGCTGTTGCCAACACTCCGAGCGCGATGGAGACCGCACTGAGAGCGGACTCGATCCTTGAGGAGGGGACCTTCTCCAAATCCTCTTCTTGAAGTTTAGCCATCGCATCCCAGGCTTCGGCGTAGACATCATCGCCGAAAGCTAGGTCTGGCTGAGCATGGCTCTGTTGCTCCTTACCGTGCCCCATGTGGGAATTCAAGTTGGTGGTGCAGTAGCTTGAAGGGCGGTCGCCGGCGTTGAGGGACGTTGACTCCCGGAGAGGAGAGTCGGCGAGTGCGGCTGTGGACCGATGCCAGGGATGACCCTCGCTCGCCAACCTATGTAGGCCCAACATGCGCCTATTGTGGTCGGGCGACTCATTGCTGGGCATCTGGTTCGCGCTGCTAGGTTGTTAGTGATACAGCGTCCGCCACCATACAGGACACATCAAAGTCAATATAGTGGCTCCGGACCATATGTGGCAGTTGTCGATTGCTCTATCACGTCTAGAGCCGCACTACGGAACTCGCAGGTCTGTCGAAGCGAGGGTAGTTGATTGTTAGCGGCGTTTCGATGCATCATGGGGAGGGGCATCGGAGCTGCGGTGCTCCAGCCGACAGCTGAAACGCGAACCTATGTGCACACTACGGCCACGAAAGCTCAAAGTGAACACCGATTGACATGACAGAAGGTATCTCCCAAACTTTCGATACCGAGCGAGCAGGATGCCACAGAGAAGGTTTCTTTGATCGTGTACGGACGTGACGCCTCAGGCTCCACGAAACGTCTTGTGCGACACTTACATTAAGGCACCTGCGTTGTACACAGGTGGCGATCTCACCACCAGGTATATAAAGTTATGTTGAAGGTAGTGCCTCTAGTACGACATGCCTGAGAGGAGTTTGCATCGAACTTCAGACTTGCTGATGCCGATAGTTGTAGCCGTCGCGATAGCAAGATATCCTGTATTAGTCGCGTGAGTCACCAGTCTGCAGAAGCATGGAGTCCTGAGCAAAGCCCCGTACACATTACAGTAGATGTGCCGTCTTCCGTGCATCGAAAGTTGCCGCAGTGCTATCTTCAATATCTCGGCGGGAGCGAGCGATGATGATGATGATGTGCTTGAGGGCAGTCTACGTCTGCTAGTGCTCGAACGCGGGCGGAGATCTTCGACGTAAAAAGACTGTCTCACGTTTGTGCGTGACTTATTCCCGTAGTATTGCAGCGTAGTATGTGGTGGCGTGATGCGGGAGTTCTACTCGTCGACAGTATAGACTGACCTAGTGAGGCCGCTGGCTGGCAGACGACCGCTGACTGTACCCAAGGGCCAAGGCAAAACCTGGAGAGGATGTGCGCGTACATCATGGGTCCGGGAAAAGAAATGAACGAGCCTCGCGCGCGGCAGCCTGGAGCGCTGGAGCGCCAGCAGGGCCACATGCACGAGCGCCTACCATGATATTCGATGGCCGCAGCGGAGTGGGCTACTTTCTCGCCCACCACCATTTGCGCAAAGTGAGGGAGTAAACCGCAGATGTTGTGCGTAATGCAATTCCTGAGTCTCGGAGTCGATTTTAGCGTCGGCGGGCTAGAGCACAGTTACCAGTGCGCTTACTGGCTTGATCATCGTCATTGGCATAACTCGAAGTGCATAGTCATACTATTCCTACACAAGTCCTCTCATTCTCAGCATACCATACTGTCTCCCGGAAACCTCGCGTTTCCATCTCCAAGATCAAGTTTGACGTGAATTTCACAGCACCAGTAGGCTAGCGCGACGGCATGAGAACCTTGTCATAGTTCGACGTGTGCGTACCTCTCAGCCTTGGTACTCTCATCCACCTACATATTCATCAGAACAGCGTACATCCATGCCCTATCTTAAGTGCTCACCAGAGTGCTGGAAGCCCACGCCTGCGGGCTGGCGTTCATCTCGAAGTGGATGTGCCCGCCCGACGCAATGTCGGTGTGCTTGAGGATGGGGCCCTCCAGCGCGCGCCCGTTTACGGTGACGCTTTGGATGTACGGCTTGCTGGGCGCGCCAGACGATGTGATGACCAGAGGCTGCGGGGCGTTGGGCAGGTCGATGGTGATCTTGTCGAAAAAGGGCCTGGGGTACGTGTCGGGCTCAGTATGTCCACTCACTGAAAACGAAGTATGCACTCACGTTCCGATGACGTATTCTCCGGAAACGGGGTCGACGGGGTAGAACCCGAGCGCGCTGAAGACGTACCACGCGCTCATCTGTCCACAGTCTTCGTTCTACGATACATCTCTATCAGCCCAACAGTGCGCGATGTGAGGGGAACCAGTGACTCGACGCACTCCGGACAGGCCGTTAACGGAGTTGTTGTAGTTCGCGATGGCGATCTCGCGAATGCGCTCTTGGGACTTAGACGCGGCGCCAGCTAGAGAGTAGTAATAGGGAATATGATGAGAAGGCTACATACGAAGGTCAGCGACGTAGGCAGAACTCGAACCGATCCGCCTAGAACATACCTCGTTCGTGTGATCATTATGTCCTGGAGATGAACTACGTCAAGAACTCCGCATATATCCAGAAAACAAGTATCGATACTCACCACCGTCGAAATGCATATCCAAGAACTCCACGAACGACTTGTTCCCGCCCCTGCGCTCGATCAGCGCGCCGACGTCGTGCACGACGTCGAACGTGTACGCCCACTTGTCGCCCTCCGTCCAGCCCGCGTCCGGGCCCGCCCACGCGCCGCTCGCGTTGCGCGCCTCCATGAACCCGGTGTCGTTGTTGAAGATCGTGAATGGGGCGGAGAACGCGCGCGCGCGGAAGTGCGCGGCGTCTGCGTTTTTGCCGAGCGCGGCGGCGAGGACGGAGACAGCGTAGTCGTCGTCTGGGCATATAGTATGAGTATGGTGCGAGAATCCAGAAGAGGAGGTCAAGACATACATGCGTAGTCGAGAGTACGGGAGCCGGCTTCGGAATGGATGTCGTCTGCGACCCAGCCGTGTGTAGCATACACGGATGAGAGGCCGGCGCGCACTTCATAGCCCACATGCTGACCAGCTGTGCGTCAGCAATCGTCATGTATGCGGATATGCTGGACCTGCGTACCTGTTGGCGATCGAAGTACCTGTGTTGGCGAGATATGAGTTCATCTGTCATTGCTGAAGCTAAAGTGCGCACTCACGAGGTGTTCCAGTCGTTCTCTGGCGGTACCGTCGCGTCCTTGTATACTGCTGCATACGCCGTCTCGAGGTCAAAGTCAGTGAAGCCCTTGGCTACGGCCTCTGCGACGAGCGAGTCCGCATGCGTTCCAACCTGGGCAGTATCGTCAGATGAAGAGCTATGTTTGCAACGCAATGATGAATTACCATGATGTTCGTCTCTGTAGGACCAGACCAATGTCAGAGGTTCGCCTCCCGCAAGGTTCAAAAAATTCGTGTATACGCACCAACGATGTTCTTCCACATGGGAAGCCAGCCACCCTGGAAGATTGACGTGAGTGATCGCCACTCGCATACAGGGTTGAATAATGCGAACTTCGATATAGTCCTGGAGCATGCTCTGCACTATTGGCGAGACACGCTCTGGCGCGAGCAAGATCTGCCACGCCCATTCCGATCTGAATGTGTCCTGCGGGTGCGTAAGTAATCGCATCCTGAAAACAAGAGATGATTGAAGGAGCTTACCCAGATCGAGTATCCGGTATACGATTCGCCCTGGTGCACAGTGTCGTCATACCCGGAATAGTACTGCCCATCTTCGCTCTGCTCGTATGGGTACTGCGACGCTACGTCAGCTCGATCTATAATCGTTGGAACTATGCTGCAATGCTCACCTGCAGTGTGTGGAAGATCGCGGTGTAGAACACTTCGTTCTGCTCCTGCGTAGCACCCTCGACTTTGACGCGGTCCAACTTCTCTGCCCACTCGGCGCGCGTCTTCGCAGCAGTCTTCTCGAGGGAGGTCCCATCCGGGATCTCCTTCTCCAGATTCTTCCTAGCTTGCTCTACAGAGATGAACGACACGCCCACGCGAACGTCCACGCGCTTCGTGCCCGGGGCGAAGCGCGCAAAGCCCGAGAGCAACGTGCCGGTGCCCTCAGTGACGCTATCCGAGACGCTCCCGTTCTGTGCTACGCCGAAGCTATCGAAGGGGACGTCGAAGCGGGCACAGAAGTAGCCTGCGAAGCTCGGCGCGGGGCTGGGCCCGATGATGAAGTCCTGCCGCTCGGGGTTATGGCCGGTGATCTCGCGGCGGGAAGGGTCGATGTTGATAGACCCGTACGGGTACGTGACGTTGGTGGGGTCGTCTGAGCCCATGACTGAGGCGCGCGTGGCCTCGACAAGGACGTATGGGGTAGTAGTATCCTCGAACGTGAATCGAAGGTGCCCGACACGGGACGCTATCGAGAGAAGAATCAGTGTAACGCCTATGAGCGATATAGTGTGATGCGCTTACTGGCAGACTGCTCTGCATGAATTGTGCCGCCCTCGAGAGCGTCCATGATCACAGAGTAGTAGCTCGCGGTAGCGATCTCGTTGGTGTGTTTGAACGCCATCCCACGGCGCTCGAAAACGCTCTGCACTTCGCCGGCACCTGGAGCAATGACGGCCGGGCCACTTTCGCCCATCCAAATCGCAGGCTGGTGCGTACCCTGAAAGCCGTGAATGGAGGTACCCGTGTAGTTGTATGGCGTGACGGAGACATAGTTCTGTCTCGTCTGTGCTACCCAGCGCGTCATCGCAAACGGAGGTGCAGTGGAGGGGATCATTCCCCCTGAACCATCTGGAGAGCCACCCCCGTTTCCAATAAACCTATCAAACATGTCAGCACCCGCAGTAGTGCATTGAGAAGCGAAAGTGTATAGACGGCCTGTGCGACTGCTAGATGTACATCTGCCTGTACACACTCAAAGGCGCCATCTTTTACAAGGATTCTGACGCGTGATAAAATCACTTACGGGTCTACGTAGTCGACGGCTGTGCTCTTTGGTAAGGAAAACGCTGCTGGCACGTCGCGACGATGTAAATGCGCCATGGACGTGCTCGCCAGCAACGCAAGAATGAGCAGACGGCCCATCTTTGCTTCTGAGCAAGTATGTTAGTCCTTTTGCAGTGCGTGTTTGTGCAAGCAGGTATAGGAGCAGTACTGGGTACGAGGGGGGAACGTATCGTGCTCGCCGGTCGAGACGAGGGGAGAGGACAAGCTCTCGGAGCCCTCGGGTCGACTTGCTTGGGCGCCAAAGAGGGAGTGGGGTCGGCCACGTGCGTTCCGATCGATGTGGTGTCGCTCCGTCCTTTCGGAGTTCGAACCGGCGGACGTGAGGAGGGAGCGGAGATCTGTCGCATTCGGTCGTTCTCGAGCTCATTATATACATGCACGGCGAATGTCTCAGGAGTCCAGGAGTCACGATAAGTAACAAGACGTTCGGGTCCGCGAGGAGTGCCAAGAGGCACTTGGGAGCGATATGACTATCGTACAGGAGCTCGGAGGACGTAGGCGATGAGTCGGCGGGGCCACAGGAGGCAGTCGAGGCGAGTCGTCGGGCAGCGGGCGGCCGCGTACCGTAAGAGGAAGGCGTCCAAACAAGTACAAACCGGGCGAACGTCGCGTACCAACACCATCCCCTCCTCCAGAACTCGCACTGTCGAGTCTGTCGGCAAGGACAACGCGGCCGCGGCACAAACAAGACACAAGACGTCGGGATCGTATAGTACAGAGGTGGTGAGTAAGAAAATCGAGGAAAGGATGCGTACTAATCAATTTTATCGTAGTGGTTCTTCAAGCTGGTGACGTGTCGTTTGCGTGAGCTCGACTTTGGGCACCGCATCGACCGTCCCGGCACTGGACCACCGTCAACTGTTCAAGCGCCACGACGGCCCTGCAAGTCACGCTCGAAGCGAGCTTTCGCATCGCGGCGCTGGAGGTCGGCAGAGGAGTACCAGAGTGCAGGCTCGGGCTCGGATGGGTGGTAGCGCTTCAGGCGCTCGGCGTTGTACAAGGTGCGTAGGACGTAGCCGTTCCGAGTGCAGAGCTGATAGGTGTTGCGGTCCGTCAGGTCGTGCACGATGAACGGCCCGTCCCAGCGCGGGTGAAGCTTCGTCGACTCAGGCGAACGCCGCAAGACGAGCTCGCCGATGCCGATGCCGCGCTCGCGATAGGTGTCATCGCGACGCCGGGCCTCGTCCTCGAGACGCTGGGCGGCCTTCGCGTTCGCAAGCCGCCGGATCCGTTCAAGATCGTGGACATGCTCAAGACGCTGACGCTGAAGGTGCTCAATCTCGGCGTCGGTCGGTGGACGACGAAGGGCGTCGTACGTGGCCTCGCTCGGAAGACGAAGCTCTCGACCGTATGCGAGGTACCCGGGAGATGCACCGGTGCTGCGGTTGACGTGCGCGCGATGCGCCAGCAAAGCGTCCGGTAGGTACTCGTCCCAGCGATCTTGACTGTTCGGGGCCGCAAGCCGAGCTAACGTCTGGACTAGGTTGTCGTTGAACTTCTCGAGGCGGCCGTTCGTCTGCGGGTGGTACGGCGATGTGCGGAGGTGCTCGATGCCAAGCCGCCGGAGGTAGTTCTGGAACCTGTATGCCAGGAACTCCTCGCCATTGTCGGTCAGGATGGCCTTGGGCTTCCCGAAGGTCACGATGTGTTGCCGCAGGAGAGAGAGCACAGCGTCGGAGGAGCGCGCGGGGTGCGCGTTCGCGAAGGTGAGATCAGTGCCATGGTCGATGGACGTCAAGATGTACTGATTCCCGTTCTTCGTCTTCTCCAGCGGTCCAACCCAGTCGAAGGCCCAACAGTCGAAGGCGTCGACGCGCGGCAGAGGATGAAGGGGTTGTGGCTTGGGAGCTTCGCGACGGGTGAATTGACATCCATTGCAGCGACGAACAACATCCTCTGTGAGCTCGGTCACGTTCGGCATCCAGGCGCGCGTCCGCAGTGCATCAATCACCGCGCGGGCACCCAAGTGGCCGATCTCCGTATGGACGTCGCGAACGAGGGCGCGGGCGTCACCGAGTGTCGTAGGTACTCTGACAACAACGTCGCCGCGTCCATTATTAACGCTGCGCCACAGAAGTCCGTTCTGAAGGACATATCCACGACGTGAAGGCTCAGAAGTGCGGTCCACGAGCAGAGCCTGTCGCCAAGTCTCGAGTGTCTCGAAGCTGTCCGCTCGATTCGGCGCGGGCACGGATGTGTCCATTGGGTGCGCGAAGAGCGGGCCAAGGGTCTCCGAGTCCGGGACGTCTGCATGCCCAGGACGACGAGAGAGCGCGTCCGCAGCAAGCTGGTTACGACCAGGGCGATAGACGATGTGGACGTCGAAATGAGCGATGTTGTCCGCGAAGCGAGCAAGGCGGCGGCCAAGGTGCTTTTGTGACAGGAAGTACTTCAAGGACTCGTGATCGGTGCGAACGACGATAGGTGAGCCCTCAACGTAGCCGCGCCACTTCTGCAGGCAGTAGTCGATCGCTAACATTTCTCGTTCCTGCGCAGAGTACCGCTGCTCGGTCGGGGTCATCCGACGCGACTCATACGCGATGGGGTGAAGCTCCGACTCCTTGAAGGCAAAGCGAGCGTCGGATCCCTTCCCCCCGTTGAAGTCACGGTCCGACTGGTGGAGGATACCGCCGATCGCGTCGCCTGACGCGTCCGTGTCGACAACGAAGAGGTGCCAAGGACGTGGATAGCTAAGCACGGGAGAGGAGGTAAGCTGGCTTTTCAACGCTAGGAATGCACGCTCGCAGTCGGCTGACCATTTGATAGGTGCGCCCTTGCGCGGGTTACCCTTGAAGAGGTTGTAGAGAGGTCCCGCAATGCGCGCGAAGGCGTGGATGAAGCGACGATAGTAGCCAGCCAGGTTGAGGAAGCCGCGAACGCGAGTAACGTTGTCCGGCCGTGGCCAGTCCGTGATCGCATTGACCTTGTCGGGATCGGGGCGGAGACCATGTCCTGAGACGATGTGTCCCAAGTACAGGATCTCTGTCCGCGCGAACTGACATTTCTTCTCGTTCAGGATCAACCCGTGCTGGTTGAGCGCCTGCAGGACAGCAAGGACGTCAGCGACATGCGCGTCCTCAGTGGGCGAGAAGATAATCACATCGTCAAGATAGACAATGGCGCAGCGATCCAAGAACGGACGCAGGATCTCGTTCATGAAGTTCTGGAAGGTGGCAGGTGCGTTGCAAAGGCCGAACTCCATGACACGGAATTGATAGTGTCCGTAACGCGTTGTGAAGGCCGTCTTTTCGCGGGAGCGAGGGTGGATAGGTATCTGCCAGTAGCCCGACTTCAGGTCCAGGGTCGTGAAGAAGCGTGCGCCGTGCAGCTGCTGGTACGTGTCATCGATGCGCGGAAGCGGGTACGCGTTCTTAACTGTGACCGCGTTTAGCTTCCGATAATCAACGCAAATGCGGTTCGTACCATCCTTCTTTTTGGCGAAGATGATAGGTGCTGACCACGGTGACTGGCTAGGCTCGATGATCCCATCCCGCAGGCCGTCCTCGATGAACTGGCGAATCTCTTCGTGCTCCGGCGGCGAGTGCGGACGCCCATGTCCTCGAACAGGAACAGCGTCCTTGGTCTCGATGACGTGCATGACGCGCCCGTTCGGAATGTCCTCGTACCGCACCTTCGCCTGGAACAGCTTCGGGAACTTAGCCTTCCCAATAGCACGAAGGCGATCACCGAGAGAGCGTTTCGCAGCGGCAAGCTTCGCACGGAGCGGTGAGCGCCCCTTAGCAGGCAGAGGCTCGAGGTCGCTGAACGCGAATAGGTCGAGCGGCAAGAGCTCCGGCGAAGCAGGGCGCTCAAAGGAACCATCAAAGCTCGGGTCATCGTCTGAGAGGGGACGACGTCGGCGGCTGTAGGCTGCGTCGGGGCCAAGGTCGAGCGATGGTGATCGTGAGGGTAGTGCGGGCGCGGTCGGCGTGCCGGGCGGGGAGCTCGCGCTTAGGCGTGTAGTCTGATGTGTCGCGGGGTCGGTGATGAACCACGACGACGTTGCCCAGTCAGGCTGAGCGTTGTGGCGCTTCAACCAGTCCTGCCCGATGACCAGCTCGTACCGCAACCGGTCGTTGTCGAGGACGTATGCCATCATAGGACGGACCACACCCCCGATCTTGACCTTGAACTTGGCGAGGGCCGATGTACTCGTCGTGCCAGCGCCATGGATGACCCTCGTCGTGATGGGAAACTCCTCGAGTCCCAGCGCTCTCACGATGGACGGCTTGATGTAGCACCGAGCTGCCCCCGTGTCGATGATGGTGGATGTCCGGCGAAGCTTTGCACGGTACATCTCGCGCCTCGACGGGATCTGCACGAAGTAGATCGGCAACTCGTGCTGGGACATCGGTCCATCGGACAGGTTCAGGACATTCAGCTCGCTCATGTCCTCCTCGTACTCCTCATCTCCCTCGTCCTCACCCGTCCTCTCGTCCTCGCTCTCGCCCTCGCCCTCGCCCTCGCCATCGAGAATGTGCAGGCCCTGTGGACGCTGCTTGCGCGGCGCGCGGCACTCTCGTGAGTAATGGCCCGTCTTATTGCAGTTATAGCAACGTACTCGTGATGGACCACCAGGTGCGGTGCGGCGCGCGGGTGCGGCCTCCATGGTGTCAAGGTCCATGGGCTGCGGGTCAGTTGTGGTGGAGGTAGTTTGTGCGGGGGCTGTCGTAGGGGTGTGGGCGAATGAGAAAGGTGAGCTCGACGGTCGCGACTTCTGCTTGTGACGTTGCTGACCTGAATGCCCGTTGGTGGCCGTAGGCTTGTACAGGTTCGCGAGCCGATACAGCTCGCGCGCGGAGTAATACATCTCCTCCACAGTGGTCGGTTTGTCACGTCGGATGTCACGAGCGTACTCGGACGGAAGGTGTGCGAGGAAGTTTGCCAAGCGGTCCCCGAAGGTCATGTCCGCATCGGGAATCTGCGATTCCAGCTCACGGAAGGACGCGGCGTACCGGACAAGGTTGCCCTTGTACGGGAGGTTCCGCAGGTCGTTCCGGAGCGACTCGACCCTCAACGGGGAGTCAAACTTCTTCTCGAGCGCGGTGCGCAGTTCCGCCCAGCCGAAGGATCGGCCAAGGCGCTTCTTCTGTGCGACGTACCAGCGAAGGGCCTCTCCGCGGAAGAGCATCGGTGCCTGAAGCGACCAGTCGGCGTCTGCGACGTGCTGACCTCGTAAGTAGTCCTCAGTGATGAGCAACCAAGCACTGACGTCCTCGGTCTCCTTCCCGTGGAAATGGGGAGGTTCAACCTTGATGTTCCCGGGCCGGGGCGTTACCGGGGAGGTGTGGGCTGCCGGAGGTTGGACGACGAAGTTTGCGGAGGCGAAGGCGTGCTCGAGTGAGGTACGGAGTTGGTCCGCGGTCAGACTAGCGGCCTGCTCAGGTACCGGAGCGGGTGCTGTCTGTGTGTTCAGGCGATGGTCGACGTCGCGAAGGATCGCTTCGAGTGCGTTGTACGCCTCGGGCGGGAGGTGCGCCGCGAGCGCCGCGAGGGCGTTCGCTGCGTCTGTTTCCATGGGGGGTAGACGGCGTGCTTAGGTACGGGATAAGTATAGCGCTATGAACGGCGTACCACGGAGCACGAAGTGTCGGCGACTTCCGAAATCAAGCGGTTGGATGTCGAGAGCGATGAGGAAGTTGAGCAGTGTTCTGTACGGCGAGAGTCCTGTCCCGAGTCGAGTATGAGGTCTGACTAGCAAGAACCCCACACTTGATCAAGTGTGGTGTCGCTCCGTCCTTTCGGAGTTCGAACCGGCGGACGTGAGGAGGGAGCGGAGATCTGTCGCATTCGGTCGTTCTCGAGCTCATTATATACATGCACGGCGAATGTCTCAGGAGTCCAGGAGTCACGATAAGTAACAAGACGTTCGGGTCCGCGAGGAGTGCCAAGAGGCACTTGGGAGCGATATGACTATCGTACAGGAGCTCGGAGGACGTAGGCGATGAGTCGGCGGGGCCACAGGAGGCAGTCGAGGCGAGTCGTCGGGCAGCGGGCGGCCGCGTACCGTAAGAGGAAGGCGTCCAAACAAGTACAAACCGGGCGAACGTCGCGTACCAACATCGAGATCGCGCGACAGTTGGAGGAGTTTTGCAGGCTGGTCCCACAAACTCCCACAACTCCTTCTCGACCGTCATGTTCACTCATGCTTGTCCTCTCCAACACAATAGTTCTTGCGCTATGTGCCCGATATCTTCGCATAAACTGGTCGACTCTTGCAAGGACTCTCTCTTGTACGTCAGTCGCCTCGTAAAGAACGTTCTCTGCGACGGCACGGGGTCAGCTGCCCATTTGCATGATGCCTCATCACTTGTCTCGGCTTCTCAGGCGCGATTTGACAATCTCCTCTCCCTCGTCGTGCTATGGTTCAACGTTCAAAACGTGTTGACTGTGCTACCAGAAACGGTGCTGGGCTCATGGACGATGCGGAGCCTTTCGCGTGTGCTGCCAGAGTCGCTCGGTACTCGACATCTGTGCTCCGGGACAATATCGGCGCTGTAGCCAAAGCCAGACGTGCTCGCAGCTCGCGCACGCATGGAACTCATTCATGCGACGCGGCGGGCCGTTCTACACGCTGTCAGGCCCGCCCGGTCCCCTCTGCGATTCTCCGCTCATCGTCAACTGACCCCGGGTCCGCCGCCTTTGCACGCGTATCCCCGACGCGACGCGCTATAAAGAACGCACGCCGCTGGCATCACCTTTGACATCGCGCGTCGCTGTTTGCAGCTCCTCGACTACTCTGTAGGGCTCTTGGCTATGTTTGCAGCAGGCCTACGCCCCCTTGTGACTCTGCTATCCCTTCTGGTGGCCTCGGCAGCTGCCAACCACCTTGAGGTTCGGGGTGACCTCCACTTCCCGCTCCATGCCCGTGATACCAACAAGGATGGAAGTACGCCCGTGTACAAGAATCCGAACGCGGATATCGAGGCACGCGTCAGCGACCTGCTTTCGCGCATGACGATCGAGGAGAAGGTCGCACAGTTGTAAGTTGCCAGCAACTTCATGCGATGTTCTAGTCTCATGTACATCAAACAGAATACAGGGAGACATGAACGGGTGGATGGATTTCAATGATCCCCTCGACGACACCAAAACCTTCAACCAAACTGGTCTTGTGAGTATATGCGCCTTTTTCTCGCGAACACGCAGTTAACGGTCGTATGTGGTAGGAAGAAATGATGGCCTCAAAAGCTGGCGCTATCTGGGGTGGCTACCTCACCCCGTGGGACAAGTTTGTATTTGGCGTGAACGTCGGCCAGCGATACCTAATGGAAAACACAACGCTCGGCATCCCAGCGCTCATCCAGTCTGAAGGTATTGCATTCTCTACTCATGAGTAGTGTTCGCAACACTAACTGGCTTCAGGCCTGCATGGGTTCACGAACAACGGGACGATCTGGCCCTCCCCAATCGGCCTCGCCGCGTCGTTCAACCCCGACCTTCTGAAAGAGGCGGCCGCGACCATCGCAGACGAAGCCGAAGGTCTTGGCATCTCGCACGTCTTCGCGCCTGTGCTTGATCTTTCGCGGGAACTCCGCTGGGGCCGCGTCGAGGAGAACTTCGGCGAAGACCCATTCCTGTATGTTTTGTTCCTGCGTTTTTGCGAACTGCCACTCACCTCGATGCTAAAGGACAGGCGAGATGGGTTTGGCGTACGTGAGCGGACTGCAGTCCGGGCGGAGGCGCAACGCGAGTTCGTCTGCTATTGCGCGCATGGCTGCCACGTGCAAGCACTTTGCTGCGTTCGGCAGCCCTCAAGGAGGACTGTGAGTTCTCATGCCTTCGCGCCGGTCATGCGAATCGCTCATCGGGATCACATAGAAACATCGCGCAGGTTACAGGAGGCGAGCGCGAACTACGCTCAGCATACCTGAAGCCCTTCAACCGCGCATGCGTGGAGAGCCTGTCGATCATGACAGCGTACTCGAGCTACGACGGCATTCCGGCTATCGCGAACAAGCGTACGTCTTCTACTTACTGTATAACGGCTCGAGCTCAATATGAACGAATATACAGACCTGTTGACGGATATTGTGAGTGACATAGCTCGTACCGGAAGCCAATTGGGTTTCTTAACTCTCTCTATAGTTGCGCAATGAGTGGGGGTACAAGTACTGGGTGACCTCGGATGCAGGCTCCGTCGACCTTCTCATCACCACGCACGGAACCTGCGACACGCGTGAGTGCGCTGCGAAGATCGCGCTCGAGAACGGGATCAGCGGCGAGATGGGCGGTGGGACGTACACCTACCTAACCATCCCAGGTCAGTTGCACGACGGAATAGTGCATAGGTGAAGAATGCTCACCTCTCTCCAGACCAGGTCAAGGCTGGAACTATCGATATCAAGTTCGTCGATGAGACTGTGAAGGCGATGCTGCGCACGAAGTTCGCCCTCGGGCTATTCGAGAGCATGTGTTCCCTGCCGCTATCTGTACTGAACAAGTTGCTCACGTTTATGCAGATCCGTACCCATACGAGGACTATCTGTCGACGCTGCGGACGTCCGAGACTCGTCAACTGCTCCACGACATGGAGCGCGAGACGATCGTGCTGCTCGAGAACAGGCAGAACACACTCCCGCTCAGCAAGTCCATTAGCTCCGTTGCGCTGATTGGGCCTCAAGTCGATCGCGTCTCGGTGCGTACCATCCGTCTCCCGCTCTCCTGCAGCAAAAGTTATAACCTTGTGTTCACTCGCAGTTCGGCGACTACGTCTTCTTCAATGCGTCCAACAACGGCATCTCCCCCCTCGCAGGCTTCACCCAACTCCTCGCCAACACCTCCGTGAAAATCAACTACGCCGAAGGCTCCAAGCTGTGGTCGAACGACGTCTCCGGTATCCCCGCCGCCGTCGACGCCGCGAAGGCTTCGGACGTGGCCGTCGTCATGGTCGGCACGTGGTCGCTCGACCAGACGCTGCTTTGGACCCCGGGCACCAATGCGA
Source organism: Trametes versicolor FP-101664 SS1 (assembly GCF_000271585.1). Taxonomy (NCBI): domain Eukaryota; kingdom Fungi; phylum Basidiomycota; class Agaricomycetes; order Polyporales; family Polyporaceae; genus Trametes; species Trametes versicolor. The sequence continues at coordinate 3,761,515 of NW_007360323.1, forward strand.
CGACGGGCGAGCACGTCGACCTGTCTGACCTCGGCCTCGTCGGCGCGCAGTTGCAACTGGTGCAGGCCGTGAAGGCTGTGGGGAAGCCGACTGTTGTGGTGCTCGTCAGCGGGAAACCAGTCGCGGAGCCTTGGATACAAAAACGTGCGCGACCTTTCGACCAGTCTTCGTTACTTGCGACTAAGTCTGATTCAATATTGCTGGAACAGACGCAGACGCTGTTGTGCAGCAGTTCTACCCTGGTGAGCTCGGCGGGCTAGCGCTTGCCGAGGTCATCTTCGGAGACGTCAACCCCTCTGGTTCGTATGACTACCATTGCCACCACGTCGCGCTAGGTTATTGACCTCGTACTACAGGCAAGCTCCCCGTATCGTTCCCGCGCAGCGTTGGAACGACGCCCGTATTCTACAACTACCTGAAAGGCAGCCGACCGATTGACGCGGGTCAGGTGCTCGACGACGGCACGCTCGTCTTCGGCCACCAGGTGCGTTATGGAACATTCGCATCATGCGCGCATGCGTTGAGCTAAACATATATCACATAGTATGTACTAAACAGCCCAATCCCGTTGTGGAGTTTCGGGCACGGCCTGAGCTACACAACGTTCAACTAGTAAGATCAGCACTTGTGTCTGCGAGTCTAAAAACACGTCTCAGACTGACGCAACTTGTAGCACCGACATCGCCTTGTCGAAGTCCACTATTGGCACGAACGACGATTTCTCTGTCTCTGTCACCGTGCACAACACGGGAGACCGGGATGGAAAGGAAGTCGTGCAGGTTTGTCCAACAAACATATCTCCGAGGCCGAGCTTGTTTCTCATGGTGAACTGTATAGGTATACGCCACCGATCTAGTCAGCTCGGTCGTCACTCCGAACCAGCAGCTCGTCGGTTTCCAGAAGGCCGACATCCCGTGAGTACCCTAGGCTGCGCATTCGCCTTGCACCTAGACTGACCGCTATCGTTTCTATAGTGCCGGCTCGTCAAAACGCGTTACTATTCCCGTGAACTCGACGGAGCTCGCGGCATGGACGCTGGATAACAAGTGGGCAGTGGAGCCGGGTCAGTTCGCTGTGAAGGTCGGGACCAGCGACCAGACGTTCTTGACCACGACTCTGGTCGTGCAGTAGCCCGGTCGCGCGCGCGATACTCCATGGGTGTTGATTCTGTGATTCGTGTATGTAGCACAAGCGGGTCCGAAGCATGCGTTACTGCTTCTCCAGCTGGAGTTTCCACGTACTGGCGAGCCTACATAGGGTGGTTGTGGTACGCCACGAAGGCGTTGGCCTCCGCCGCCTGCCACGGAATAAGGTTTGAGTTGCCGCCCGGTACTTTGCATCGCTCCGAGCGCGGCTGCGCCGGGAACGTAACAAGGCCGGACTCTCACATGGCCATCATCCTTCCTTGACGCAAGTATATATCCACCTCCGCTCAAGTACCTTCTTGACACTCCGCCATGAAGCTAGACACGACCGAGTTCACCCTCAAAGGCCTCGAGGCTGACGGCGGGCTCGCGCTGACCTTCGTTCGAGCCACCCCCAAACAGGGGCCTCAGTCCGCGAAGAAGAAGGCTAGGGCGCAGCCCATCGCTGAACCTCCTCGACGCCTGTCGTTGATATTCCTACATTGTGTCGCCTCTCGTACGTTCTACTGCTCGCCACGCCTGCTACCAGTAGCGGGTCGATCTCACCTCCATACCATATCCACAGACAAGGAAACATGGTTGCCTACGATCGAGCACTTGTTCGACATGGACAAATCCGCATCGAGCGATGCTTTTACCCTCGTCGAAGCATGGTGTATGGACGCCCCCAGTCATGGCCGCGCCGCCGTGCTCAACGAGAAGCTCCTGGAAACTTACCCTGAGGGGACGAGTACGCGTTCTCTCCTACCGTTACGGCAATAAACTCTGAGTACATCTTCATTCCAGCTGGTGTACAGTGGGCGAGAGGCGTCCAAGTACTGCTCAAGTCTGGGGTGATCTCCGGGAACAACGTGGTCGGCGTCGGTCACTCCGCCGGAGCATGCATTGTGTTCGTACTCGCCCAGCCTTACTCCTAAAACATACCCTGACGCACCTACTGTTCTCGCAGACTGCAGTCAACCGAGGGCTACCCACTCGACCGCCTCCCGTACTCGTCCCTCATTCTCATTGAGCCAGGCCTGATGACGCGCGCGATGTTGAACACCGTCCGCTTCGACAAGGCCTCGCCCCTCACGCGCGCCGCCGAAGCCGTGCGCATGCGCAAGGACATCTGGCCCTCCCGCGCGGCCGCGCGCGAATGGCTCACGAAGCGCTTCCCGTACCGCCGCTGGGACGCGCGCGTCCTCGATCTTTTCGTCGTACGTCCCCGTTCTTTCACCTTCCACGCGCCCAGTAGTCCTCACACACTCCTAAATTACACGCGATAGGAGCACGCGCTGCGTGACCTACCTACGACCGCGTATACGGATAAGGGAGAGGGCGTAACCCTCGCGGTGACGCAGAAGGACGAGATCGCAGGGTACTCGCACTACGAGGACGCGTTCGCGGCGCTCGATGCGCTTCCGGGCCTGTGCCGCGCGGTGCCCACGCACGCAATCTTCGGGTCCGTGATTGACATTGTGTACGCCTCCCTCTCTCCCTCTCCCTCTTCCTTCCTGTGAATGTGGCTGACAACTCGGTGCGTGGGGACAGGCCCCCAGCGCTACACGCATGCACGATCGAGGCGAGCGAGGGCGGGCTGCGGAGCGTCGTGCGCGTGGAGGGCGCGGGGCACCTCGTCGTGCAGGAGGACCCGCGCGCGGTCGCGCAGGCGATTTGGGGCATATTGCATGAGGACCACGTCCCGCCACCGCCCGCATCGGCGCCGACGCGGGGCGCGAAGCTGTAGTTGGGTTGGCTTTATTTGACACGATGAGGGTCTGACGTGAGCTTAGAGGACGTGTACTTAGTTTGTCAGTGGAGGTGTGCGTATGACAGGTACTAGCTTGTAATAGGACGTGGCAGTGCGGACTCCCTCCCTGGAAGTGCCATCTGAGTATGTGGGGAAAGGACCCGAAGTCCGTGTGTATGGGTACTGGCATGGCAGCACACATCCGCGCGAGCACGAAGAGCGCTGACGGCGGTCGCGCGCCGGTATGTAAGCTGCGCCACGGCACATACGAAGTGAAGATGTAATTGCAGGGATCTATTATAGTGAACAGCAAAATGAGAGCGTTAGGTATCATATCAAAGCACTGCCAAGCGGGAACATCTACAGAGCCAAGTCAATGTCTGTTCGTACAACATATGCACAGACGCATGCTAGAGATACACCGGTCCTCTTCGCGTTTGTCGCAGAGGTACCGTGGGCAAGCTTTGCCGTCGTCGCGGCTTTGACGGGCGCATGTACCGTGGAAGAATGTACTTAGACCTCGCCACGGGGGCGGTCCTCCGCGTCCTCTTGCATGCTCTCCGACAACCCCGTTGTGGTGATCGCAGTGCCTGGGTACGCGAACACGAGCTGTCCCAGTCCTCATCAGCACGCGCGGTTCGCACACCATCGCATGGAAGAGTGTACTGACCTTGCTGGAGACGGGGTCGTGGTGTAGGTTCCCGTCGCTGTCGACGGCGCCGCGGCCCGCGGCGCGCAGGTGGCCGAGTGCGAACCCGGATAACGCGGTGCCGGATGTGGACACGGTCGATATCTTTTGTAGGTGTTCGCGTGCGTTAAGCCTGTGGAGTGGGTTAACCTCGGCTTCGGGTGTCGGAGCATGCGAGGAGGGGAGAGGGAACTGACATTGCGAGAAGGGATGTCACGTATACTGTAGTGGCTAATGTTAGCGCGGGTTCTGCGATTTTGGCAGGTGAGATGTACGCACGGATGGGGAGGAAATCGAAGAGAGCGAGGTAGACAAGGTTGTCCGGCATCGCCACGAACTGTCGAAGTGTGAGTACTTGAGGGCACTGGGTGTGGCATCGGGACTTACGCAGATGAGGATAGCGATATCGACCACACTACGCAGGAACAGACGTGAGCATCTAGCTCGGCGCGACGTTGCACTCCATCGAGGAACTCACCTTGTTACAGCGCCGGTCATGATCGAATACGTGATGATCCTGTTCACGAGCGTATCCGTGCTGAGGGACAAAGTTAGTACAGGACGTCTGCGAAAGGCTGGGACCTCGGCGGCCAAGGGCGTACCTGCGGATGCCTGTTCGCCGGGTGTACAGGAAATAGCACAGTGAGGCGGCGATAATTATATCGTCCGCGGCTGCGATGGCGAGCGAGCCCGTATAGAATGGCTATTGGTGTGTCAGGTTCGTCATCGAGAGGTGTCAGGAGAAATGTATTGCTTACTGTGGTTTTGTGGAACTGGTCGAAGCTCGGGAACTCGATTCTGTATAGCGCAGGATGTTGAGTTGAGAACACGGTGAGAGTTTGTAAGAGTCCAGCGTACGTCAAGACCACCACGGCTGCGACGAAGTCGTCAGATACGTGACTGAGGAAGGCGGGACACAAATAACTTACCAATCTCGAGGGCAAAGTGGGCGAACGCGAGGAGCGTCTGGTGGTCCAAGTGTGTTAGTACGCGTTAACCAAATGCCGGGGGAGAATCGCGCACTACTATCCCGACGAGGAGTATGTTCTTTTCGCTCACTGAGAGAGCAGAGAAGAGTCAGCGTCCGAATGCCGATGCCGTGGAGTCTACGCACGTATCCATAGTCGCCGGATGTAAAACCTATCCGGCAATACGCGTCAGGTTCTGCCGTGGCCATTCTGGTTCGGGATGCGTGAGGGCTTACAGATGAATGGAAAGCATTATCAAGCCCTACGATCACGCAAGATCCAGTGAGTAAACAAGACGCGGAGTTAGACGGAAACGGGCCGAGCGTACTGTGATTCCCGTAACGATCTGTTTGCGAGATTAGCATCAGCGCAAGTCCCAGACGCTCCATCTTGATGAACAGGTACTCACATCATCGACTCTGTATCGCCCATCCGTGTGTCCGTGAGTCGCAGAATCGGACCACAAAGGTGCAGCACGACTGACCTTGTGGTGACCGCCCACGCCAGAGGGTTGCCGAACTCAGCAATCGCGGACCGCCAGATATACGCACATATGAGATATGTATGGAGCGTCTCGACGGCCCTGCGCAGAGTCCTTGTCAGCGGGATTCTGTCCTGACATACGAGTTTGACCCTACCAGATATAGAAGACCTGCGATGCAGAGGGTGGGCGTCGTTAGCCTAGACTGCGCTTCGGCCTTACGCGGGTATAGCGGGAAAGGCGACTCACGTAGACCTTCAGCCACAGCGTGTCGGTGCGCCAGCTGCGCTGGTAATAGTGCGCCATCTGGAAGAGGGTCCAGCCGTACATCCTGGACAGACATGGTGTTTCAGCACACACAGCGCGCACGGAAAGAGTCGATACGGTACTCACGCTACGGAGATGTAGACGCCGATGAGGCCTGCGCCAGCGGTCGGGCGAATGTCTGGGGCCCCTGCGGTCGACATGGTGGCGGCGGCGGTGGAGGTTAGAGAGAGACCTGCGGCAAGCGAGGCGACGGGCGATATCGAATAGTTGTGTATCGTCGGCTGATTTAGCCGATCGCGTGGAGACGGAGACTCGAGAGCCTGGGGGACGGGAAGCGCTGCAGTGGCAGAGTCGGAGGGACTGGTCGTCAATGTCGCCCCACGCCCTAAAAGAGCTCCGGGGTGGCGATCTCGCGCGAAAGTTCAAATCGTGAGGCGCCGTGCCTTTCTTCGCGAAGTTCTCGTCCGGTGCATGTGCTCGCGCTGCTCGGGCGGAGAGGAGAGGAGCGTGCCCGCGGCCGGATTCCGCCCGGTCATTGAACCGTAAATTCGACCACCACATCCTTCGGCATCTCCCAGATTTGCATGCTGTATCGTCAGAAGGCAGGGTGGCATGGAAGCGGGAAGTAAACGGCCGGGCGCGCTGCGGGGAGGACCCGACGGCGCCGGAAGTAAATGTGTACTGGACGTCACGCGGCATGTGTTAGCGCACTTCTCGCCCACCACGATGCCGTCGTCCTTCCTCCACCTCCGCCCATAGCGCTCTGATCGTAGGTTGCGCCCTGCAATCGTGCCCGTACGACGGGCTCGTTGCAGCGGTCGTCCTCGCAGCAGTTATTCCTGCCGCCTGGGCCTCCCACACATGCTGTGCAGTGCTCCCATGCGCTCTCGTAGCTTGGGAACGGCGCACCTGAAGCAGCGCAGGTGCATCAGACAATTTGAGGCATCCGCAGGGAAAACTAAAAGCTCCGCGTGTTTCGAAGTTTGTTGATCATCTACGCTGGGCGCGGGCCAGGGCTTGTTGCAAGGAGTCAGTGTTCTCTCTGCATTGCGCCACAATGCTGCTGCGCGATTCGGACGGACCCAAACGACAGCAGCGGCCATTCCATCGAGGTCGCGGTCTTCGCTATCTGCCCGGCTCAGAACAATCTTCGCGACGTCCGAGGCCCGCCTCGTGTCGTGAACTGTCTGCGACAACCGGTGGAAGGACGCACCCGATGTGTCGTTTCGACCCTGTTCTGCCCCAAGTGCCGACGCGTACCCGACCAGGTCTAGAAGTACCGCACAGCCGATCGCATCCGGAGATGGAGGTGCAGCGCCTCCGTATCCGGACGGCTCGTCGCCGCACCAGCGCTGCCACGGGCGCGCTCATCCTGCATTGCGAGATCTTTGCGCCCGGTGTCTTTAGCATGCGTATATGACGTACGTGCAGCGCTTGGGGCGTCCGGCATGGACGATTGCAGGCCACCGTCCGCGGCGGCCGCGCACGTACTAATATGTGGGCGGTAGTGTCACCTGGGCGCGTGGGGTGTGGTGGATGACGCCACAGAACTAGGGCGGATATTGCCAGGGCTCATCATTCTTTGGTCCACTTATTCCGTACCGTGGACGGCCAAGCTTGTTGGCGTGCACATATCCATGTGGGCGGGGATGCGAGAACGGCTGATAGGTATGATGAGGGTCGCATCTGGGCATGTCGACGTCGGAGGCGCAGTGATCTATGAGGCCCGAATATCCGACCTTCGAAGCACAATAACTGTATAGTCCGGATGGAGAGCGTCCGACGCTGGGTGACAAGCTGCGATCTAACCTGAAAGTCATATACGTACGGCCTATTCGCCCGTCACGAGTGTGACCTACCGTCTCCCAGAACAAGACCTTCAAGCGCACACCGTCAAAGGGTTCTCCTGCCACATATCGTCAGCCACCTTGACCAAAATGCGACATCGTGAGTCACCCACCGGGCGCGTGAACGTCCAGCAGTTCAGGTTCGTGTACGCGCGCGCGTACCCGACCTCTGCGTACGTGAACATGTACCGCCACTTGCGCTTGAACGCCTCGAGCGCGTCCGCGTCGCGCAGCTGCGGGTATCGCTCCTGCAGCTCGGCGACGACGGGGCCTTTAAAGTTCGCTTCGAAGCGTCTGTGCGCGTCCCGATCAAAGTTAACTTTGAGTTGGACGCAGAGGGGAGTTGACGGGCATACCTGCCCCATTCGCGCAGCGTGCGCGGGTAGTCTGGAATGACGCGTTAGAAGGGAATATGAGTATAGGAAGTGGGGTACATACGGATCCCGTGGTCCTCTAGATTATGCAGCACGAACTTTCCTGGGGTCGCCTCCTGCGCAGCGTTTGCGATAGACAGCGGGCTCGGCAAGTGCGTGTTCGGCCAGTGGTAATGCCGCGCGAAGTCGTCGGGCCTGTCATCTCAGTGAGTAGTCGTGTTACTAACTAGCGCGCGGTCCCTTACTGGTACTCGCTCCAGCGGTGCTCAGGCTGACTCGTCGCGGTGAGCACGACCGTCGCCCGGTCGCGCTTCAGCGCCCAGTCCAGCGTCCGGAAGAACGTGCCCAGGTTCCGCGGTCCCACAGCCTGTCAGCACGTCGCCGTCAGTCTCCCCAACGATGACTACATGGGCAAGGGACGGACCTCGACCATCTCGGACGCGACGAGCGCGTCGAACGCGTGCGCGAACTCGGGCGGGAGCTCGCGGTAGTCGCACAGGTGCACGCGCACGCGGTCCGCGACGCCCGCCTCCGCCGCGCGCCGCTCCGTCATCGCGCGCTGCTCGCGCGAGAGCGTCACCGTGTCCACGATGCACCCCAGTTTCGCTGCCTACCCGGACGCGAGATGCCCATGTCAGCACCAGTCGGACCGGGGCCGAGGAGAGAGGACGCACCCCGATGGCCATGGGGCCCCAGCCGGAGCCGAACTCGAGCAGCCGGTCGCCGGGGCGGACGCGCGCCTTTGCGAGGATGGTTGCGATCTTGCGCTGTTGGGCGGCCTCGAGGTCGCCTGGGCGCGGACCGGAGATGAGGTCGCCGCGCACGCCGCCCTCTTCTTCGCCCCAGATCGCGCAGGAGTACATCATTTCTTTGCTGAGGAAGCACTGGGGCGACATTTAGCGAGAGGCTGTTCGGCGAGAGAATAAGAGGGACACTCACTTCGAAGAGAGCGTTGGAGGTGTCGTATGCGACTTCCTAATTGAGTACGAGTGTGAGCCGAGGAGTGACAGGGAAGCGTTGCATGTACCGACCACGTTCCACCTCGACATGCCATTGCCAAGGGCTTGGTGTCCGAGAGCATTGATTGCGAGGGCGGAGCAGCGGGAGAAGAAGGAACTCAGGATGCTCGAAAGCCCCGAAAGAGTGGTGCGGTTATCCAACCAGAGCTGGGAAAGACGCAAGGTTAATCGCGCCTAAATGTGTATGTATGCACGAAGGTTTTACGTTCAGTAGGTCTTTCAGGCTCAAGACCGTGAATTCGCCTTGCATATAGGCCTCGGCAACTACCGCAGATGAGAACTCACACAATAAGTGATATAAACGTGGAACCTACCTCCAAGGTCGTTCGACAATATGATGCGTGTCCACACGCGGGGGTTGTGTACGTGCATGGTCACAATCGGAGATGTCTCCTTGCTCGCGGTTTGGCCGAAGCTGTACGTGCCGTCATCATCCACCACAATGAGTGTGCCCTTGACGATGCCGCGGCTGAGCGTACTGAAGACGCGCGAGCGACCTTGACGAAAAGAAGCGTCAGTGAATTAGTCGCATCCCGAGTGCGAAGAATAATGGCCTGAGAACTCACCGTAAGTGTTAATAAGTCCAGTGATACTGGACGGCAGTACTCCCGCCGAGACGATCATAGATCGCAGGGTAGACTCATGCAGAGGAGCGGGACTGGAAGACGACATGTTGGAGACTAAGCTGGGATGTCTGGCCGGAGTAACATCTCCGCTCTGCGCAAGACTATAAATCTCGCCGCCGACGCTCTTCCTTTCCACGGACCGCGGTAAGCTGCGGCCGAATCATGTATATAAGTCATGTTAAGCTAGCAAAGTTCCGCGCGCGGAAGAAGACCTTCGTCAAGCAGGCGCGGCGCGCCCGGACTTCCGCGCAGAATACCACCGAGGCCAGAAAAACAATACACCAGAATTCCGCGCTCGGCACGAATGTACCACGATGTCGCCGGAGTGACTGTTTTTCGGTGCTCATGGGTGCGGATGACGCGGAGGAAGAAGATGAGAGGCCGATTGTGATAGCGCCTCGTGAGCGCCGCGTTGTCCGGAAGAGATCTAGGGATTCGAGAAGGCGGAGTGGTTTTGCGCGTCGGCGTTGAGTGAGGCGTCCGCGCATAACGTTCTGTGAGCGGCGACCGGCGAGCGCAACAGGCATGACGGGTGACAGCTGTCGACGAATTGGGCAGCTGTGACGTAACGCATCGTCGCAGACACTCCTCCTGCTTCAGCAGCTTCTGGGTCAGGACCTCTATGCACGTCTGTCGTCAAGGGCGCCTCGGGCCGACGATCGATGACGTCGGCGCTGGCAGGGCGTCGACAGCGCTTGCGTTCTCTCTCGCGCTCGCCCTGCAGCTCGCCTTCGACCGCCCTTAGCCCCGCTAGCTAGTCCTGGTCTCTGTGCGCCCGTCTCCCGCAGATGTCTTGCTGCCCAGCGTCCGTCGCGCACGTGATATCAGAGGCTCACGACGATATACAGCAGTCCACTGCTCTAAGCGACCCGTGCCCCGCTTGCGTTCTCACAGCTCCGTGCGCGTCTGTTCGATCGACTCCGAGCGAATCCATTCACGCATAGCTACGTGCCGTACATAGTCCCTACGCTGATCATCCCGCCCTCCTCTCCGCCGCCTTCCTGCCAGGGTCCTGCCCTGCACCCGCCCGCAGCTCCCGAGTGCAACCACACCACCTTGCCGTCGTCGTGTGCCCCGCGCAACGACCGCTTCTGCCCCGCCGTCGACGGCGCGGAACCCTCGTGCGGCCACCCTACATCCAACACGGTCAGTAATGAGCATACGGCCGAGTCGAGCGCACTCACCCGTTATCCGCGCGTACAGAGCCTCCGTGTACCAGCATGACGGCGCCTACAGAAAGATCCACAGCGTGTGCGGGCGACACAGACAGGAATCGGGCAAGAAGCAGGAGCGGGAGCGGGAGTGCGGACAGGGACACCAGACCCTGCTTCTCCTCCCCTCCCTCCCCACCGCCTTTATACACGCCCTCTTCCGGGCAGGCCTCCGTCCATCCCCCACCCATCCCCAGCACATCCACGGCGCCAGTCGCCAGTCGCCACCCGTCCCTCACCTTGCCGACGCATACGTCTCCCAGACTACACCCTCACACAACAGCCGACGCCTTCCCACAGCCCACCGCACCCGACCCTGCCACTCGTACGCGCACCCGACGCTTGTCCCCCGCCGTGGTGCCACATCCGACCACACGGCACGATGGCCCTGTGCCGCTGCCCTCGGACATGCCTCGTTTGCCAACAACATCGTCCGTGCGGCCGCCCTCTGCGTACACGAACGGCGGACGGGCCATCGGCGTCGAGAGCGTGCCCAGCTAGCACCCCACGACACCCCGGGGTTGCACTGTATCATAGAGAGCTCCCGCTCGTGCACGACAACCGACGCCGGCGTGTCTCGTCGACGTTCAAGCCGTCGGAATTCGACTTTGAGCGGCGAACGGCGAACGGGGTACGACGGCCACCGAACCCATCTCCACGTTCGCGTTCGCGCTCTAGCCGGCACTGTCGGCCCTCTGCCGCTGAGACGCAAGGCACGCCGCCAGAACGTGCGTGAGCACCAGTTCCGTCGATTCGGCCCAGACGTCGGGCGAGTACCGGTGGACGGCTCGAGCTCGAACGAATGAGGTACGTCTGTGGCCCGCCTCCTGCGCTCACCGCGGCGCTCTGGCCGCATGATGCGCGCAGACCTGATGTGTGCGTGCGTGTAGTACCGTAGACTAGCAGTGCTCTGAGCATGTAGTGTGCCGCGCCCCGAACGTGGAATAGGACGATTGGCATTGTTTTGGGACAGTTCCACCGCGGCGAGGCCCCGTATCCCGTGTCCGTGCAGACGATCGCCATCGACGACGGTGTACCTCTGCAGGAACGACGAGTGAATACGTCTGCGTCGCTCCGCACGCGCGGCGCGAGCCTGGTACGTCTCTATACACCCCGCATGTTGTGTGGTCGCCTCAGTTGATGCCATTCACCCGCAGGCCTCTCCCTCTCAGGTGCTCGGGGGTGGTGTACTGCACCCGTACGAACCCGCACGAACACGCACGAACACGCACGAACGTCCCGCGCGCCGCCCACCCCTCCCGGCCCCGACAAGACACAGCACCCTCTGCCTCAGCGCGACCTTCGGCAGCCCTAAAATCACCTCAGCAGACCCCCACGCGCCCCTCCGCGCGCGCCGTGTGCGCTTTCGTGTCGCCCGCTCTCGAAATGAAATCCGCCATTTGCGGCGATTTCATGCGATTCCAGCCATCCCCGGCGCAACATCGCGCATTTCTCCGCGCCCGCCCGCCGTCCCGCGCTGCCATTCTGCGTGCACGCCTCCCTGCACGTCCCCGACTGAGTCCAGCGGCGTGCGCGGCGGATACGAGAAAATTGGGGTCGGAGCGCGGGTCGGGGCGCGTACCAGGCCGCGAGCCAGTCGGATCCATCTCCCCCCAGGACGACCCCCGGACGCGCTTCGTAGACGTCTCACAACGTACCTGTGCCCCAGGGCACACGCGCACACGCCATCTCAGGGCGGTGCGGGCCGGTCGAAAATCGGCACTTTCGAGCGATGTCATGGCGTGGAGCGCGTCGGAAGGCGCGCGTCCCCACCGTGCGGCGACCCAGATCGCGGCGTGCTTCGACGGGAACGCGCTGCTGGCCGCCCCCTAGCTGCTGCCGTCGAGATGCGGCGATTTGGGGCGCGCGGAGGTCGGCCATCGAGCCGGCGGGGCCGTGTGGGAGCTCCTCTCAAAGCAGGCCGTCCCGCCCCTCCTAGACGGCTGTGGACGATGCACGGGGAAGACGAGAGGCCCTGGGCGTGCGTACGGCCATCGCGAGCGCGATCTAAGCGTCACACACTCGCGGCGACGTAGGAACACCGCCGACAAGACCTCGGCCTCGTGCCGTGACGACGGCTCTGGCAGCTCCAGAACGATGCTCGCACTGCACCCCGGCGCAAGCGTACAGCTCATTCGAGCGCGATCCGCGATGACAAAAGTACGTTGCTTTCAGCGGATCTGATTGGATTCTGCGCGCTGACGCGACAAAAGGGCCCATTTGCACGCGTCCGTGCGGCGTACCGCGGCGTGGTTTGGCGTGCGATAGCTGGTGCACATTCCCCATCGACTGCCAAGTAGCTCTGGACGGTTGATGAGGCTGGAGGGCGGCCATCGTGCGGGGGGAGAGTAGCCGCTTGGCTCGGAGACCAGGGAGGCTGTACCGCGGCTCCTGGAGGCCTGGAGACGGCGTACCGAGCATGTACGAGCCCCTCCTTTCGTGTACAACCGGTTGCTAATGTCTCTCGTCTCGCAGAGCGGCATGGCGCGGACCCGTACCTCGTACCTCGATACCACGCACAGAGGTGCCGCTGACTTGCTGGAGGATTCCCTTGCGTTAGAGCGCGGGTGCATGGCAAGGCGGAGCGAGGCCGCGCACGCGCAGCGCCGTTTCTGCAGAGCGTCTGGACTCTGAAGCACCCCGTGCCTCTGGGCACGTTGCGACTCGGCAAAGTGTTCTCTCGCGACGCCGTTTGGCCCATATCCCGCCCGGAACGTCCGCTCTCGAACCCCGGCGCGGAGTGACAGAGCTTACGAGAGGATCACTCCGTAGGCCGTTCGCTGCGCCAGGGCCGCCGTGTCGTAGACTCCCACGCAGCGGAGGCAATGTCGTCTATGCACATGAGTTTTGTATTTCGTGCAAGCTGCGGTGCGCTCGCGACTCCACGAGGATACAGATCTACGAGCTAGGAAGGTACGCCATTGGCCGCCTCCAGCGTCCTCGGTACTCATGCGATTCCACTGCTAGATCAATAGCCCTCGTGCACCGTGGAGAGCTCGCGACGTCCTTAGGAACGTACGGCGTGCGAGAGGGCGTACGGGACACTGCAACATGGCACGGCTACACGAGATCGCGTCTGAATGAATTCGCCGCTCGCCTTCTTCCACAACGCTCCCCACGCGGCGCTGGACATCCCTGAAGCCCCTGATCGCGTTAGAACAGGCGGATTACGAGATGTACGGTGGGAGGTCTCGTTCGGTTAGCATCTGGCACTGCATTGCACTCCGAGACGTGTCGAACTGATTTCCGGATGTAGGCCTCCGAGTCGTTTTCCAACGACTGGAGCGCGGCGGCAGGGCGGCCAGTTCAGTCTGAAAATAGTGGTATAGCTGCGCCGCGTTTCCGTGCACTCAGGCTCGGTTTCAGATGTAACAAAGTCCGCGTTTCGGTGCTGTCACAGGGGCGAGCTCACACGTCGAGATGAGGCCACTATCCGTCGCGTTCTGGCACGACTCGCGAGTCGCGCGGTGCATGAGTCGCCTCCGCTCGTGCGCAAATATTCTCACAACGCAGTCTTGCTATGAACGGTACAAGCCTTCTCGTTTCGCCTTCCCAGGAGATGAAGGCCCGACCATATGATAACGGCAAGTCTTCGTCGCCCGCTGCATCTCGGAAGCCGCATCTTACGTCACATTCAGAGCTGCCCGCGTACGGATCGAGATTGGAATGCACGGCACACGGACCGGTGCTTCGCACGCCGTTCCAACGCGCACACGCAGCGGCCAGCGGATGTGTATGTTTCGGGAACGCGTCGAGTGCTAATCGCATCACTGGCAGGCGCGCCTGACGAGCCGTACTTGCTGCTCGTGATCCGGGGGCGGTGGGGTCTCATGGAAACGACGAGCAAAGCGGGACACGTACACCACACTAGGTACGCCGTCGGCCCGCTGCCTCGCATCCGAGTCCTCGCTCGCTAATATGATATTCGAGCAGCTACAGGATATCCTCATGTAAATTAATGGAGGCAGCTCATCTCGCTGTGCTCACAGTGGAATTGAGCCGGCGGCTTCGATAGAGGGAGTCTCTCATGACGCTACGAACACCTCAGCAGCACGGCCTGGAACCTTTATGCTCTGTAAGGTACGTCGTGGGCTATCGTTTCAGCCTCAGCGCCGGGCTCCATGCTCATATCGCCCCAGCATCACCACGGCACTCGCGCTCCGTGCCCGCGAGTTTCCGGTTGCTAGCGGCAGCGACGGGAGAGTGGATGTACAGCATCCCAGGCGCTGTTCCGCGAGCGAGCCGACTGGATGCGCGGAGATTGACAGGATGCGCCTAATGCACATAGATAGCAAACTACGCCCTCGAAGTCAGTACTTACCGAGCTCGTCTGAAAGTGGCTCGCTGATCGGTCAAGTATAGACTCTTTGCGAGCACTCGAGTCTTCAGCAAGAAGGCGGCGAACACGATTCTCAGGGCTCGATGCTTCGCAATGGTGAGCTTGTGCTTGTTCAGATATTTGGTTGCCAGGAGTGCACGACCTGATCTCGCGTGCGGTGTCGCGGCGGGCCTGCCGGGTATCCTCTCGCCACGGTATTTTTTCAAAGCACAGCGAGAACCAGAGGTGCGGACCACCTCCTGCCGAAACCGCCTGGCCGTGTCCCCGAGGTACGTCCTCTTGCGGCTCGTTTTGTGTATTGTGCACTGATCGCTTAGTAGCACGTAGAGGTTCCCAATACTATACGCACCTCGGAGAGGCTGTGGATGCACCGACTCGGAGTCCACCGCAAAGCTCTCGGCACCAGCTTTCCAGTTAGACAGAGTCCCCGTTGAGGCTACCGATTACTCGCACGGTCATGCACAGGTGCCAGCTTTGCGGGTCCGAGTCCTATTTGCGGTATGCTCTCGTCGTGAAGCGGCGAGCGCACATTGAGCCGCCCGCTTTCTCAATGGGTGCGCACGATCGGTACGTACTCTGTAGAAACTTTTAAACATCTGCTCATCAAAGATACTTGAATATGCGGACCGCGCAGGGAGCCGCCAGGCGACTCGCCACAGTACTTGCGAAGCAGGCTGCCGGCTGCTGTATCAGTTCATGGGGACACAGAGAGACACGGTACGGCAGTCGAAAGGCAGTGCGCGATTCCCCCGACCACCGTGTCTTCTCACGCCGTGGCAGGCACGCTTCTGCGTGTCGCGTGTGTACTACGCCACACTGTCTCCCTAGACACCTATTGTCTTGCACGGCTGCTCTTGCAACACCCGCCGGCTGCAGGAGATGGGCCGTGCCCAGATTTATGTGATCGAGTTGATGTACCATCGAAGCATTGACAGTACTCACCGGTGATCGAGATATTGGTGCGCAAGTTCATAATTTATTCTCTGTCATCTTCCTCTCATTCTTGAGGGGCTTCAGTATCGGGGTTGCAACCCCCTAGCTAATTAGGCACAGCGGACTTGGCACCGGTCCAAGTCCGGGCGCCTAAATGTAGTCGGGGCGGGGGTACGGACTTGACACCGGGGAGGGCGGACTTGACACCGGTCTAAGTCCGGGCGTCTATATGTAGTCGGGGCTGAGGTCGGTACGGAACTCAGAGAAAATGGTTGACAAAGAGGCGATTCGAACGCCCGTATACGCGCAGCAATCAGGTAACACTTACCGCTCCACCACTACCGTACATCCCAGGCCGCACATTATACTGTGATCACTACAGCCAAGGTTCTTGCACGGCCTCGTCGACTCACTCACACCACCCTCCTCCGCTCATTCTTAGCTTTCCCCGGACCACTCGCTGCTTGCAAATACATCATTCTCTTGCCACCCGACCCCGTCACTCCGCGAGGACGATCTCGTTGGCTCGATTCCCCCAAATTCATTGTCGAAATCACAGCCACCCCCGCCTTTCCTGCCTGTTCGATCACCTCGGGCCTGTTCGATCACCTTGGGCCTGTTCGATCACCTCCGCCTTCTCGATCATCCTCCACACACTCTCTCCACCTTTCAAGCACCGCTCGCCCGGACGCATGCATCCCCATTTCTCGCCCGAAACCCCCGCTGCAGCCCTAAAGCACGAAATTGCAACAACCTGGAGCAGGCGAGAAGGACGGGTGAGAAGGACGCGGCCCAGAAGGATACGGAGGGGTCAGGGGGTCAAGGTTGATACTGGTGCGTATCCTATTGCCCTGAACCTCGCGAGTTACACTTACGGTTCATATCTTAGTTACTTCTCGCAACACAGCTTCCGCTCTGTGCTCGCAGGCGGTCGATCGGTCGCTTTATTGTCCTCGCCGAAGCAAGTGTCCGTCCGCCCTTCTCAAGCTCGCCTGCCTGCACCTGCCCACTCGCCGCCCTCCGCCCACCCCCTTTACGTTCCAGCACCTCGCACTCTCCGCATGTGTCCTCAACATGCGTCCTCAATAACGCTTAGACACACACCACCGACCTCCGCCCTCGTCCTGATCTGCCGAAACGTCCTGGCTCTGCTCACCCCTCGCCCCGTCCTAGCTCTGCTCGCCCCTCGCCCGCCTGTCTTCGCGCACCTGTGTTCCTTCATCCACACCCACGTCCTCCTCGTACACGACGTTCGCCTCGCCCCGAACCATCTGCGTCTTCGTCATTGCCGCCCTGCGCGCACTCAGCCGCATGGGTTCTCTGCGACACTAACCTCCTCATCCGCCCCACCTTCGGCCCCTTCATCCGCCTCCCCTTTCCGCACAATTGTCTTCCGCCATCTACGTCCACATCTCCCCCGCGCGTGCGCTCGCCACATCCACATATCCCGCGCGCGTGCGCTCGCCTGCGCTCGCGTCCTCGCCATCGCCATCGCCGTGCTCTCGTACTCGTCCACCACCCTCCGCGTATCGCCGCGCTCTGCGAACTCGTCTACCGCCCTCCGCGCAACCGACCTCTGTCCTCCGTGCATCCGACCTCAACGCTTCCCTGCCTTCGTTGAATTTGCCCTCTCCGCCTCCGCCCGCTCCGCCCTCCTCGCGCGCCCCGCCTTCGCGCGCTTCGACCGCCTGTCTTTTCCGCGTACGCGTCTTCCTTCCACCCACCGGACGCTCGCGCTCCGCGCATACGATCTCCGAGTCCGCCGTCCGCCGTCCACCTCCTCCAACCACCCGACTCACTCGCTCGCACATGCGACCTCCGCCCGCTTCGCGCTCACGATCTGCTCACCTCGCGCTCACGATCCGCCCTGACCTCCGCCCTTTTCGTCCTCCCCTGCCTTCGTCCGCGCCTACACCACGCTCTGTGCTCGCACGCACGCTACCTTCCGCGTCCAGCCACGATACCAGTCCGGTGGCTCGTTTCGCGCTCGCGCTGTAGCCCGCTCGTAGTTAAACTAGTCCATGTCACTATACCCATATTGTAGTTTAGCAAGATACGTTTGATCATATACATAGACGCGGTCCGGTATGACGAGCTCTGTACGGGTAGGTACTTGGTGCCCTGATCGATCCGAAACAATCGAAGGTTCCGCGCGTGATTTGCGTTGTCCGATGTTCCCGGGGCTCCCGAGCCACCCCCACATTCGTTCAATAACGCTCCACATCAAAAAAGTGCCTCACTGCTTCAGTTTGAAAGAAGCGGCCGTCCAGCCGAATGTTCTGACCAATTTGATGGCCATACTGGCCTACATGTCAGCATAAAGCACAGTGGCGCCGCATCAGTACTTACAGGTTTTGAAGGTGCGCGGACAATACGCCGTCATGAGGCTATGTGCAAATGTCAGCGTACGAGGTTCCACTTGCGGCAACATCCAGACTTACCGCATGCCACCCGAAGGTGTGCTGGAACTCCGAACCACCCGGCCTGAACGCTCTCTTAGACCCAGAGTTTTTGCAGTAGTCGAATCCGAGGGCCTTCATAGTCTGTGATTATGTCAGGAAACGAACAAAGCGGGCACTAGATTCACTCACCCGCACGAATTCTTTCCAGGTAATAGCACGGCGGTCTCCTTTGCCAATTTTGAATATGGAAGCAAAGACCTGCCAACGGGGTGTTCGTCCTCAGCTCCCCGCCAAGCGTTTTCCACCAGACTCACTCGGTAGTTCTTCGACTTCAGCAGAATAGGCATGGTCTTGCAAAGTAGATGGGCTGAGAGGGGTCAAGATGGGAGAGGAGCGAGCAGCGGAGAGAGAGAGATCGAGGCTGGGAGAGGAAGGAAAGAGCTTCAACGTTTGGCATCATTTGGGGGGCTGATTTCTCGCACCTTTCAAATGCGACTTGGGATGCCGGCGCGCGATCAACAACCTGTATGTCCTACTAGAATGACAGAGACACAGCGACAGAGAGAGAGAGACAGAGAGACAAAGAGGCAGGGGCAGAGACAGAGACAGAGACAGAGACAGACAGAGACAGAGGCAGAGGCAGAGGCAGAGAGTCCAACGTTTACCTGCGCTTGGCGCTTTCTTCGGTGTTCTCTCGCACCCGTCACACTTGAACGCGGATGCCCGATGCACGAGCACAAGGCTTAGATCAAGGTAACCATTCATTTGTCCATGCAACACGTCCTCGACCTACTTCACTTACGGCTCGTCATAATCGACTTCTCTTGCATCCGCGACCTCGCGCGTGCTCGTGCATGTAGCATGGCGTATCACGGCGACGTGCGGGATACCATATCGCACTTCACGACGAACCAGAATTCGCGAATCGGTATACCCTTACTGGACTATCGTTTCACGACAAGAAGAAGTCGCTCCTTGACGGCGCGCATATACAGAATCTCCAGCTCATCCGGCGATGTCTTAACGCGCAGGTCAACACGCTTGGGCGGCGGGATGATTCTGACCTTCTCCGTACGTTTCTCGGAAATGTACAACGTGATCCTAACGACATACACATACCTGCTCTATACGCCATCTAGCCAACGACGAGGACGGCCTATAAGTACTTCCGGGTCGTCAGCTTTTGCGAGCACGGGTATCTGCAGCGATACCGTGTGTTCGCAGACACCGGGTGATGGACGACTGACCTGTTTCTTGCACGCGCCCCCTACTTGGGGCTAGTCCTGCAGGTCGCGATGGTTCGCGCGCCCGACCAGAGATTTCCCCCCTTCCCTCTACAAACCCACGGCTCCCCATTCCTATCTGGCGCCCGAGCATCACGTAGCTACACGACATGTATACCACCCATCGCGCACTGTAAAATGATGGATCAATATCCGCTGTACCTCTGCCCTTGCCTTGGGGCACTGTGGCGCCGATCCCACTTATATTCTGTCTCGCGCCAGCTTCATAGCGGTGCTCTTCGTTATTCAGCGCGCGCGTTTGTCTTCAGCGCGCGCGTTTGTCTGCGCCCCCTCCCAGACCTCACGCTCGCCTCCGTGCATCGACATCGACCTCGACCTACTCCGCGACGCATGCTCTGGAATGCAAGGCATCGCTCGCCTTGACCGCGACTACGCCGCATTCAGGGCTACCAGTCGCGTATATAACGTCATTGCATCAAAGGCACGACCCGGGCGTACCTTGTTTCGGTCCGACTTTTGAACACCGGCGGTGCCTTAATGCCAAGTCCGACATTATCGGCCTCTTGTCCCTGCTGGTCGGTGACGTATCCATCGTACGTATGACCACCCGCCGTTAGCCAGCCACCCGCTCTAGTTGAGTACCTATGTATGTGTCGTAAACGCAATATTGCCACCCTATATCTCAATGACTTCCTCGCCATTCTCGATGAGGACACGGAAACCCGCGCCCTCTACATCCCGCCGCCAGTCCGTTCCCATGTCCCTCGCTTTCCCCTTGTCCTTTTTCGTCTCTTTGCCTTTCACGGCTTGCGCGGAAGGCTCAATTTTGACTCGGCGCAGCAAGGTCGACGGACCTGCTTGAGCTGCGTGCGCGTCCGAGTCGTACCCACTTATGACAGCACTCCCGACGGTCTGTGCCCGTGCGGTGGCCTCCTCTTTGATGTTCGACGGTCCGGCTTGCGGAGATGGCGGGTCTCGCGCACGTGCAGCGTGCACCGCAGTCATAGCGGCGGGCCTCTCACCAGACGCGCGTTGGATAGCGCGTACGTTTTCCAAGTACTCCAGGACATCCCCGAGCCCGAGCAGCTGCTGAACGTCTGGGCGACGGAGCAGAATGACTGGGACTCCGGGGAGGCACGCGACCCGCGCTCCGCTGACGCCTGCGTATCCCTGCCACTGCGTCTCGCCCTCGATCCAGTAACACGGATGGTGCGCGCTTTTGAGTTCCGGCGGATCTACCCAGCGCGCCACCGAGCGTCCGGACTCTTTGATGATCGCGACCTGGTACAGCTTCGGCCCTTGGCTGTTCTGTGTGAGCATCGCGTCAGCGTTGGGATGTGCACATGACAGTGACAAACTTACGGCGCTCCACAGAGCGACCCAGACCTTGTCGGGTTCGCAGGACAAGACATCGCTTGGCATCTCCACGCCGCGACGCCGGCATCCCATGTTGTGCGTCTCCTCGTACTGCTTCAGGTAATGACCGAACCCAGTGCAGGGCAGTCCAATGACGCGGACAAACACCGTGTCCTCTTGCAGCGAGACGTCAATGGGGGTCGTCGACCAAGTCACGGTTGACCACTGTGCCACGTCGAGCAGCCACACGTCGAAGATGAGCAGTGAGTCTGGGCCGCATGCATCTTGCACCCACGCGGCCTCCGCGAAATGCAGCAGCCGGGCGTCCTCGATGTCGACCTTCTTCTCTAGTGGCAGCTGGTCGATCTGTTGCGAACATTGTCAGCTACGGTCGATGCAACTTATGGTAGTCACAAGCGCACCTGGTTCCATAGCAACACAGTGATTGTGCGCCCGCGATATAAGTCTCGCCGAGAAGGGCCAGCCGAGTTCGCAGTGTTGACCTGCCAAAGCAGACGTGAATAGAGAGATCACCGACCCCGGTATACACGCACCAAGCCCCCCAGGACGTTGCCGACAATCTACGTCATGAATCGTTAGTGCGCAATGCTCGAACTACTCTTGCCACGAACACTTACCTTGAAAGGTCGAGCGGGTTTTATATCCTTCTTCTGTGACTTCGGGCGAGTCTCAAGTTCACGGTTGACCTTGCGGGTGCCGCGCGCTCGCTGTAGCGCTTTCTGATGATTGTCCGCACGCTTTTTAAGGCGGTCGCGCTTGCGCTGGGCTTCGATATTGACCAGGTCTTCTTCAGACGGTCCCCACTGCTCGGGGTACTGAGGACGATGACAGCCAAGACACTGTTCCCCGGTCAGCAATGAAACAGTGACGTGGCACCCAGGACAGACTGACCACCATAACGTAGGCCGCCGCATAATCCTCCTTGAAGCTCACTCGTGAAAAGAACTTCAGGACTCTGCAGTCCTTTGTGAGGCAGGCCGTGGGATAAGGCGGGGGTGGGCCAGCTGCGGCGAAGCACATGTCTTTGACGTCGTCGCTGTAGCCGTCGTCGTCGTCGTCATGGTCCGTTCGCGCTGGCCTAATTCCACCCATAGGCGGCATGCCAGGCCGCCTATAGGCTCGGTATATCGACATCGACGAGTCGCGGGAGAGAGGATGAGGGGTGGTGTGCTGGGTTTCGGTCGGTGGTGGGGAGGAGTAGAACCAGGTTCGTTGAAAACCGGGCACGAACTCACACGGTTTGGAACCGTGCACGAACTTGCGCGGTTTAGAACCGGCTGAGCGTTCTCGCAGCGCCGCGACTGCCATGCCATCGATATATCTCGTGCCGTTCGCCCTTGATGCCAGTCACATCCGCACAATGATTCTTCGCGCTATCGCCGTCGAGAGACAACTACGGATACTACGCTATCTACACTTAACACACCGTCTCTGAGTCCGTCTCCGCCCCCTCCGCCTCATCCGAGGAGAATATGGAGAGATCGATCGCATCTGTACCGTCCGGGAGCGTAACCATGGCCTTCTTCCACTTCTCATCCTTCACTGGTTTGTCAGAGGGAGCAACTACCTTGGGGCCCTTCTTCGCGAGCCCTGGAGTCGCCGTCTTCGAAGAGTTGACGGCCTTCGCCTGGATGCGTTTGCTCGGGCCAGCCTCCCCGACGTCGGGCACGGGCTTTGTACATGATTAAGTAAACGTGCGTCTGCGAGATGACGCGTGTCAACTCACCCTGAGGGGGCTTAACTCAATGCGCTTGCGCTTGGTCGAGGCACCCACTGAGCCCTTCGCGGGCTTCCCGACCGGCTGTCCAGACAGTCAGTCGGTATATGCATGGGCGAGAGACAGCGTTGTTCCACTCACCGCGGGCAGAGGGTACAGGAACTCATACTCCACTTGTGCAATGCGGCGTCCCAGACCGAGGGGCATGCGGTTGCGGTAGTTCCTGATGAGCACGGTCTTGATCGCCTCGTCGACACAGAGGAACCGCTCGCCCACGCCTTGGTGACGCCAACCTGAGACGGTAACGTCCCACCGTTCCACTACGTCGAGCTTCTTCGACTCGTCGTTTCCGGGGGTGGTCGCGAGCTCGTCGGCGGCGGCCACGGAGGTCGCGTTATCGCATCCCGTAGTGATGCTCGATGTGTCATCCACAGTTTGAGCGCACCGCTCAACGATGACAGGATGATCTTCGAGCTTCAGGCTACCTCCAGCAGCCGAGATGGAGAAGAGGGACGCGCCATCCGTGGGCCTCTGTTGTGGTGTAAGCGATTAGACTGAGTCAACCGAGACACCGAGCTCACCCCACTCCAAGCCAGTACGTTGAGGACGCGCGAGCGATGCGTCGTCACGGGCGGGTGGACCTCCAGCTGTGGGAGCCCAACATTATCTCTCAGCACGGCTTCGAGATATTCCACCTCCTTGCCAAGTCCCAGACACCGTGTAACTTCCGGCAGACGCATGAGAATGGCGGGGGTGTGCTCGTCGATCGTCACCTCGATTGACTTAAGACGGTCTTGGATCCAGTCCCCCTCCGTCGCCTTCCAAATATCCACTTTGGCTTCCTTCACTCCACCCACCATCGATACCGCCCACGCGCTATTGCGAAGGAATAGTTTGCTTCCGAGGTCGCAACAGACGGGGTGAAGTTCAGGCAGTTCCCCATTCTGCTATAACTGTGAGCGCGTGGATACGACCGTGGCATGGCTATGAAACACACCTTGGTCCAGCAGATGAGGCGGATGTACATCTTCGTGTTATAGGAGTGCGTGGTGGGAGGTGGTGGGCGGAGACAGACGCGGTGTTGCACAAAATTGACCCCCGTGCCTTCCCGGCGCCTCGGAGTCCTTGCTGACACGTCTGCATCGTCCTGTCCATCGCCTTCCATATCCGATACTGCCCGACCGCCGTGCGATGCTCGGTCGTGGACTGGAGACTATCAGTTTAGGATATGTGCTATGACTTTGACCACACTCTATTCGGACTACACATATGCCTGCGGGTATCTACTGTATCATAACTGTCCCTGTCAACGTCTCTTCTTCGCCGGGCGGCTGAATATGATTTAGTTAGCTGCTCCGGCACGGTAGTGAATGACAACGAACCCATTTCCACCCGCGTTAGCTTTGCGCTTTGGGGGTGCCTTGGGAGCCGTGACTGTAACGACGGCATCTTCTCGAGCAGCTCGGAGTCGTTCGGCGTGTGCACGTTCCTGCAACGTCATTACCCTGATGGGACTCATTGGTCAGTGGTCGTCAGAGAGTGTGTATCTACGTACGGATCGAATCCGTGAGCCTTCAAGGGCGCATGCACACGGCGACGTGTGCTCATCCGTCCTTCGGACACCTCCGCGTGTACAGACTTGTCAGCCAACTTAGGAGCACGATCCTTCCTTGCCCTACTCTTCGGCGGCTTCTTCGTCTCGCTTGCGGTGTCATGCCTCACCACGGCGACCTCGCTCAGCGCGCTAGGTATGCTATCGTCCACGGCCTCGCCGCTTCGGTCGCCGCTGCTGACCGAATCGATGAGGGAGACTGGGACAAGCTCACTGCCCGTGAGGGGTTGCTCCACCTTCCCCGACAGAGAACTATAATGAGTGCCACCCTCTGCCGCCATTTCCTGTGACTCCTCAACGTCATTGGAAAGGGCCTCGCCGGAGTTCCCCACCGTCTCCGAGATGCTGGATTGGCGGTGCTCGTCTGCGATTAGCGAGTGCGTGTTTAACTCGGCGTCGTGGCGGAGAGCGACGACGCTGAGGCCCACTTGTTTGGCCAACGCTGTGTTGAACTCGACTGGCGACTGGACTAACGGGCTGGAAAGTGTGGTGGGCGGCTCGCTGGATGATTGGAGCATCTCGGCGGGTGGTCCTGGAGGCGGCTCGGTGGGGGACGGCGCGGCGGGTGGCTCGATAAACGGCGCGGCGGGCGATGTGGTGGGCGGCGCGGCGGCGGTTGATACAGGCGGCGATGCAGGCGGCGGCGCGGC